>NW_006400078.1:1733458-1734109 GCF_000299155.1 Elephantulus edwardii | reverse complement strand
AAAAAATAAAAAGATGATTTACAGCCTCAAAAATCCAGTGGAGAGTTGCCATGAGTCGAAATCGACTAGACAGTAATAGGTGAGTGACTGAGTGCATTTATAAGTCAGTATTTATTTTTACCTGGGAAAATCAACAATTTTCCGGGTATTAATACTCCAAGGATTTCATGAACTCCCACTTTTTTGTCTCAGATTCTGCACATGAGTTTTCTGCCTTCACAGTTAGTTTACGAACACATCCATATTATTACAAGACTCCATTTCACTAGCTTGCTTTCCCTTCCAGCCAGCCTGTCCTGACAATGTTGCTTTATTAAGACATGTAGCTGCTGGTGCGTCTAAGGTTTCTGAAAAAAAGTGAAAATTATCTCAGCTTTCTCCTAAACATTTGGGTCACCTAATTTCTGCTAAAGACATCTCTTTGACCTAAAGAGAAAAGAAGCTATTCTTGTCTTTCCTATAGAAAACAATTAACAGAGTTTTTCTGTGACTCTCAATGTTGTAAACTTAAATTCTCTATTTTTCTTTGATGGCTCAACTTTTTTTTGTTGTTGTTGTTGTTGAGAATATCAGAACATTATTTCAAACTGGTAAAATCCAGGGCAATCTGAGAAATGAGAATTCAAAAGTGGCTGCTACATTCACAGATAC
>NW_006400078.1:1718250-1731158 GCF_000299155.1 Elephantulus edwardii | reverse complement strand
TCTGTTCTAACGACTGCCTCTTGGTCCAAGTATAGGTTTCGCATTAGAATGATCACGTGTTCTGGGATTCCCATTCTTCTCAGAGTCAGCCACAGTTTGTTATGATCTACACAGTCAAATGCCTTTGCATTATCAATGAAGCACTGATAGACGTTCCTCGGTATTCTCTGCTTTCAGCTAAGAACTTCATCTCATTTACTCAGGGCACATTCTCAGGAGGAACCAGTCCTCGGAGGGAGATGCCATACTGGAAAACGTAGAGGTCACAGAAAGAGAGGAAGACCCTCACCACAATGGACTGACTGTCCCAGTGGACTTGACCATGACAGAGACCATGAGACTGGTGCAGGATAGGGCAAGGTTCAGACCTATTGTTCACAGGGTTTCTACAAATTGTAATCAACTTAATGACACCTAACAACAAGGAACTAAAATTCATGGAGGAAAACAAAGTCCTACAGATTATTGAAGCCTTTTAGCTGAAGCTTGTAGCCAATGACTATCCTCCATGTCTAAAGATTGTGATTGCTACTGCTAAACTAGTGGAAATTACAGTAGTGTTGGCAGATTTTCAACGTCTACGTGCTCCATGCTGTGTTTCCCTTATTTCATTCTGCCCTGATGTAGCATCTTTCTGCTGCAGGCTCACTTCTAAAAAAGTTTCTCCTCTTTTTTAGACTACAGTCTAACCAACGCTAAGAGTGATTTAAACTTATCTACTCTTCTCCCTAATGAGAATTATTACCCTATGCTTGATGACTTTCCTAGACCTGGCTGAACACTTTCTTAATCTGTTAACTTGATTTAAAAGAGACCTCATATACTAATCTTGAGTTAGTTTTGCTCGAGAATGGTTCCTTTTAAAAACCTTACTAGTCCTCACTATCAAACTAGATATGCTGTTAAGATTTCTACTGAAGTCCTTGAAAGCCAGGCTCTCCCTGAATTCACATAAGTTCAACAAGCTGACTAATTGGCCTCCCTAAGAGTTATAGAATTGCTTCAGGGAAATATTTTAATATTTTTAGGCTGATAGATATAATTTTGGCACTGTATATGTTTTTTTGCATGTTCTAGAATCAACACAGTATTTAACTACTTCCAGAAATGTCATTTAAAATGAAGCTTAATAGTACACCGGAAGCAGGAGCGGCATCCACTTCCGAAGTGGCTTGCCTCGGGAAACTATGTACGACCAGTGCTCAGGCCTTTTGTTCATAGGGTCACTATGAGTTGTCTACAACTCGACGGCACCTAACAACAACAACAACAACAACAATAGTACACCTTCCAGATGCTTCTGTACCACACCTGTTCTGTGCTGCACTACAGAAGGCGTGAGACTCAAATCCACCAGCTGCTCCAAGGGAGAAGGATGGACACTCTCCTCCTGTGTGATTTCCTGGCTCTGAAAACCTGCTGGACGGGGCACCTATGGGTTGTTCTGCTTGATGGCACACAGCAACAAACAACAACACTGACATTGTCAGGGCAAATATATAAATTCACCGACCAAAAAGAGTACCCCAAACGGAAGAAATTAGATGACAGTTTTGCTGATATGGCAGCCAAACAAGCTGCCTTTCAAGTTATGAAGTAATAAGAGCACTGTGGTCCTTCCCAACGTTGCTCGCACCAACTCCGGCATTATTCACCCTGGATTACTGAAGTGTTGCCAGTTTTTAGTCTGATATTCTAACGAACATCTTTCACAGGTTAGAGGAGGCTTTGATGAACAGAAAGTAGATTCCTGAGGTCTGCCTAACATTGTCCCAGGAGAACCTGTAGATTGGAAGAGACATCAAATGAAAGGCTCATTAGAACTCTTCCAATCTATGTGGAGCCAAACTAGAGGGCATAAAGCCCAGGACCCATCTGTTTCAGTTCTAAAAGCCCAAGACTCCTCTTTGGAGTATCCAACTCACCAGATAATTGAAGGGCACATCTAAATGCCTGTGCCCCCGTGGCCAGAATCAGGTAACATTTGAAGGAGATGGCTAACCCAGGACTCTTTTCCAGGTCTGAAAATGCATCTCTTTATCTTTTATCTTCTTTTTGTTACGTTCATGGTTCAAATACGCTTTTCTGGGTTGGCCATACATTCAAGCTCACCATTATAAGCGATGTAGTTCTTGGATATCTGTTGCTTTCCCAACCTCAAGTCAATCTGATCTTCCCTGGTAAGTCTTCCTAGACAGGGATCTGACTGGGTTGCTCTTGATTTATGGGCATAAGTACAATGGATCATTGTACACTGTAGGGTTCATTACTACAAGAAGTCACTAATACTACATTTTTCATTCTTAATCAGTCTTTTTTTCAGATCAGAATAAAACCCAGGCTAACTTCTAGTCATAAGATAAACTTTACTTTTTGTTATAGAGTCAGTTTACTCCCTCTGAAATATGTGTCGACTTAGCTGGGCCATGATTCTCAGTTGTTCTTTTTGTTGTTAGGTGCTGTCAGCTATGACCCATAGTGACCCTGTAAATAACAGATCTGAACCTTTGCCATCTACCCACTTCCTCACATATTAGAGCCTATTGCAGCAGTCACTGTGTCAATCCACCTGGTTGAGGGTCTTCCTCTCTTTTGCTGAACCTTCACCTTCATGTCCCTCTCCAAGGAATAACCCCTCCTAGCAACATGCCCAAAGTATGTGAGACAAAGCTTTGTTATTTTTGCCTCCAAGGAACATTCTGCATTTTCTACAAAACTTATCTGTTTGTTCTTTTGGTATATCTTTTGAATATCCATGAGATATTCATTACTCTTCTCCAACACCACAATTCAAAGACATAAATTCTTGTCATTGTTATTCATTGTCCAGCTTTCAGCAGCATAGCAAGTGACTGGAAGCACCACAGCCTGAATCAGATGCACCTTAGTCCTCAAACTGACATCATTGCTCCTCAATAATTTGGAAAGGTTCTTGATTGTAGACTTTCCCAGTGCAATGTTGTTGTTGTTTACTGTTGAGTCAGAACCAACCCATAGCTGACCCTCCAGTGAGTTTTCAGAGGCAGTTAATCGCACAGGAGAAGATTGCCCATCCTTCTCCTGTGGAGCAGCTGGTGGCCTCGAACTGCGTGGCTTTGGGATTGCAGCACAGCTTCTTGCCACTAGGCCACCAGAGCTCCCTATGTCTCTTAATTTCCAGACGACTGATTATGGATCCAAGTAAGATGAAATGGTTGACAATTTTAATCTTTTCTCTATATATCATGATGTTGCCTATTGTTCCAGTGGTAAGAATTTTTTTCTTGACTACTAACTCTCTGATTGACTACTGTAGAATGTAATTACACAATTATCCTATGTATTACACATTTAATTTTATGATGTTAGTGAGGTGGGATTAGAGGTAGTTCCCCACAATACGGTCTGATATGATGAGCCCTGATTTGATGGAAAGGTGCATTAAGGCGGGCTACTTTTGCTTAAGTCACATCCCTGATATGATGAAAGGGAAGATTTTCTCAGAAATGACTTGAAAAACTTTTTATCTTATAGGAGATGAAAGGATAGAGGAAGCGAGCAGAGAAAAGGACTTCAGTACCACCAGACAGAAGAGCCGGAAGCCTAGCACATCCTCTGAATGAGCATACCTGTGCTGGCAAACCCCTCCACAGAGGGAAAGGTGAAGACCCGGGAAGCTCTCCAGAGCACACCAGACCTCTGCCTGCTGAAGGAGACAAGGCTCTTCCTCCAGAATTACACAGACAGAGCCCGTTCCTAGAACCGGCAATCAGAATTTAGACTCCCAGCTTCCTAAACTGCGAGGGAATAAATTTCTGTTTGTTCAAGCTACACATTTATATCTCTTATAACAGTACTAGATGACCAAGACACTTGATTAAATTTTTTCTTTTTGCCCAAGGATAACTAAGTAAAGAATCTTCCAAGCCCACAGACAGTACCTAAGAAGGTTTAAATAAACAGCTGTGGGATAACTAACAACTGTGGGTAGATTCGTATGGTTAACTTCCCCAGCAGGGAGACCACTGCAGTTTGCTCCCTTTTGCTGGAAACAGTCTAACCACAGTCACGTGAATACTCCAGCCATCCACAGACCTAGGGGGTAGTTTCCAAGGTTTGAATGTACATCATTTATAACCTACAGAGCGACTGGCTGGTTTGTTACTGACTGGCTATTACGCTAAGGTATCCACAGGGTAGCCCCTAACACTACCTTTTGGCTGTGTGGAACCAACCTTTGGTCTTCACTCCCTCCAGGCTGCATTGGAAGACGTGCCCTGAGCCTGAGCTGGACTCTTTACCAGCTATTTGTCATTAAGTGCTGTTGAGTTGCCTGTGACTCCTAGCGACCCTATGTACAATAGCTCTGAATACTGTCCTATCCTGAACCAATCTCACTGTTTCTGGCACACCTACCCATATTACCTCACTTGCTGTGTCAATCCATCTCCTCCTAGGTCTTCCTTTCCTGCACTGTCCCTCCATCCTTCCACACATCATCCTTCTCCAAGGACTGGTCTTTCCTATCAACAGGCCTAAAATATGTCAGATGGAGCTCCAAAATCCTTACCTCTAAGAAACAACTTGGTTTTAACCTCTCCAGGACAAATTTGTTTTGTTTTTTTGTTCTTGGCAGTCTATGGTATGTTCAATACTTTTCTCCATCATCACAACTCAAAGGCATCAGTTCTTCTTTGTACCAGCTAATAGGTCCTTATTAAGAGCTCAGTGGTCTCAAGTTGTGTTTAATTGGCTTGCTTATTTAGTGATAGAATTTACACTTCAGGTAGAACATAAAGATGTTATGGAACCTATAGAAATATTAACCAAATATGTTGAAGTTTTCCTAAGTGATACTGCCCAAGGGCTTCAAGAGAACACCACCAAAATATCAATGAAGTGAAAAGTAGTACTCTAAAACAGAATGGTCCTTCTTAGGAAGAAGGACATTCTCACTGCAGCCCAGCAGGGTACCTGTGACTAATAAACTTTGATTGTTGTGTCTATACTCCTGACAACAATGCTAATATATTTCT
Organism: Elephantulus edwardii; assembly: GCF_000299155.1. NCBI lineage: Eukaryota > Metazoa > Chordata > Mammalia > Macroscelidea > Macroscelididae > Elephantulus > Elephantulus edwardii. The sequence continues at coordinate 1,726,143 of NW_006400078.1, read as the reverse complement.
GTTAATGAGTAATATCTTAGTGATTCTACCCCTTCCTTGACTGAAATTATAATTGGTTTTCCTTGGGATGAATGGTGAGAAACATTGGTACTTTATTTTGGACTCTTCCTTTCTCTCCTCTGTTCTACTATTCTGATTATTAAATGTTGTTTTGCTTTAGTTGAATGTAATTTATTTAGGAAATGCTGTACTTCTAAACCATTTGACCCTTTATGCAAAATTATGCTGGTTTCATAGGCTTTGACTAATGATCATATAGTTCAGGCACTTGCCTTTTATCTCTTTGGGCATGTTTTGTCTTGACCTTGATACACATGATGCAATACACCTTCACCTGGGGGATGCATTATTCTATTCTGAATAAACAATGTTCCTCAAATGTGGCCTGTTAGATGTTCCCCTTGAAAATGAGACCTATTAATCTGCTCAGGAGGTGGAGATGATAACTTTTTTTTTAATTTGGAGAATTTTTTGAGTTTTTATTTTATTTGTGTGTGTGTGTGTGTACCGTCAAATGCAATCTGACTGGTACAGGAGGAGATTGCCTCTCCTTCTTCAGCAGAGCATCTGGTGGATTTGAACCTCCTACCTCTGGGCTTGCAGTGCAGCTTCTTGCCACTGGGCCACCAGAGCTCACTATTTAGAGAATTTTTAAAAATATTTTTATTATTAATTTTATTTTTTTAATTTAACCTTATTATTATTATTATTAATTTTAATGAAAATTTAGAGACTTTGGATTTCCATTTATTCATTGTTGCACTTTTCTCTCTGCCCACCTCTTCCCCCCAATTTGCTCTTCTCTTTGAAAAGTAAAAGAAAAATTCTTTGTTATACAATCCCATTCCCTAAGTCCACTCCACTATGCAACCTTCGTTCTGGACTCCTGTCATGACAATAATAACTAACCATATAATCCCTTTTAAACAGTTCTCTCCCTCATCTGTTTCAATGCAATATTCATAATTTATCCCATGTTTCTCAGTGTCTCCCCAACCCCGATGCCAGTTCCCTTTTACAACAGTGACAGTATGCAGTATTTGTCCTTTTGTGACTGAGATATTTCACTCAGCATAATGTCCTCCATGGTCACCCATTTTGAATAATATTTCATGAGTTCCTCGTTTTTCAATGCAGTGTAGTATTCCATTGTGTGAATATACCACAGCTTCTCTATCCATTCGTTTGTTGATGGGCACTTAGGTTGTTTTCAACTCTTTGCTATTGTGAACAAAGCCGCAATAAATATGGGTATGCATATCTGCTTGGGTGGCAGTTATGGTCTCTTTGGGGGTATATTCCCAGTAGTGGAATTGCTGGGTCAAATGGTATTTCTACTTGCTCCTTTTTGAGAAAGCGCCATACTGCCTTCCATGTTGTTGTTGTTGTTAAGTGCCGTTGAGTTGCAGGCAACTCATAGCGACCCTGTGAAAGAGAGTCCTCGATGCTTGGGTGCCTTTCATCCTCTCTCCAGGTTCATAGGACTGCCTTCCATAGTGGTTGCATTATTATTAATTTTAATGAAAGTTTACAGAGACTTTGGATTTCCATTCATTTATTGTTGCATGTTAACTTTATTAACCAGAGGATGAACAGAGTCCTTGCAGGTGAAAGCAGACTCTGTTGGGAATAAAAAGAATGACTCCAGCAGATATTTGATCAAAAAGGGGAAATGTGAACAGAAACATTTCAAACTGGAGGCATTCATGTCAAACATAAGCACAGAAAGGCCAATAAGTACTAACTGCAAACAAAATGCGTGTAAATGGTTTGGAAAGAGTCAAGACGTAAATAATGTGTCCCTAGGAAAAGCATGTGTTCATGAGCACAGTCATACATAACTGTTAGGAACATGGAGAGGAACCAGCTCACAGCTGACCCTTCAGAGGGTTTTCAGAGGCAATCAACTGCATGGGAGGAGACTGCTCACTTTCTCCTGACTAGCCACTGGTGGGTTTGAAGCTCTTGCCTTTGGGTTGGCAGCCTAACTCCTTACCACTAAGCCGCCAGAGCTCCTCCAATCTACTGTCATGTTTGTTGTTCTTATGTCCCGTTGACTGAGACTCATAGTGACTCCACAAACAATAGCTATGGACTCTGAGCCAGTCTCACTGTCTCTGATACACTTGTCCCCATTATCACAGGCACTCTATCAATCTCCACCTCACCTGTGATCTTCCTCTCCTGTGCTGACTCTCCACCTTTCCAAGCATAATGTCTGTCTCCAAGTACTGGTCCCTCCTGGCAACATGCCCAAAGTATGTGAGACAGGTTCAAAATCTTTGCTTCCCAGGAGCAATCTGGTTTCACCTTCTCCAGGACAAACTTGGCTGTCCAGAATACGTTCAGTACTCTTCTCCAGCATCACAACTCCAAGGTGTCGATTCTTCTTCTATCATCCTTACTCATTGTCCAGCTCTCTAATGCAGGGAAAGTAATTGAGAAGACCATGGCCTGCATCAGGTGCACCTTAGACATTAGACTGACACAGTTACTCTTACTCTTCATCACTTTGGAGAGGTCCCTGCCAGCAGACTCTCCCAATGCAACTTGTCTTTTGTTTTCCTGACTACTGGTGCCAGTAGTGTTGAATGTGGACCCAAGCAAGATGAAATTATTAATAAGCTCAATCTTTTCTCCATCTCTCATGCTGCTGCCAATTGGCCCTAGTTAAATGTGACATTTACGTACATAGTCATGTGTAACTAGTTATAAATAGTCTAACTAGAACAGCTGGTTCCATTCAATAAGATGCTAGCTTACGCCTTCCTAGTTAAGTGGCTCACCGTCACATTTCAAAGGATTTCAGTCTGATATAGATCTATAATCTATCACTAACCTTCATTTTTCCTTTGTTTTCTATGTATAGAAAGCCTTCTTTCCAGTGGCAAGGAGAGCTCTGATGGTGTCGTCTGCAGGGAGTAACAATCCTAATGCTTCCAAAGGTGAGACTCCTACTTGGTTAGAATCCACCAGCTGCTCTGTGGAAGAAAGATGGGCCGTCTCTCTCCATGTGATTCATAGCCCACTGGACCCAGCTCACTTCAGCCTTCTCACAGCAGTGCCAAGTGCTGCAACTCCCTGGAGGGTGAGTGGTGAGTCAGTTCCAACTCGATGGCAGTAAGTTTGCTTCTTTTTTCCCAGTTGAATGACAGATATTACTTCGCACTGCCCAGTTCAAGCTGTATGAAACTAATTTTCTTTCACTCCTCTCAGAGTTTTCCTTTCATTAAACCTCAAGGGATCCTCTGGTGCAGGCTCCTTGTAAAGTGAGGGTGTGGGTCTGTTAAAGCCTCAGGCTCTTCCTGCATCGGGGTGACATTTACTTAGTGCTGGCAGCCTGGCTTCATGTCAGCCCGAAGCCACACTGGGGTTCTTTTAATACCAGAGTCAGCTGTGTTTCTGTCTTGTCTCCTTTTAGCCCTCCTCCCGTGCAAGGTAAAGGGTGCAAGGAAGGGGCTTATTGCTATTTTCAAGATTTCTTTTTTAAGAGTCAAAGAGAGATCATATTTATGGTTTTTCTTTGTTTTTCATTTGGTAATATCAGTTCTGTCCTGCTGATCTGCAGATATGATTGGCTGTTACAGATTTCACTATAAAAATAGGGAAAAGGAAAGAACAGTTTGATAAACCTGGGACCCAGATAGGGTGGTCTTTGACTCCCCCCCATTCTTCCTCATTCACATTGTGTTTCATACAATCATTCCTATGCATTGTTGTTGTTGTAGTTAAGTGCCGTTGAGTTGCTTGCAACTCATTGCAACCCTATGTACAATAGCCCTGAGCCAACCTCATGGTCTCTGACACCCCCATCCCTATTACCCCAGACACTGAGTCAATCCATCTCATCTAGGGTCTTCCTCTCTTGTGTTGTTCCTCCACCCTCCCAAGGATGATGTCCCTCTCCAAGGACTGGTCCCTCCTAGAAACATGCCAAAGTATGTCAGACAAAGCTTCAGAATCTTTGCTTCCAAGGAGTAGCCTGGTTTCACCCTCTCCAGGATAAACTTGTTTGATCTCCTAGCAGTCCATGGTATATTCAATACTCTTCTCCAACACCACAACTTAAAGGCATCAATTCTCCTTCTATCATCCCTAGTTATTGTCCAGCTTTCTGATACATAATAAGTAATTGTGTAGACCATGGCCTGGACCAGATTCACCTTAGTCTCCAAACTGTCATCTTTACCCTTCAGTACTCTGAAGAGGTCCCTGATAGCAGATTTCCCCAATGCAATTTGTCTTTTGATTTCCTGACTGCTGGTGCCAAGAATGATGATTGTGGAGTCAAGCAAATTGAAGCTGTTAACAACCTAAGTCTCTTCACTATCTATCATGATGCTACCAATCAGCTAAGTGCCAATCTGTGTTTTTGATGTTGAGCTTCAATCTATATTGAAGGCTGTAGTCCCTGACAGCAAGTGCTTCAGGTCCTCCTCTGTTTTGGCAAGCAAGGTTGTGTCATCTACATTAACCCAGGTTGTTGATAAGTCTCTCTCCAATCCTGATGCCACATTTCTCCTCATAGAGCCGAGCCTCCTGGATAATCTGTTCTGCATATAGATTGAAAAGGTATGGAGATAGGATGCAGCTCTAGCGTACTCCTTTCCTGATTTTGAACCATGTAGTGTTTCCTTGCTCTGTTTTGGCAACTGTCTCCTAGTCCAAGTATAGGTTTTGCATAATCATAATCAAAGTTCTGGAATTCTCATTCTTCTCAGAGTTAGGTACAGTTTATAGTGATCCACACAGTAAAATGCTTTTGCATCATCAATGCAACAGACATTCCTCTGGAATTCTCTGCTTTCAGCCAAGATCCATTTAACATTAGTCATTACATTCCTAGTACCCTGGCCTCTTCTAACGCCAGCCTGCACATCTGGCACGTCTCTGTTGATATGCTGTTCTAGTTGTTTAAGAATTTTCAACAGGATCTTGATGGCATTTGATATTAATGATATTGTTTTATAAAATTAATCACCGTTGGACTATGCCCATCATTACACTGTCTTTTCAGGTTCCAGCCAAATCTTTCCCATTTCCCTTTACCCTCTCCCTCCACTCACCGAATTGTGCAACCTTGAGTCTGACATTTTTTTTAATTGTTATTTTATTATTTTTGTGTGTGTACTGTCAAATCAGATCTGACTGGTACAGGAGGAGATTGCTCCTCCTTCTCCAGCAGAGCATCTGGTGGATTCGAACCACGTACCTCTGGGATTGCAGTGCAGCTTCTTGCCATTGGGCCTTCAGAGCTCCCTCAGTCTTTGACTTTTTAAAATTTCTAATTAACCTCAAAGTTCTAGTGACCTAAACCATACACACATTTACTCTGCTATTGACGTGGAGTCAGAACCGGCCTATAGCTGACCCTCCTATTTTTTGAGAAGATAAATCGCACAGGAGGAGAATGCTTATCTTTCTCATGTGGAGTAGCTCATGGATTCGAACTCCCTGCTTTTGGGTTCCTAGCCATGTGCCACCAAAACTCCATGGTCACTTTAAATGTTGTGGCACACCACCACCACCACAACAAAAACTAAAAAAATAAATGGCACTCAACCTTTGTAGCCTGACTGTGAGAATCTGTAGTGGGCTATGTCCTTGAGCCCATCAGTCTGTTTTCATGAATTGAGGTTCTGATGAGCACAGACTCTTGAGTCCTAAAAAGCCCTCTCATGTAAAGGGCTCTTGGTCATGAAAAGCCGGGAACTAGAGCCCCAGGCTGTAACCTCATAAAAGTGCAGCATCTTCAGTATCTCCGGCCTTTCCTTAAAAATGAAACTTTTCAATTTGAGATAATCATAGGAAGGAACAGAGACAGAGAGCCTATGTACCTGTCACTAATTCCCTCCATTGGTAAATTTTAATTTGTGTGTGTGTGTGTGTGTGTGTGTGTATGTTCAAATCGGATCTGACTGATACAGGAGGAGATTGTCCCTCCTTCTCCAGCAGAGCATCTGGTGGATTTGAACCACACACCTCTGGGATTGCAGTGCAGCTTCTTGCCACTAGGCCACCAGAGCTCCCTTTCTGTTGGTAAATCTTGCAAGACAACAATCGAGCAGAAAATTTTAGGATACTGACAATGCTTCAGTCACTTCTCTATAAGGGTTTCTTCTGTTTGCTTTTTACAGCCAAAATCACTTTTGCACCCTCCAATCTCTGTAACCAACCACAGGTGGTCACTAATCTGTTTCCTATTTCTATTCATTTGCATTTTAAAAGACTTTCTTCACAACCAGATAGGCAAAACGTCTAAGGTGCTGAGGTTTAGGCCTGGATCCCGAGAGCAAGGTCCTTTCTGCAGAGGGGCATCAAGGCGCTCTCAGACGGCAGCCCTCTGGTGGGTGGGGCGGGGCTGACAATCGGCCTGACAGACATCAGAGCCACGGTGTGGTTTTCTGTCTCCCTGGCTAGGTATTCCTCACTGTGTCTGTTACTGAACGCAAGGGGTTCTTTCTGTAGTCAATCACCAGTAAGACAAACGGATTGCAATATCCATAAGCACTTTATTACCTTGATCTGGGAGACAGCGAGTCACCTCCAAGATTGCCTCCCCATCTGGCAGTGGTCATCAGGTTTTATCTGAGGTGGGACTCACTTAACAATGCACTTTTGTTAGTAAAGAAGAATTTCTACATCCGAAAAGAATAGTTCTTATGAAATAGTTCATTTTCATTAACTAATAATTCAGGAAGGGCCCAGTCCTTTTCCTGGTAAACAGGCAGATTAAGATACAATTTAAATATGACTGGGAAACAGCCTCAGAACGATCTCGGAGAGATGCATTTTCTCTTCTGGTAAACAGACAGATCAAACTACTTTACATGACTAAAGACAGGAAACAGCGAATTCGGAGGCTAAGTAACTAGTTTTGCAGGCTGAAGAAAACGGACATTAGTTTTATAATTATATAACTATAGGTTGTTTTTGTTTTTGTTTTATTTTATTATTTTTGTGTGAGTGTCCCGTCAAATCAGATCTGACTGGTACAGGAGGAGATTGTCCCTCCTTCCCCCGGCAGAGCATCTGGTGGTTTCGAACTGTGCGCCTCTGGGATTGTAGTTGCAGTTCCTTGCCACTAGGCCACCAGAGCTCCCCATAACTATAGTTGTATAACTGATACATATATATAGAATTCTGAACTTTTTTTAAAATTTTTATTACTTTTTTGTGTGTACCGTCAAATCAGATCTGACTGATACAGCTTGTCCCTCTCCAGCCTAGCATCTGGTGGATTCGAACTGCGCACCTCTGGGATTGCAGTTGAGAATTCTGAACTTTTTAATACCACCCTCTCATTGCCCCTCTTTTTATATAAGTCTTTTATCTATAAGATACAAAAGTATCCCATCATGGCTACATCTAGCAGGCGATGATTTCAGGAGCCCGCAGCAGGATTATCGCCTTGGCTGATTCTAATTTCCTCGCCTTCATTATCCCAACACGACCCATTTCAAATGGAATTGGCTCCAGGAGGCCCTGATCACCCCTGGGAACTTCGAGGAGGCCGGGAAAACGGGGCTCAGCAAGCGCGCGGGCAGAGAACTGCGCAGCTGGCTGCTTCCCTGCGACAAGAGTCCACACGCCCGCCGCCGCCAACACGGACCCGAGCAAGCCCACCACGCTGGAGGGTATCCCGTTGCTAGGGACGTTGCCAAGGAGGGGCCACCGAGAGAGTTTTATTTCCGGGATCTGGGCCACTGGTGACCCGGAAGCGGTTGTCTGTGCGGCGCTGTTTAAAGATGGCGGCGGAGGAACCTCAGCAGCAGAAGCAGGAGCCGCTGGGCAGCGACTCCGAAGGTACGAGCAGAGGTGGGATGTCCGGCCCGGGCTGGAGGCGCTGATGCCCCGGCCGGCCGGCCCTGCGGAAGTGGACAGGGCGAGGCC
>NW_006400078.1:1700593-1718005 GCF_000299155.1 Elephantulus edwardii | reverse complement strand
CGAGGCCTAGGCCCGGCTGGGCGCCCGCGCTCCCGGCAGCCGGCGAGCGGGGCCTTGCGAACCGGGCTGCGATGCCACGGAGCTTGGGAGCGGCCTGTGGGTTCTCCGTGGAGGCTGCGGCCTGCCGCCCCTGCCCGGCCCTGTGTCCTGCGACCTCCGGGCAGGGGGCCCTTCCCCGCGCCACCCTGCTTGTCCGGGCACCTCCCGCCCTGTCCATTGCCCACTTTTCCCAGTTAGGCCCCTGGCACCGAGCGGGGTCACTTTGATAGGAGAGCTCTGGACAGGATGAGCCGGGGTCCAGCCAAGTATCCCGCATGGAGGGGTCCCCAAGGGAGCCGTCCGACCTGGGCCCCGCGCGCGCCCGCCCGCACCCCTGCACACGCGCGCGCGCGCCCATCAGGAATCCCGGGCGCAGGACGAGGCTGGCTCAGGGCTCGAGGTCTCCTGGCCCCGCACCAAGACGCTCTGGTGTTGCGGTGCACTGAGCGTTGGAGTGCCAAGCCAAATGATCGAATCTGCCAACTGCTCCCTAGAAGAAAGGTGTCGCGAGGATCGACCTCCCCGGGACACTCCACGGGCCAGTCCAGTTGGTCTCTGTCTGTGGGCTTCCCCTGAATCAGACTCCACCCCGCGGTGATGGGTGTGGGTTAGGGTTTGGCATCTTAAGCAGAGTCTGGGCCTTGATTCTGGAACGCTAACCGGGGTACTGCGGGTGCCTGCTCCTCGGGGCGTGTAAGAGGAAGACGGTGGTGAGGTTAGTCCCGGGTGACAGGTGAGGAACCGGGCTGTGGTGTGAGCTAGTAGAAGAGGCATTGTGGTAGAGAGGACAGCGGTGGAATTGGATCTGAGTGTGACCAGCACGCGGCTTTGTTCTGGATGTGACCTTGGGCGAATGACTGAAGTGTTCAGTCATCTGAAAAGGGGATCAGTAACAGTCCCAGGGCTCCAGGAGGATGAAGGATGTGATTGTAAAGTGCAGGCCGACAGGAAGCTCGCACCCAGCCCGGGACTTGGCCAGCAGACTTCTTTTACTTTCCCCGGGAGGCCCTCCCCCCCACACACACACACACCCTCCCTCAGTGGGAGGAGGGAAAAAGCAAATTGTGGGGCCATCAGCTCCGTCCTCCTTTAATAGATGAAGGGAAGTGACACATGTTTACGGGGAATCAGGCTGGAGTGCAAGCCCACCTTGGAGCCCAGGGCTGCCCTGGCCCACATGCCTGGGGCAGCAGGGGCTGGGACCCACAGGACCCAGGTGAGCCTCAGCTGTTCTCTTCTCCTAGGTGTTAACTGTCTGGCTTACGATGAAGCCATCATGGCTCAGCAGGACCGAATTCAGCAAGAGGTGAGGGGCAGATGAGGACACAGGAGGCAGTGGGTGTGGGCACCATCGTGGGGTGGGATGTGGGCTGGCCCTGAAGCCTCATGGCTGTCTCCATTGATTGTGATAGCAGGCTGTGCTAGATACTGGGCCCCTTTCTGGAGTTCTCTTTGCAGCCGAGTGCCCCTCCTTAGCTGTCCTGCTGTCAGGTGGGTCCCCAGGTCTGTCAGCTCGGATGCTCTCCTGCCCTTGCAGATTGCTGTGCAGAACCCTCTGGTCTCGGAGCGGCTGGAGCTCTCGGTCCTGTACAAGGAGTATGCTGAGGATGACAACATCTATCAACAGAAGATCAAGGTGGGGGCCTGGCCAGAGGGCAGGAAGGGGCCTGCTGTGGACAGGAGGGGGACTGCCTTACACATGGTCCTCGCAGAGGCTGGCCTCACAGGGGAGGGGGAGGGGAAACTCTCAGTGTGCTGGTTCTTAAATGTGCCGACTCTAGAGTCAAAAGGACCTTGATTCAAATCCTAACTGGCCTGCCCTTTGTAGCAGTATCCTGGGCAACCAGGGATCATGACATTGCCTGCCAGGCAGTGATGTGACAGTGGTAAGATCCTCTCTCCCATGTGGGAGAGCTGAGGTTTGATTCCTGGCCGGCACACCTCACGTGTTACCACCAAGTCAGTCAGTGGAAGCTTGTGTGATGCTTCGATGCTCAACAGATTTCAGCAGTTTCCAGACCAAGAAGGACTAGGAAGAAAGGCCTGGTGGCCCAGCTCTAAAGGTCAGGCTTTGGGACACACCATGGGTGGAGCCCAATGTGGAATCTGAAACTATTGTGGGGATGGCCCATGGCCAGGCAGCCTTTTGTTCCACTGTGTGTAGGGTCCCTGTGAACTGATGGCAACAAACAGCAGCCCATGCCATAGGGTGGCTGCAAGGTAGAGGGAGATGATGCCTTTGTGAGGCCTGACAGGGGGTTGACCAGGCTGGGCTGCAATGGGTAGGAGTTTTGGCACCTGGCTCCTTATGGGAAGGCAGGGAGCCTCAGGGAAAAGAGGACTCAGATCTTTGTGTAAGGTCTACAGCGTTAGTCCAGACTGGTCATTGGTCACTCAGCCTAACTGTCTTCATCTGTGAAATGGGGACGTTTAAAAGGGCACAGAATGGGGCTACTAAAATTTGACTCTTAAAAGCAGAGGGCAGGCGGGTCACCCAGGTGGTAGGAGACAGCCAGTGTGTCAGGTGGTATACAGATAGGCCACCACAGCCTGTGTCAGCTGAGAGTAGGGAGTGGAGGCCCCTGGGACAAACGTGTGTAGCTGCACCTGTCACCCCCAGTGTTGCAAGATGTGTTTTTCCAAGAGAAGCCAGAAATGATGACTTGTGTGAAATCTCATGACTTCTAATGTAGTTGTTGGTGCTGTCAAGTCCCCTCTGATTTCAGGCAGCCCTGTGTGTCACAGAATGTGATTGCCCGGTCTCATGCTAGCTTTGTCATGGCTATGTTTGAAGCCATCATTATGGCAATTGTATCCATCTGTTTTACTGTGGGTTTCGTTTCTTTATTTTTGAAGACTTCTTTTGGCTTCTAATAGCTAAAATTTAAATAAAATTTAAAATGCTGTGTGGGCCAACAGCACACAAGGATACTGGACCTCCCCTTGCTTGCAGTGTTTACAGCTTAACTAGGATCCCTGAAGACAGGCAGATAGATGCAGGCACAGATCTGGATCCTTGCAGACCTGGGTTTAAGCGGTGGTCCTGGGCGCTGAACTTCTTGGTGTATCTGTTGTTTTCGTACTTCTGGGTGGAATGCCTTCTGCTTCACAGGGGGTACTGACAGGGATTGGAGATGATGGAGGTCATGTGCTCAGTGCCCAGCAGGTACCAGGGCTTAGTCAGTGGTGACCTCTCCCTTCCTCCATGTGGCAGGTCAGTGAAGTGATGCCCCCATTTCAAGACCTAGCTGTGAAACCGGGCCACCTTGGGCTAACCTGACAGTGTGGACTATTCGGGTTTTTGCATTGGTTCTTTCAGACATCAACAACTGTGTGGGAAATCTGCCTCAGAGACCGCCTGGCAGAGACTGCAGAACCTATTTTGACTTTGTGCAGCTGTTAAGTGGCTACCTTTTATAGGGATATAAGATACCAAAGCAAGTGATGATAAAGAGTAGGGCCTCAGAATGATCAGCAACCACCGTCTGTCTACAGTGTGTTGTACTGTGGTGACTTTTGTGTGACTAGCATGCTGGAAACAGCCACCATTATTTCAGATACTAGTAGGGTCACCCAGGGTGGACACATTGCGAGAGAGCTTTTAGATTAAAAACTAGGAAGAAAAGCCCATTGATTGACATCCACAGATTAGCCCTTGGAAACCTCGTGGGTCCCACTAGTAAGTAGTCTTGTTCAAAATGAAGAAGCGTTGATGTTGAGTGGATTCTGAGGCTTGGTACCTTTGTGTGTCGGCAGGACTGTGCTCTGTCGGGTTCTCAGTGGTCGATTCTTTTGTAAGTACATTACCAAGCTCCCATAGATTGAGCTGTGTTTCCCGGATGTATGAGTCTGCTTGGCTAGGTCCTGATTCTTGGTGGTTTAGCAGTCATACAATTGATGTGGTCCCCCTGTGTTGTATATTCTGTAAGTGGGACTGGGGTGGGCTGGATATTGAGTGCCACCTTTTAAGAACTGCTCACTACCTTACTGAAGTGAGCTTTGGTGGCGGAGGGGGTTATGCTGCTAACCAAAGGCCAGCCATGCTTCTGGCAGTTTGAATCCACCAGTAGCTCCATGGGAGAAAGATGGGCATTCACTTCCCATGTTATTTATAACCTCAGGAACCCAATGGAAGGTCACTTAGGAGCTGGTTCTGACTCACCCACAATGAGTTGACCTTAGTGAAGTTATGATCTTTTGTGACACTCTTTAAAGAGGGATAATAGGAGAGAGAAGTGAGTAAAACAAAAGGAACTTAACTACCAAACTAGCCAGAAGTGGAGTGTGTCCTTGACACTTGGAGTCCCTTTGCTGAGAACCTCCTGGTCCCGGGGGAATACTGATACACAGACAGAATCTCCAAGGAATACCAGGTCCACAGGCATTGAAAGGAGACAAGGGCCTTCCTCAAGAGCTTGACAGCAGAGAAAGGCCGACCCTAGAGCTGGCCCTTTGAATTTTGACACCCGACCTCCTAACCTGCAGGAGATAAGTTGTTAAAGGCAGAGACTTGGGGCATTTCTGTTATTGCAACACGAGATATGAATGTGGTCGTAGGAGTGGAGTGCTGCATTAATGACTACCTAAATGTGGAATTAGTTTTAGAATTGAGTAATGAACTTGGAAACATTTTAAGACACCTGATAGTAAAAGAAGCTTCTCTGGTGGCCTAGTCCAGAGGAAGTGGCCCTGCTAATCCAGAGGGTGTTGAACCATGAAAGAGCGAGGGCTGGTCAGCCTGAAATGCAAGGAGTTGTGTGGCCTCCTGAGCCTTCAGGTAGTGCTGCTGACATGTCCCATGAGGGGAAGGGAGGAACGGGACACAAGGGAGCTCAGGGAGGTGTGCAGACTCCTCGATAATGGCTCGTGCCTGCTGACCCCAGTGCACGGGGCATGGGGACAAGCTGACTGGACCTGACTAAGCAAACAGGAGGCGGCGGGCACTGAGCTGGCATTGATTGGTGCGGGTCATGGTTTGCCCCAGGCCAGACTTTGCTTATGGGTACACATACTCCAAGTTCGAGCTAGAACAGTCGGAGATTTTGAGTTTGTAATGAAGTTACTCTCTCGGTAAGGAATGGCATTGTTAACCCAAAGGCAAGCGGTGCTCGACGAGGGAAGGATGGGTCCTTTTCTTCTGTGTGATTTTCGTTGTTGTGTGCCCCTAGCTGACACTCCAGCAGGTAATAGTAAATAACACAGGCGGGGTAGATTTGAACCACTTGTTTTTGCAACTGCAACACAACTCATCACTAGATCACCAGAGCTCCCTGCCCATGCGATTGATAACCTCTGAAAACCTGCTGCAGGGTCAGCTGTGAGTTGGTTCCAAATCCATGGTAATGAATGAGTCAAGTTCAGAATTGGGGATGATAGGATGAAGTGAAGGTGTTCTGTTTGTGGCAAGAACATGCATTTTTTAGGGAGCCCAGTCATGAATTGTGTTCCCCCAAAATATATGCCCATTTGACTAGGCCATCACTCTCAGGTGGTGATTATACGTTAGAGCCCTGCACGTGTGGTGTTTGTTAGAGCAGCTCCCTGTGACCTTTCCTCCCAGCTCCTCTGTGCCTTAAACTTCTAGTTTGGGGATTCGATTGTTCAAGATCAGCAGCTCCACTCCTTGCAATCCCAGGATCCCCTAGAGCAGCAAGATGAGCTCTGAAGACGGCTCCAGACTGTTAGGCTGGATCTGAGGCAGCTAATGACATCGTGGCAGTGATGATTTGGACACTGTACTGTGGGCTGTTTCCTTAACGAACGCACTGTTGTGGATACTGCAGAGGGTGATAACCTCAGCCTAAAACCCCTGCGTTCGCCCCTGCGTTCGCAAAGCTTCTATTGCATAGTGGAAAGGCCAACAACGCAAGAGAGAACGAACATATGCTGTATGTCAGAAGGTGGCAGGTGCTGTGAGGAAGAGGAAACAGGAGAGGGAGGAGGTATTTGGCCTCTGTATTCATGAGCCAGCCTGGCCTGCCTTCCGCAAGCTGAGCAAGTAGGGGCTTAGGGAGCTCATGGTACGGCTGGAGTCTGGTGAGGGGAACGGGAGGTGATAAGCAGTGGGGGCTCTGAGTCAGGAGGAGGCGCTGACCGGGCTGCTCTGTTGAGAACAGAATGCTGCATTCAAGGTGTTCACCAGAGGGGCCTGTGGGGACACTGGCAAGCAGATGGGATGTGGTGATGGGGAACAGGCTGGCCGAGCTACGCACAGAAGTGCTGGATCCTAGATCTTGAAGTTGGAGCCCGGGGTACTGACTGTTGGCTTAGACAGGTGTGAGGAGGAAGTCCAGGTTGCAGAAGCTGTGGCTCGAACAGCTGAAAGGCCAACTTATGGGCCAAGCTAGGGGTTGAGGTTTGTATGGGGGTTATCGAGATCCCCGAGAGCAGGTAGTGCGAGTAGCCTAAGAGCAGAAGCTGTCCCGGGCTGGAACAGGGTTTGTGCAGGCCACTGGTTTTGGGGAGGGCCAGTGTCGGTACCAGCTTTCTGCAGATTGCAGTGGCATCTACAGGATGGGGGCTGGGTGGTTTGGTGGTCTGACTTGGAGATGAGAAGAGGATGCTGTGGCTGGGTAGGAGGGAGAAAAGGGGAGGTGGGACTAAGCAGACCCATGACCAGTCAGTGCCTGGGGAGTGTGGAGCTGAGTGTGACCTTTGGGGTTTCTCCTTGGCCAGCCCTGAATGGGCTGGGTGTTGATGGGCTGTGGGTGTCCTTTCTGCAGGACCTCCACAAAAAGTACTCGTACATCCGGAAGACCAGGCCTGACGGGAACTGTTTCTATCGAGCATTTGGATTCTCCCACTTGGAGGCATTGCTGGATGACAGCAAGGAATTGCAGCGGTGAGGCGGGTGGGCACCTGGACACCGAGGAGGTGGGTGAGGGCTCCCCTTTTGATCAAGAGGTGGATGTTCCACAGGCCAGTCTGACGGGCTGGGTTCCCACTTGAGGTGTTTCTTGTGAGCTGGGACAGCATGGTGCTGGCCGTGCCCCTCATCTCTGGGCTGGCCCCTCTGGGCCCCCTCACTGTTGGCCAGAGAACCCATGCTGGCTTGTCCTCTCCCAGGTTCAAGGCTGTGTCTGCCAAGAGCAAAGAGGACTTGGTGTCCCAAGGCTTCACTGAGTTCACAATTGAAGACTTCCACAACACGGTGAGCCCCCGCCCTGAGTGATTGACCCGGGCACAGCGAGGCCCATGGCTTTGGGGCTTGTAGTCCACTTTCTCCCTCATCTTGCTTTTTAAAAAAATTTTTATTTTATTTTATTGTGTGTGTGTGTGCGTGCACTGTTAAATCAGATCTGACTGGTACAGTAGGAGATTGTTCCTCCTTCTCCAGCAGAGCATCTGGTGGATTTGAACCGTGCACCTCTGGGATTGCAGTATACCTTCTTGCCACTAGGCCACCAGAGCTCACCCTCATCTTGCTTTTTATTGCAGTTCATGGACCTGATTGAGCAGGTGGAGAAGCAGACTTCAGTCGCTGACCTGCTGGCTTCCTTCAACGACCAGAGCACCTCTGACTACCTGGTGGTCTACCTGCGGCTGCTCACATCTGGCTACCTGCAGCGCGAGAGCAAGTTCTTCCAGCATTTCATCGAGGGCGGGCGGACCGTCAAGGAGTTCTGCCAGCAGGTGCTGCCCCTCTCTGTTTTTCTCAGCCTATAAGTTGGGTGGCACCCAGTCCTAGGAGTGCAGAGGGTTCAGCAGGGGTTGGGGCACTGAGATCTGACCTGCATCTGTCAAAACCTGTCACAGGAGGTGGAGCCCATGTGCAAGGAGAGCGACCACATCCACATCATCGCCCTGGCCCAGGCCCTCAGTGTCTCCATCCAGGTGGAGTATATGGACCGCGGCGAGGGCGGCACCACCAACCCGCACGTCTTCCCTGAGGGCTCCGAGCCCAAGGTCTACCTTCTCTACCGGCCTGGCCACTACGACATCCTCTACAAATAGGGCCAGCCGGCCGCTGCTGCCCGCTGCCCTCCCTGCTGCCAGGCGCCAGACATGTACAGAGGTTTTTTTTGTGGTTGTAAATGGTCGTATTTCACTCCTCCCCTTTTTTCTGTCACACCACCTTCCATGTTTTATTAAAGGGGATGCTGGTGGTGAGTTGCGTGTGTGCGTGTCCCTGCTCTGCCCCCCACCTGCCTGGCTGCTGTGTGTCTGCCTGTCCCCCTTCCCTGGGTGGGTCCCTCCTTGCCCTCCACCCCCGAGTCTCCCCATCAGGAGCAGTTATGAGAGGCCAGGCCTCTTGGGGTCCATTCCTTGTTACCTCTACCCTCCAGCCCAGAGATTGAGGGAATCCTGAAGGTCCTTGGAGACCTACCCATGTAGGTCCTGCCTGCACCCTGTACTCCTGACCCTAGACCCTGCACGGGTCTGCATGGTTGGAGAGGGTCCATATAGAGGGCCTCAGTGATGGTGGGAGCCCCCTGAAGGCGGGCAAAGGAGCAAGGGCCCCCACAGTGCACCAGGCCTTGGAGTGGGAGGGGCAGCTCAAGGTCTGGACAGGACTTACCCATTCACCCTCCCCCCCACACCCAGCTCAGCAGTCCCTGCCTGTGCCTGCTTTGCACCCCTGCTTGGGTCTCTCTGCACTGCCTCCCTTTCACTCCACTCCTCTCCCACCCCAGCACATGCGGGGTCTCAGCCCCCAGGCTGTGAGCTCCTTGGGGGCAGGCCCTCAATAAATGTGAAGTGCTGCTGCCTGCCTCTGCCGTGGCCTGCGCCTCCACCTCCTCAAGACACAGGGTGGGCTCCAGCATTACCAGGGCGCCCTCCTCCACTCAGTCAGCGCCCAGACAGGAGCTGCAGCTAGGAGATCTTTATTAGGGGGCTGAGGCCAGAACAGGTGGCCAGGCCTCCAGGCCCAACTGCAAACTCAGCGACCTCTCTTCAGAGCTGGGAGCGTGGTCCTGCTGGTGCCAGAGGGTCTGAGGGCAGAGGAGGAGTCAGAGGGGTTAGGAAGAGCGAGGGCTGTGCCTCTCAGCCCCCCAGGCTGCTCCCTAATCCCCGGCCTCTGCGTGGGGGTGAGCGTGCAGGCAGTGGGTGTGTTAGTGGGTGGGCGTTAGTGGGGAGCACACGGGCCAGCCTCTGCTTACCGTCCCGGCAAGGTGGGCATCGGGCGTCAGGCTGGAAGGCAGAGGACAGTGAGGGCCCGCTGGGGGTGGGCCAGGGGTGGGCAGGGCTGCGGGCGGGCCAGGGGACACGTACCTACGGGGAAGTAGTGCGGGAGCCGCTGCCTGTAGATGTCCTCGTCCTTCTCCAGGAACACGCAGATGACCAGCCGATCCACCTGCACGAGGGGCAACTCAGCCCGGGGAGGGTCTCTGCTTGCTCCCGAGTCACCCAGCCCTGTCCCCACCTCCTGTCCTGTGGCCGCCCCTCTGCCCCTCACTGGGACCAGACCCCACCTTGTCCTTGTGCTGCTCCAGCCACTCCCGTAGTGTGGTCAGCACCACCTCGGCGGCCGCCTCATTAGGGTAGCCTGGGGGCGGGACGGGTGCTGGTGAGGCTCCGCCCCCTGTCAGCCAAGGCTCCGCCCACACGCATCCCCGCCCGAGCCCCGCCCCCCCGCCTGCCCGGAATCCACTCACCGAACACCCCGGTGGAGATGCAAGGAAACGCCTGGGGGGCGGGGGGGACACACAGGATGCAACCCCGTGAGTCCTTCGCGCTTCGCCCACTTCCCCCGAAGGCCCGCCCCGACCCCCGGCCCACTCTCACCACTGAGCGGAGCCGGTGCTCCAGCAGCAGGTCCAGGCTGCACTGGTAGCAACTGCGGAGCTCGGCCACCTGGCTGGCGGTGGGTTCGCCGTGGGCAATGGGCCCCACCGTGTGGATGACATCTGCGGGGGGTGGGCTGCGTCAGCCTGGCCCGAGGGGCAGGAAATGCCTCTGGCGGACACCCTGCAGAAGCAGGCGCATGGCGTGCCCCAGCCTGAATCCGCTGATGACACTGATGGGTGAGGCCAGGCCATGATGGACACCCACAGGCTATTTGCTGCGCCCTCCCCAGGTGATCTGGCCGGACGTGGTGTAAACCGGTGTCTGGTGTGAATGAGTCAGAGGCCAGGCCTCCACTGCCCCCAGCCTCCACCTCTACACGGGCCGCTACCCTGCCCCACCCTCCACTCACTCCTCGTGTCCATCATGTCAAAGAGGTAGGTTCAACCATTTAGGGTTAAGAAGTGCCCCTGTAGTTCTGTGGGTGTCGCACTCCTAGACTCATATACAGGCGCTCCACCATATCCGAGCAGGAGTGCTGAGGGGCAGGGCACGCATCTGTGCCCCACGAGGGCAGGGTGTCCCTCTAGGACTCACACTTGGCCGGCAGGCGGTAGCCGCAGGTGATCTTGGCCTTGCCGGTGTCACAGCTCTGCAGGGTGCGGCACTCATCGGTGAGCAGCGGCCCCGCGGCCCGGTGGATGCAGCCGTCCACTGCAGGGGCAGAGGAGCAGGCTGTGACCTCCTGCACCCGGAGGCCCCGGGACAAGGCAAAGCTTATAGATCAACGATCCCCAACCCAGAAGAGACCCCGTCGGCGGCTCTGGAGCCCACCAAGCATCACTCGGTCACCCCGCACCTCCTTGTGCACCCGAGGAGGGAATTCCCGCTCGGAGCTGCCTCCCGGTCCGGCGGGCGGGGCGCTGGCCAGCAGGGGGCGCGCGCGGACCACCTGCTCCTCCCGGCTGCGCGCGGGGCCTCCGCGGGGACGCAGCCCGAGCCGGGCGGAGCCCAGCGGAACCCCGCGGCCCATGCGCCCCGCTCTGCCCGAGGCGAGGCTCACTTTCCGGCCAGCCTCATCCTGCAGTCCGGGGCTGACCCCCGCATGCTCGGACCCTCTTTGCTGATGAGGAAACTGGGGCCACGTCGTTACAAGTGGCCGGTCCCGGGTTGCACTGGGTCCTCCGGCCGCGTCCTGCACCACGCAGACCGGGACCGCGAGTCCTTGCCACGCAGGTGTCCCTGGGCGCGGGGCCCTGTCTTAACGAGCAGCCTCGTTAGCGAAGCCGAGTTAATTGGGGCCAGGCCTGGGCTTGTTTATGTGAAGGCGGCTCCCGGGCCTCAAGACCCACCCTGGGGACCTGGGCCCAGAAAAACAAGTCAGGCGCTGAGCGCTGAGTGAGGCGCCCAGCTTCTCCCTGGACACGGGGCTCTAGCCTCAGGCGGCCTGAGTTCATTCAAGTGCTTTTCCACCTCTGAGCGACAGTTAGAAAACTGACCCCTCAGGGGAGGAGCTGGGGGCCTGGCCAGGAGAACTTGAACCTAGTCCAGCAGATTTTCTTCAGCTATTTTGTTTTCTCCTGTAGTCTTGAATTTTCTTTTTTTAATTAATTTCAGTGAACATCTACAGAGATTTTGGATTCATTCATTCATTGTTGCACTTTTCTCCCCGCCCACTCCACCTCCACACCCAGTTCGCCTTCTTGAAAAGCAAAAGAAAAACTTGAATTTTTGATTGCTCAGAGCAGATTCCACAAAATATTTCAGGAGGGCAGGATGGGAGATTGACGTTGGCGAAGACCTCTGGGACGGGGTCCATTCCATCCCTTTCTCTCCTGTCCGTGGGTCTCACACAAGGGTCCAGGGGTACAGTGGGAAGCCTAGTGTGTCTTTCTTGGAGGGGGCTGGGAGGTGCTCACCCAGCAGGTCAGAAAAGGTGGCGTTCTAATCCCAGCTCCACTAGTCACAGCTGTGGGACTGACACAGGCTTCATCACTTAACCATGCTTTGTCTCATCTACTAAATGGGAACACGTTTGTTGCTGTGAGATGCCATCAAGTCGAGTACACCTCATAGTGACCCTGTGCCGTCCTCACTATCTGACACACTCAAGCCCACTGCTATAGTCACTGTCCATCCATCTGGTGGACGGTCTTCTCTTTCACTGACTGACCCTTCACCTTTCCAAGCATGATCTCCCTTTCCAAGAAATAGCCTCTCCCAGCAACATGCCCAAAGTATGGGAGATGAAGCTTTATTTTTGCCTCCAAGGAGCACTCTGGCTACACCTTCTCCAAGACATATCTATTTGCAGTTTTGATGGTTTGTGGGATACTCAATACTCTTCTCCTAAGACAAAGCTCAAAAGCATCAATTCTTCCACCACCTTTATTCATTGTCCAGCTCTCAGAGGCACAGCAAGTAACTGAAAAGGCCATCCTGAGGCAGGTGCACCTTAGTCCTCAAACTGACACCATTGCTCTTTAATAATTTCACGAGGTCCCTGTCTGCAGTCAGGGATCATAGTAGTACTCACCTAATAGTAGTAGGGCTCAGGGTGCTTAAGTCAGTGTGAACGACTGTGACCAGCGCTGGCTGTCACAATGAGGGGGAGAGTTTGGGCATGTTCAGGCAGGGGTGTTCTCCACACAGTGTGTACTGGTGTCCGAGTTTGCAGGTGAGCACAGGGATTGTCTAAGCTCATGCTCCTTGGGGCTCTCCTCAGCACAGGACTGTCTTCCGGCACTAAAAGCCCTGTAGGCGACCTTGACCGACTGCAATGTCCCTGCGGAAGTAGAGCTCAGCAAGATCTGCATCTCAGGGACTTAATGTTTCCTGTGGAAGTGACTGAACGGGCCTGCAGCCAGGCCTTTGGGGCTGAGCTGGGGGCACATGCCGGGGTGAGGGAGAGGTCTGGGACTGGACCCCCTCCAGGGTACACCCAGGCCTGGGTCATGATTCCTCCAGAGGATGGTTTCTCAGTGCAGAGCAAGGTCTGGACATAGGCTCTGCCATGTCCCCCTAGGGAATGGGGGTCCAGACTGGCCTGGCATTCAGAGACTCGGCTGCCTGGTTGCCACTGGCCTGTTGCACCCTTCCCTCTCTAAACACTAGCCTATGGCTTCCCCTGAGCCCCCAAATATCAGAGGACCTCCCTTCAGCTGCTAGCCTGCTCCAGCCCTGCTATCCTTAGCCACAGACCTACAGGGGTACCCTGTTCTCTGTGCTGCTTGGAATTCTGCTGGTTTTGCCCTCACTTGAGGCCGAGACCAAACCCTTCCTCCACCTGTGGCCAGGAGCATCCCTCTGGTGCCCCTGCCCCCTCAAGCGCCAGTCCAGGCCTCCTCGACGCCCCCTCTGCTCTGACTTCTGAATACCAGCCACTGACAGCTATTATGCAGCACCTGCCATCTAGCTTGGTCCTCAGAACAGCTCTGAGAAAGCCTAGAATTTTCCTCGATTTATGGAGGTATAAATGGGCACAGAGAGGACGTGATGCTTCCTCAGGGCCACAGTACTGGACTCCAGGAGGCTGGGTTTCCAGGCTCAGCGGCACTACTTTGTCCAGGACTCTAAAAGGGCTCACCTCTCCCTGACCTCCTCCCTACCTTTGCTGTCCAAGTCTCCGCTGCCTCACCAGGCACTGGGAAGGCGTCGTCTAGAGCTGCTGTCCATCCCTCGGCCCTCCTCAGCCAGATCTTGCAGCTGGACTCCTGTGCTCTGCCCCTCCATCAACACATCTCTCTCCAAAAGGGATACTTTGGGGACATTGCTGTCTCATGAGGCTGTTTCTCTTACGCTGGCCCTTTCTGGGTCATTCAAATGCTCCCCACATCCCTGACCTCAGCCCTCATCTAGTCAGATGCCCACTGTGGAGATAGCCCTCCTCTCCCACTCGGACCCCTGAACGGTCTTCTGTTTCCTTCAGGACCTCCTCTTCCTCACTCGCTCCTTGGAGTCCTGAAGTCCCGTTTCTTCCTGAGCCAGGGAATGTGGCCATGAGCAGGCCCCCTGTCTCAGCGCCTAGGCCCCAAGTACTTCCTGCGGGGGGAGGCCCTGACAGGGTGTGGCCCCTGCTCACAGTGTCCACCCCTCATACACACCCTGGCCTCTGTGCCCTGTACTTGCCTCGACCTCACCGAGGTCCCCGGGGGTCTGCTCCCGTGTGGGCTGCCCTTGGAGACCTCACTGTCAGGTTCAGACTTGTTCTCATGTTCCCACCATGTGTGAAAGAAAGGAGAAGGGGGCTGAGCGAGCCCTGGACGAGGCCCTGGGCAGGTGGCCAGAAGCCAAGCAGCCTTCTGTGGGGGCCAGTGCACCCAGGCACTTAGGATGTGTGGCCGCTATTTAGGATGCTGTAATATTCATGAAGGGAAGATTAGATATTTAAATTTATTCAGCAATAAATGCGTCTCAGTGGGGGAGCATTCCTCATGCTAAACAAACAAGCAAGCAGGGGCTAATTAATTATTTACGGGAACACGAGGAGGCCTGTGGCCTGAAGGTGGGGGGCGGAGGGGGGACAGCCGTGCTGGTGCCAAAGGGCAGGGAACCCTGACAGCCCAGGGATCTCCCTCCTCTCCTCACCCCGCCCCTGCCACCCTCCAACACCCTGCGTGCCTTTTGGTGGTTTCTCCTTCCTGAAATCCTGGCTGCAAGCTTGCTGGTGGCTTTGGATGAGTCCCTTAACCTCTCTGAGCCCCAGGGAGTGGTGGGGAGGACTGAGGGATTCTTGGGTGGCCAGGTGGGTCCTAAGCAAGAGGCAGAGGGACTGCGAGCCTCCAGCCTTCGACCCTCAAACTCCTCTAGCCACCCTTAGAAATGTGGGAGGTGGGTGAGGAGCTCTGGTGGCCTAGTGGTGAGAAGCTGCACTGCAATCCCAGAGGTACAGGGTTTGAATCCACCAGATGCTCTGCTGGAGAAGGAGGGGCAATCTCCTCCTGTACCAGTCAGATCCGATTTGATGGTACACACAAAGACACACACCACCCGCAAGAATAAAAAAAAGAAAAGATATGTGGGAGGTGGAGGCCCAGAGGAACTAAGTGACCTGTCTAAGGTCACACACGAAGGAGGGGAGCAGGCCCTAAGACTCTTATGTTGTTGTTGTCTTGTACTGTCAAGTTGGAACAGATTCATAGCTAACTCCGCAGGGGGTTTTCTGAGGCTGTAAATTGAAAGAGACAAGACTGCCCATCTTTCTCTCATGAAGCACCTGGTGGATTTGAACTGTGTACCTTTATGTTGGCAGCACAACTCCTTACCAGTAAACCACCAGAGAGAGATCCCTAAGATATTACAAAGCAGACAAAGGTCCAGAGAAGTGGCGCTCCCTTCCACCACCTTGTCCCAGGAAGTCTCACGCCCTACTCTCTGCTCCTCTGACTTTCTTGGGCTCCCGTGGGTCCCCAGAGCCAGGAAGTGAGAGGAAGGGGCCCCGTCATGCTCCTAGGCAGATTCCCTAGCCTCATGACTCAACTTCCCACCTCTAAGTGAGCACCTGGTGACTTTGGGGGACATGTTGCTGGGGACACAGTAGACCCCCAGCCTTGAGAGACACAAATCTGAGGAACCTCCCACACCCAGTGCTCCCGTCTCCCCCAGCAACTCAATCGGTGACCTTCGCCTCTCTGTGCCTCAGTTTCCCCATATGTACAATGTGACCCTCCTTGCTTGTCATGGGCCCTCAGATACACTCCTTTCACAGGTAAGAGACTAAGGTTCAGCCATCGTAGGAGAGTTCTCAGCCCCCACTATGTTCTTAGGGGGCTCCTTTGCTGGAAACACCCACCCCCGGCGTGTCAGGAGTGAACTGAACTTCTGGCCAGAGCTGTAATCCATCTGCTGGGGAAGAGACACGGCAGGAGGCACATGAGAGAGGCCCGGGGGTCTCGGTGTCAGGAGCACGAGGCTGAGCGGGTGGGCGCCCCTCAGCCCTCAGGACTGTGTTCTGCCCGGACAGCTTGGCAGGGTCACCAGAGGCCCTGCCTCTCCTGGCCAGGGTGTGCCTCACCTGCCACTTGCCTTCGCTCCCACAAGCAGGGCTTCCAGGCCAATGAGGAAACTGAGTCCCAGAGAAGGAACCAGAAGGGGCCAGCTCTGCAGAGGGAAGGCCTCACTCATGAAAACCAATGGGTGATCCCCTCAGGGGGTTTCCTCAGCTTCTCAGCCCACCCCTACTCTTGTCCTCTGGCCTCCATTCACCTCCCAGGGTCTGGCTGGGTCTTGGGCCCTGAGACACCCTGTGAGGCCCAGTGTTCAGGATCACCTTGGCCCTGGCCTACTCCCTCCTATCACTCATTCAATCAACAAACCCACCCGCCCGCCCCCGCCACGTACAACGCTGGGCTAGGCCCGTGGGGGCTGCAGAGCCCACCCTCACCAGGCGGTGCCCAGGCGGGTGGGTGTCCTGGGGGGAAGATGGATGGGCGGCAGCTGACGATGTGATCTGAAATTCATTACAGGGTGAGATCAGTGCCTTAAATGGGGATTTGAAAACATTAGGGCTTCATTATGTACATAACGGCAGCGCCTCATTCATCATGCAAAAATCACTCCTGTTATTAAAAATCCCCGTGGCAGCTGCAGGCAGGGGCTTGGCAGCATCGTGCCCGCTGGGGGTGGGGCACGGGAAGCCCACGAGGAGGCCACACGAGGAGCTGGAGTCCCAGCATCCCTCTGACCCGCTGGGCAGAGGAGGGCAGGCACAGGGGTTCAGCTCCATCAAGCTGGTACCTCAGTTTCCGTATCTGTTAGTGGAGATGCTGAGGGCACATCCCACGTGGCTGTGGGCCCCATGGAGATGCAGACTCACCCAGCCAGTCGTGTCAGCTCCGCCCTCCTCACCTCCTGGGGTCAGGCAGCGGCTCTGGGCATTTACTGGGCCCAGTAAATATGTCATATATTCATTCATATAACAGCTCACACGGGGGACCCTCTGACTCACATTCACCTTCTGACCCATTCACTGTCCTGTCTCTGGTCCTAAGCATGTGTGGAAGCTGACACATGAATTCAATTCTAACATGGGACAGACGGACACAGGACAAGGAGAAAACTGTCAGCCAACAGGTTGAGAGGTAGGGGGTAGGCACTGTCTCTGAGAGGGTGGCATCTGAGCTCAGCTCTCAGTGGAGAAAGAACTGGCTTATGGCAGACGGGGGAGAGTCCCAAACAGAGGGCTTAGCAAGGCACAGGACCTGTGGCAGGAGTCCAGGAGGAGCTGGCCCACGGGTGGTCCAGGGAAAGGTGGGGGGCTCTACCCTGCAGCACTGGGCCAGAAGCCTCCAGGAACCCAGCCAGGAACCCAGAGTCTATCTGCCCACAGTAGGAAGAAGCCATTAGAGGCTGAAAGCAGGGCTGACGTGGTCTGAAGCGTCCTCTGAGCACCTCTGCTGTCCCCTCCGCGCAGCACACCCTGCCTGTCTCCAGAGCATCATACCTGTCCCCACACCTTGCCTGACTGGTACCAGCCGGGCCTGGCATACTGTGGGAGCACAGGGGAGTTTGTGAACAGGTTGGTTGAGCTCCAGCCCAGGGCGAGGGCGGGGGCAGAACACTTGGCCTGGCCCACCCATCACAGCGGCCATGCGATCCGCTCAGGGTGCCTGGCATGTTGATCAGAGCAGCTAGGACGCACTGCGCCCC
>NW_006400078.1:1685379-1700174 GCF_000299155.1 Elephantulus edwardii | reverse complement strand
CCCCGCGGCACTGCCCCTCGCAGCGGTCATGGTCACAGGAAGCAATCAAGGATTAGTGGTGCAGGATTATGGAAGATAGTGCAGCGTGGGGCGGAGAACAAGTGAACCGGGCAGAAGTTGGGCCTGGCCCTCAGGAGCCTCCTGGTCCTCCGCTGGCCGGCCTGCGGCCCGGGCTATGGGCAGTGGAGAGTGAGCCAGAGAGCGGAAGAGCGGGAGAGAACTCGAGGAGAAAAGAGAGCTGGGCAGGCTTAGAGGATGAGGAATGAGAGGGACAAGGAGAGAGAGACAGAGGGATGGAGAGGAAGTGGGGGGTGAGTACCTGATCCATGAAAAGAGGGAGATGGAGGGGGAGGGAGGCAGAGGAGTGAGAGAGGCTGTGAGGTGCGGGGCAGCCGCCTGGATGAGGAGTGGAGAGGGCCTGGGGGGCAGGCGGGTGTCTACGTGGTGGGATCTCGGTGACTTAGGTTGGGGACACAGGGGACTCAGGACAGTCACGTGCCAGGCCCAGCTGGTCAGCACACAGGTGAGTATCTATGCTTTGCCAGGACAGAAGACAGAGCAGTGGACAGACAGATGCCCAGATGCGCGTTCTTAGGCGGGTAGTGTGATGAGGGAGGCAGCCGGTACCCAGTCACACAAATGAGAGTCTGATTCTCTGATAACAGCACCAGCCGCCATGAGGAACCGACCCCGTTTGTGGGTTACTGCAGCCCCAGTGCCACCTCCGTCAGAGTGCTCCCCTAGGACGTTCACCGAGGGTCTGTCCTGGCTGGCTGTGCTGTGTCACCAGTACACTGGGCAGGGCCACACACACAGCAGCACTCCTGTGAACACCTGCAGGTGACAGGAGGGACTGCGTGGGGAAGGGGTGGCTGATTGGGAGGAGAGGAGTGAGCCACAAAGAAGCAGCACGTGCAAAGGCCCTGCACCACGCACGGCTCTCGGGAAGCCGAGCTACCGGCGCCCCGACTGCAGCCTCCTTGAGTCCAGCCACCGGTGCAGGTGGGATGCCTGGGACGTGAAGGTGCAGGACACGCACACAAGGACTTGCAATGTGGCTGTGGGAAGCAGGGATACTGGCGTGGGGTGTCTTGGGGGTACACTCACACTGGCTACCTGCCAGGGCCCATCTGACCTGTCTCACCTACCCTCTGAGTGGGTCCTAGGGGTGCTGGCCAGGCCCGGGTGGGGACGGCGGCCAGGCAGGCGGAGGCAGGAGGCTCTGAATTAATCTGTCACTAAGGCCCGGCCGTGGCCGGCGCCGTCATGATTTAGATGAATAATTGAAACGCTCCGATACATTTATTATCCCTTTAGTGCAAAAGTGGCAGAGAAAGACGAGGGGTAATTGAAAAAGAGCGCACGGATCTCAGCAGAAAGCCAGCTCCTTATCGCCAAGTAAACATTTCAGTCCTAATAAACAGGAGAGACGTCAGGGCCCTGTCGATTCCCCGGCTGATTTAGGGCCCGCCTCCCTCTTTACCATACAATAGGAGAGTCGTGTTATTTGAAAAAAAAATATTGAGCTGGTAAAAGGCTGTACGTGAAGGAGGTGGAGGACAGAGGACAGGCTGCAGAGAGGCTGGGTGGGTGCCCCCCTCCCCACCACAGACACTGGATCTGCTGAGTTTCTTGTTTCTTCTATACCTGGAAAACTCCTATTCAACCTTCAGAACCCACATCAAATGCCCCCTTTTGCCAGGAAGCCCCATACCAAACTGATCTCCTTGAGGACAAAATTGAGCCCTGGCCCCTGACACAGGCTCATAAATAGAGAGTGCCTGGAGAAGGAATAGGGGTTGGGAGGCTGTCCTAAGTTTCACTATGGGCTCAGCACCATTAGTGTGGCCTGGGGGCTCTGGAACCTTCAGTCCCCTGGGGGAGCTGAGTTGATATTGAAGGAGTAAGGGGACTCCTTTACCGGCTGCCCCAAGGCGGAAGCCTTCTCACTCCCATCAGGTTTGGGAGGACAGCTGGAGTGGACCTGCTGCAGGCCAGGTCTGGTCCCTTCTGAGTTCCCGGCCCCTCCAGGCCCCTCCAATGTCCCTCAAACTCACGGATGCCTGTTGTTGTCTCCCCCACCAGACTAGACAGTAAGAACAGTTAGAAGCGGGGCCCCAGCTGTCAGGGCAGAACTCCACACGCAAATGTGCAACCTGTTGTTGCCACAAATACTCATTCTTGACCACTAAGCAAGGTCTGTTCTAGGGGCTCAGAGTCCCCAGAACCCTGCACTGTCAAAGCCAGAAAGATGGGTAACCAGCTACACGCATAAAACAAGTGTGTGTGCAAACGGCCTGGGCGGCTTGTAAACAGGGCGGTCGAGGCAGGAGGAAGGGGTTGGAGCTTGTTACAATGAAGCCGGTGGCGGGTGGTGGGCCGGCCAATGGATGGACAGGGTAGGCAGGTGGATGGTTACGGGAGGGTAGATGGATGGGTGACTGGAAGGATGGATGGATGGGTGCGTGGGCAGGTGGGTGGGTGGGGGGTGAGAATGGGTGATGACTGATGGATGGTGACTGAGTAGAAGCATGAACCTCTGTCAGGAGATGAGAAAGGGGCATCTGGGGGTCCCATGGGAGAGTGAGGTCGACCTGGGGAGAGTCAGGCAGGGTCAGGTAGGTGCTCGAGGGTGGGGAGAGACGCTTGGATGGTCAGGGGACAGCAGCGGACAGAGGTGGCGGATGAATACAGAGGACACCCTGGAGCCTGGACCCTGCCTCCAAGCCAGCCCCCCTGCAGTGCCAGCGCCCCCAGCCTAGCGTCCCCTCCCGCCACCTTGTTTCAATCACATTAACAGAGTGACAGCCCCGGAGCACTCACAGCGGCTCCATAAATCTCAGCCGCGTTAAAAGGCTGGACTCCGGGCCCACTTCCTCCCGGGTCCTGGCACCCCATCTGTCTCCCCGTCAGTCAGGCTGGGGGTGGGACACTCTGGCCACCTCCAGGCTCCCAGTGCTGTGGGTAAAGGAGCAGCAGAATGGCCCCTGCACCCCTCCCCACCGCACTCTGACAGAGAAGGTGCCCTTTGACCTCCCACCTACAAAGCCACCGGCCCTGGTTCTTAGGGGTGATGACGGGGTCGAGGAGAGCTGTCCTTGCTTCTGCTCGGGGCTGGGGTACAGTCTTATTGTAACATCCTCTCAGACAACAATAAACATAACAAATAAGACAATTAATCATGTAATGCCAGAAGAAGAGAGGGCACCAGAGGGCCAGTGGGCAGGAGTCAGGGTGGGCCTCAGAAAAGGTGGCATTAAGGCAACAGTGTGTAAGAGGTGAAGGACACAGCCACAAAGCTGTCTGGAGGGAGGGGACTTAAAGCTGAGGGAACAGCCTGTGCAAAGGTCCTGAGGTGGGAGGGGACCGGGCCTTTCCAGTGAACAGGGAGCATGGTGTGGGGGAAGCGGAGGAGGGGTGATTCTGAGTGGTGGTTGGGGACCTCTGGGGTCACAGGGAGGGTCCTGGCCGGGGCTCAGAGTGAGACAGGAGGCTTGTGCATAAGACGGGGGATGACCTGATTTGAGGGATAAAGGTCCACCCCTTTTCGTGACCATTTGTCTTCCGGCTTCAAATGGCTCAGTGTCCAGGTCGTCCTGTCTGACCTCCAGCTGACCCCCCTCTTCCTCCTCTTCTCTCACCCTCCTTCTCCTCCTCTTCATCTTCCTCTCTTGCCTCCTCCCCTCCCCCTCCCTCCTCTGTGACCTCCACAGCTGGTGGGAGGCGGGGAGGCATACCCAGCCATAAACAGCCTGGCTGCGCCCCCACAGCTCTTCACGCCGCTCTTTTATTTATTTCTGACCTGCGCTGCCCCTTTTATTTTTCCCCCTTTTAAAACCTGGCCTGGGCCCCGCCACCGCTGCCGTAAACACGGCCCCCGGGATTTATCCTACGGCGCATTAACCTCTGGCCCCAGGCCCACCAATCATCCTGCCGCTGTGCAGAGCGGGCAGCCAGGCCAGCTGGGGGCCCAGGGCTGGAGCTGGCGCACCGGGGCCACCAGCCTGGGCAGCGATGGCTGAGGAGGAGGCCACAGGACACAGGCTCCCTCCTCTGCATTATGGCACTGACTGACCTCAGGCTGCACCCCTGGGGTTCAGGCCCACCTGATCCTGACCCCTTTCCGTGTCAGCCCTGCGGGGAACCTTGCCGCACGGTGGCCCTTCACAACAGTGACCGCACAGCCACGCCCAGGCAAATCTGCCCAGCTTTGAGCCCCCACGCTGCAAAGGCTCTGAGAAGATGGGGAAACACGTAGGGGTACAAGGTTTCCAAGGTCGTGTGGGCAACAGGGACCAGGCTGGGCTTTTCTGTTGCACCTGTGTCCTCCCAGCCCCAAGCTGTCCCCTTTTAAACTGTCCCTGAGCCCCAGCCTCCAACCCAGTTACAGAGCAGGAGACTAGAAGGGTGACTGCCCCCGGCCCACCCCCACGAGGGAGCCTGGCTGAACAGTCAGGTCCCCAGCTTTCTAAAGTGACAACGGCCGGAGCACAGGAGAGAGTGAGGGCAGAAGTGGGGGTGCTGAAGGGGCTGGGAGGATGATGGGATAGGGATGGGCAGGGACTAGGCATGCAAGACAGGAGAGCAGGAAAGAGGGATGCCACAGCTCCCCCAGGTGCAACCTGCACCCACAAACAACTGGGGTCCACTTACCGCCACCACCGCCGAGCAGGGAGCTGTTGGCTGCAAGAGAGAGAGAGAAAGGCAGGTCAGTGAGGAGGGCACGGCAGGTGGGAGAGGGGACATGAGGTCACTTGAGCCGGGACTGGCCTTGAGGGACAGGCCCAGGTACCCTCCCCACCTGGCTCCTTGGGAGATGGAGCTGGGCCTTAATGTCTCACTGAGTCCCAGTGGGCGTGGTTTGCAGGTGGTAAGGGGCTTGGGAGACCTCAGAGCAACTGCACGTGGGGAAGGTGGCCGCGCCCTGCCAGCCCTTTCCTTGTCCTGCCCTGGGCACTTTCTAAGAGGCTAGTGTGCCAGGCCTGGGGCACAACAAGGCGAGGTCAGAAGGCCTCTCAGTCCCTGCCCTGGGCCCCTTGCAGGCTGCTGTGGACACAGGCTAGAGGTTAATAGGAAGTAGACAGCTTTGCCGAAGGCCCAGTGAACGCCATCCAAGGGACGCACTGGACTTGAACCAGGGCTGGGAGTACCTGACGGATGAAGGGGGACATAGTGTGGTCTGCAAGGGGCCTCCCACCCCAGGCTGAGAGCATGGAACTGGAACCAGAGGGGTGACTTGGGGCCTCAGTTTCCCTATCACACCGCCCAGTGGTGATGCGAAGCTCAAGGGAGAGGAATCCATTCCTCTGGGCTGTGGGGGGCGGCTCAGGCCCCTGTCCCCTCCTCAGATGGAAGGTGACATTGCCAGACAAGGCTGGATTGGTGGCCAAAGTGACTGTCACTTTCCGGAGCAGTCCTGTCCATCCGGCTCCGCCTGGCTGGCGTCCCCCTCCCATTTCCCCACAGATGCTGATGTGGGGACAAAGTGAGGCGGGCAGCTCCCACCCTGCCCGGTGCCCTCCCTCGGCTCTGTCCCAGTCCCTCCCTGGTCTGGGCCGGCCCTGAACATGCTGGCTGAGCCTTGGTAACTGTGAGTGCTGATCAGAGAGAAGTGACAGGTAAGACAGGGCAGGCACTGTGCCCACTGTCCCCACCCCACATCCCACCTTCCTGGGGCCGTCTGTCTGCGGAGGGTGTGGGGCCCAGAGCGGGGCCCAACCTTGGGGCTGGCGGCCTGGGTGTCGTTCGGAAGCTGTGGATGCCGCTAAGTGGTGTTGGGGCGGCGCCGAGTGGCTGGTCTCCCAGAGCTGACAGCTCTTCGCTTGGGGAATAATTAATTCCACAGCCCGAAAACCCAGGGCTGCAAGTTGCCACGTTACTTGCGAGATTAATACAAGCAGCTAATTAAGATGGAGAGGCGAGGGGACGCTGGCGCTCCCAGAGCAGGGCTGGGGGGCCGCGAGGAGCCTGCGGGAGGCGGCAGGGCCAAACCCAGAGCCCAGCCGGGGTGAAACAGAGTCACCTGGGGGGGGGTGGGGGTTATGAGACCTTGGGTGGCCAGGCCCCCAGTGGCTGGATGGGCAAGTTTGCCAGGTGCCAACTGAGTGCTTCTGCCAATGGGCCCGTTTGATACCACAATCCTAAGAGCAAGGTGCATCATTCCCATTTTACAGATGAGGAAACCAAGGTTCAAGAGGTTGAACTGAGCTGGGGAGGTATAGAAGGGTTGGAAGTGGGTCTGTCTGACTTCAAAGCCAGGCCAGGAAGCAGGCAGACATCAAGGAAGATGGTCCTCGGACTGTTGAGGGGAGGTGGCCCCTGGTCGGGACCAAGATATTCCCCCAACCCAAGGCCTCAGGTGACATCCCTGTTCCTCCCCCAAGCAGGCCTGACTGACCTGTCTCTTCATGCCTGTGTCTGTCTGTCTTTTCCTGGGTCTGTGTGTCTCTATGTGTGTCCATCTCTGTCTCTGGTTGTGCACTGTTTCTGTGTTTGTACGTATGTGTGTCTGTCCACTCGCTGTCTCTTTGTTTCTCTGTGCGTGTGTGTCTCTCTCTCTCCGTGTCTGTCCATCTCTGTCTGTTTCTGGCTGTGTCTGTCCTCTCTGTCTGACTCTCTGCGTGTGTATGTTTGTGAGCACATGTGTGTGTACACCTCTGGGCAGCCCACCCCTGAGCCCGTAGGGGTCTCTCGGGTTGGCCCAGGGCCACTTCTGGCCCCTTCAGCCCGTAGGGCAGTGCTGGCGGCTGTCGGAAGCTGCCCTCCATGGCCCCCACCTCCTCCCATCACCTCTCTCTCTTAATTAACACCGGCCACAAACGAGCTGGCTCCAGCTCAAGAAGGGCACGGTGCCAAATGGGCTGGCCGCGTGCCCTGGAGGGCGGGAGGGGAGGGGGCACTGACCTGCTGCTCTGCAGGACCCTGGTGGGAGGACACACCAACCTGGACTGCCCGCACCCCCCCACCCCCACCGAGCCCCACTGCGGGTGGTCCTGCCTGGTGAGGGGCCTGGTTCAACGCTCACCTGCCCAGCATCTCTGAGGGGCTGAGGAGGGAGGTGGGCCCGGGGCAGTGGAAGGACTTCCGGTGGAGCAGGAGGGGCAGGCCAGGGGTCGTTACCTATCACAGGTAGGCGAGGGCAGGAGCAGGCCAGTGGGGGGCTCTAACTCGGGCGCCTGGCCACAGATCTGCCTCACTCTCGCTGGGCACTCTGGGAAGTAGGCCCTCCACGTCCCCCCATGCCCAGCACAAGGGTAGAGGTTCCAGGGGAAGGGAAACTCTCCTGCTGGTATCTCCCTGCACCCCCTTCTCAGGCCTCCTCTCCAGGGGTTTCCAAGCTGGGCTCCAGTTGTGCTGTCTAAAGGGGGATGGACTGGAGGCTGGTAGGAGAGAATCACTCAAAATGGGATGCTTGTGACAAAGGATGCCGGTCAGTACCCCCTCTCAGCTAGAAGGGGCTCTGGTCCTCCTGGCTCCGGAACCTGCAGCCTTCCCCCAATCCTCTGTCCTGGCTGTCCACGGTTCTGGACTGTACACCCCACGTCTCCCCACCCACCACCTCATATCTCCCCCTCCCCTGTCCCACTGTCCCCACTCTGCTGCCCTAGGCCTCCCCACCACTGCCCTGTGACTCCCCTTCCACTGCACCCCTGCCCTGGGCTTCCCCTGTCTGGTTTGAGGCTCTAAATCACATCTGGACATAAGCCCACTTCAAAGATGAGAACACTGAGGCTCGCTCACAGGATGGCAGTGGAGCGGGGAAACAAAGCTTGTGCCCAGGACAACTGTTGTCAAGGCCACCTCCCTAGCCCCTGGCCTTGCCTTTATGTGAGCGTGTGGACATGAGTGAACGAGCTCGCCCTGGACCCCATGGTCAGCCCCAAGACAGCTCCCAGCAAAGCAAGGTCTTTGTTTTCCATGAGCAAACTGGACTATGGGGTTAGTTCTCAGGTGGGGTGGAGTGCCAGGCAGGGGAACACTGTGGAAGGGGGGGGTCCTGCTCTGTTGAAATGACCTCTCCACCCCTACTGTGGGGTGAGGCACCCCAGCCTGGCACGTCCCCTGACGATGGCATGCTGCACCACGCTTCACTGGACTTGATGAACTCGCTCCCAGCCTCAGCACTACGGCCTGTGACCTTGGTGGAGAGAGGGCCGGAGCCCCCCGGTGCCCGTCACTGCCAACCCCACAGTCTCCTGACGGTGCCCACCAGGCAAGAAGCTGGGGCCCCCACAAACTCCGAGCTTCTACGTTTGCTTACACAGAACCCTCTGTCAATTCCATTCTCTCTTCACATCTCAGGCCCAGGCCCGCCTCCTCCAGGGGGTCCAGCCCCTGCTCTGCCCAGTATACAGTCTTAGTGAAGAGTCCAGCCACTCCCCAGCCTGTGCCCCAGCCCCGTGAAAGGGATGAAACAGACTCCCTGTCCCTAGCGGCTGCCATCACTGGCTGGAGGACACCAAGGGTCCCTGGAAGGGACATTTTAGGCTGTGTTGAGTGCCTGCCCCATGCCCAGTGCTGGGCACGTCACAGCAGGGAGAAGCAGACTTGGTCCTGGACCTTGGGGTGACCATTCAGGGGGCAGGCCAGAGTGCAATAGAGGGTGATGTGGGAGAAGAGGGGGTGAAGAGAGGGGACATAGGGGTGCAGGGAGGAGGCAGGGCCACGCAGAATCCTCTTCCAATAGCACTAAATTGTACGCCCTTCCCCTGCTCCTGTCAGGAAACACCCCCATTACAAGACCAGCCCCCTACTTCTGACATCCCTCACGGAGACTTGGATACGGTGCCTCAGCCCACAACACTTTTCAGTGCTCTCGGAAATGCTGTCATTTCTCCTAAAACAAGGAAAAAAGATAATGAACTTTCAGGTCGAAGAGAATGTTGTACTGTAGAATATGAATATATTTGTCTTTATGCCAACAAAGTCATAAAATATAATTTTTAATTAATTTATTTTTTTATGGAGAAGGGAGCCCAGCGAGGCCAGAGGGCCTGGGCCTGGGCCGGGGAGGGCCTGCCGCCCCACATCCCCTGGTTCTCAGCGTGCTGGAGGAGCTGGGCCACTTCACAGACGAGGCGACGGAGGCAGGGAGGGCGCGGCCCACGCTGCACCCCAAGCACGTTCTAGGCCACCCCCAGCTCCCGGCAGAATGCCGCCTGAAGCTCTCCTGGCAAAGTGATTAAACAAGGGCTAACACAAAGGTCTGTGGTTTGAACCCACCAGCTACTCTCAGGGAGCCAAATGAGGCCATTTGCATCCATAAAGATTGTTGTTGTTGTTGTTGTTGTGTGCCATCAAGTCAGAACTGACTCATCGCTGACACCGCGATGGGTTTTCAGAGGCTGCAGACGGCACGGGAGAAGACTGTCCTTTCCACAGAGCAGCTAGTGGATTTGAACCGCGTGCCTTTGGGATTGCAGCACAGCTTCTTTTTTTGTTTGCCCCCCCAGCACAGTTAGCACTGAGCCACCAGGCATTTCTGCTCCACCCTGCAGAGTCAGAATCCACACAAAGCAACAACAAAACCCCCTGCACCCCCAATTTGTTCCAGTTCCCCTGCCCAGGGCCTCTGACCATCTCTCTCAGCTCAACTCCACTTCTGCTGAGAGGAGAACCTCACTCCGTCCCCCCCAACTCCAGAAATCAGCCTTGGGGAGCACCCCTACCTCTGATGAGTGGCATGATTGTGGGAGTCAGGTGAGCCTCACTTTAGGGTGTCCTGTGTCCCCGGCAGGAGACAACATACAGCATTTACTGAACAAGACTGACAGGTTCTGGGGTAAGTCACCCAGGGAGATCCCACAGGCCCCAGGCTGACAAGAGTCAGCCTGACCCCTAAGCCTGGGATCTTGACCACCAGACTTGCAGGGGAGCCCACTCTCAGCTTAGGGGGCTAGGATTCTGGGGCAGAATGCGGATGTGGGCAGGGGGTGTTGAGGTCTGGTCTGAGGGCAGTAGGAGGAGGCTGGCCCATTCCCCTTCTCTGTAGAAGCAGTTGGAGGCTTCCCCCACCCAGGTCACTCCTCCAGCCTGGGTGGGGGTACCCAGGGAGACAGGGGGCTACACGGGGGCTGGGCTGAGGAGAGGAGAGTTGGTGACCTGAGAAAAGCGCTGAGCAAGTTGCTGGGCCGGGGTGTGTGTGGGGGCCCAGGGGAGCCAGCCCAGCGGTGACTTTGAGGTGGGCATGGCTCCTGCCGGCTGCTCCGACACACCCTCAGAGGTCTGGAGAGATCACCAGCCTGGTCTGGGGAGTTGGGGCTGTGCCTCCAAATCTTTCAGCTCCTCTTACGCTTGTATCCATCCCCCTTTTTGCATGAGCTCATACCCCGCTAGTTATGGACACATGAACCCAGGCACTGGGACACTGACCCTTGGCACAGAACCAGAACGAATGCTAGTGCTGGGGGCTCTGAATGAGGAGGTCAGGCCTGATGAGAACACCCCAGAGCATGTGCAAAGGCCCTGAGGTCGGAATGGGGCAGCTGGGTCTGAGTGTATGGAGAACGAGTCCAGAGGATGGGAGAGACCCTCCAACAGGGCAGGGGGCTGGAGCAGGGGCCTGAGGGTCACAAAAAAGAGTGGGAACCTCTGAGCATCAGACAGAAGTGAGTGAGGTGGCTGGAGAGTGACCTGCATCTGGACGAGGTGGCAGGAGGGGGACCGGGGAACCTCCACTTCTAGATATCTCTGGGCTGTTTCCCTGGCCTGTCTGCCCCCGCCCCAATGTCCATGCTTCGCCATCACGTCCCCCCTGGCCTGAGCCCTCACCCCTAACTCTGAGGCACTGAGTAACTCAGCTATCCCCCCCTCCCTGCCAAGAGCCAAGCCGGAAGGCCGCACCACTGGCCGTGCCCGCCCCCCAGGGCCCTCTGTGTTACCATGTTCCTGGAGGGCTCGTCGTTTAAAACATGCTGTAGATCAGAACACCCTACAGATGGAATAAAATGTGAAATGTGCTGAATTTCTGAAGATAAAACAAGAGACTTCAAAGACACCTCAAGCTGTGAGAATGGTTGCTATGTTTGACAAGCTCTGTTCCCCAGGCCTAAGGCCACTGTCCTCTGAGGTGGGGCTGCCTGGAGGAGGAGGGAGGCGGGACCATCACTGGACATGGGCCAGAAGATGAGGAGGGGTTCATGTTCATTGAGATTGACTTTGTCTTCCTTTAATCATTTCAATGTCTCCACATACCTCCTCCTGCCCCATTTAAAGATGGGAAGACTGAGGTCCAAAGAGAAGTGTCCTTGAGCTTTGCAAGGTCCTCTGCTGTGGTACCCTGGGCACATAGGTCTGTAGATAGTCGGATTATAGTAGGCTCTTCCCCTTGCTGAAGCTGGTGGGAGCCTTGGGTATATGCCTTGAATGCACAGTTCCATCTTCCAAATGGGGAAGCTGAGGCTCTGCTGAGTACTTGGCCTGAGGCCTTATGGACAGGGTGATAGAGACAGGATTGGAAGCCCATTTAGTTTGATTTCAGAGCCTAAACTATCTACTCCATCAGAATTGGCTTGATTGCCTCCAGGACCGGGCTCCTCACTCCATCTTCCCTGGGACTGGACAAATTTGATGAGAGTGATAGCCATCTAACTGGATCTCTCCTTCTGGGGTCTCCTCTCTCTGTCTCTTCCTTCCCACTGGCCCCAAGCCAGGTCACCCCTATTCTGGACCAGGAAGGGGACAGGGCAGGGATGGCCATGGGTGAATCGGCAGTGGGAGGCAGGGAGATGCTGGGTGGGAATGAGGCTGGCCTGCGCCTCAAGGTCTATTCTCCCAGGGCCATCCCTGCGCTGCCCAAAGCATCCCACCCCCACATCTTCTCTCTACAAAAGCGTCCTCATCAGCTGTTTAAGCACAAAGTAGGTTACTTGGCTGTGGCTGCTGGCCGCCTGGGCATCTACTTTCTGTCTTCCTGCCTCGGTTCCTGGGGCTCTGCACCTCCACATGGACTTGGCTTGCCCAGCCTCCTCCCAGGCACCCCAAGATGGACTTAACCACTCAGTAAAACTGAGATCCCCATAAAACGTCCACTCTCCCTGGTGGTCCCCAGGCACCTCCCACTTATTGGTGTTTTGTTATGCAAGAAATTCATGTTCATTGCCCCAAATTGGATAATCTACAGAAGGAAAGGGAACACAAGTGAGTCACGGTTAGCTCATCGCACAGGCCGGCTCGCCCGCTCCCATCTCCCCATAGGACCTTGTAGACTAAACGAAAACGAGAAACAGTTAATAATGCA
Organism: Elephantulus edwardii; assembly: GCF_000299155.1. Lineage (NCBI taxonomy): Eukaryota > Metazoa > Chordata > Mammalia > Macroscelidea > Macroscelididae > Elephantulus > Elephantulus edwardii. The sequence continues at coordinate 1,687,936 of NW_006400078.1, read as the reverse complement.
TTTATCGAGCAAATTCTCCATGCCAGGCACTGGGCCAAGGGCTTCCGGAGGGTTCTCTGCCTGCACCCCACCCCGAGAGCCCCTTTACACATGAGAAAGCAGACGTCCAAAGAGCAAGAGTGACTGGTCCAAGGTCATGAGCTGGGAGGTGAAGCAGCAGTTTCGTGTGGGCAGGAGTGGGGGACCCAGGGCTGCTGCCTGGGCTGCCCTTCCCCCCAGGAGCCACTCTGGTCTTGTCCCACCATTAGCATAACCATGAACATCCCTGAAACCCAATTAAGAGGAGATGGCTTGGGCCCCAGCCAGCCGGGGGAATAGTTTCCACTTAGGCAGGAGTGATGGGGGCGCCAGGGGAGTCCCTGGTGTGGGAGAGGTGGGCTTGGGGTGGTGTGTGGGGGTGTTCAGAGCGTGCAGGGCTGGGGGATGGCACCAGAGGTGGGTTTGGATCCCATGACTACACCTCTGGGTCTTTGCAGAGTGGGTCTGGAAGATGGTATGGACCCCTCTGTTCTGCCCTAACTGGACAGGCCCTACTAGACCCAGAGGGACTCACAGGCTTGCTGTGTGCTGCTGGGCTGCTCTGAGCCCCAGTTCTCCTCAAAGGAGAAAACTAGGGGTGACTTCCTCTGTGGGTTTGAGGGAGGAAAGACGGTCCTGAACAGCCAGGCAGCTTCTAAGTCCAAGCCCTCCCTCTGGCCCTCGCAGCCACATTGCCCAGGCTGTTTCTCAGCTTCTTCTCACCTTCCATGCACCCTGCCCCGCTACCAGTGTTCAACACCCCTCATATTGGCGAACTCTGGTGGCCTTGGGACTAGAAACTGTACTGCAATCGCAGAGGTGCGCGGTTCGAATCCACCCGACGCTCTGCTGTACCAGTCAGATCCAATTTGACGGTACACACACACACACACACACACACACACACACACACACACACTAATTTTTAAAAACCCTAAAAAAACCCTGATATATATGCACAGCCACTCACATCTCCCACCCCACATACACACATCTCATCGACTCGTTGCTGTCAAACTGACTCACATCCGGACATCTAGTGAGTTTTCTGAGGCTGGAAACTACAGGAGAGATTGTCCATCCATCTCCCTTGGAGCCACTGGCTGACGGGAGGCCCCGGGAAGATGCTGCCTTTGGGACAGTGGGCTCTTTACTGACCACAGCACAGCAGTGGACCCCACGCCTGCTGTCGCCGGGCATCACCGAGTCAGCCACGACTCAGCGACCCTGTGAGTAATGGAGCTGACCCCTCACCTCCCTCGTGACGTCTGATACGCTCGGGCTCACCGGGACAGTCACTGTCAGCCCACCTTGGTGAGGGTCTTCCTCTCCTTGGCCCTCCACGTCCCGAGCATGATGTCCTTTTCCAAGGACCTCCTACATGCCCAGAATACGTGAGGCCCGGTTTCAGCACCCTTGCCTCGAAGGGACACCCTGGCTGCACCTCCTCCGACACCGACTTGTTTGTGCTTTCGTCGGCCCACTCAGTGCTCTTCTCCACCACCTCAACTCAAAGGCGTCAGTTCTGTCATCCTTATTTTTTCTTTTATAGAGATTTTCGAATTCCATTCATTCATTGTTGCACTTTTCTCCCCCCCCCTTCACTCCTCTCCTTGAAAAGCAAAAGAAAAACTTCATTGGTACACAATCCCCCCGTCTCCGCACACCCCCAACTCCCCGCCCCAAATATAATCCACTCTGCAAACCTCATTCTGTACTCTTATGATAAACATAATGCCCTAAAATATAATACTTTTAAACTATTCTCTCCTTCATAGACTTCAATGCAGCAAACATAATTTATCCAGTTTTTCTCCGTCTTATCCCCACCCCAAGGTCAGCCTCATTCTCCTGGGTCTGTCATCCTTATTCACTGTCTAACTTTCAGATTCACAGAAATCTCAGGCCGGCATGATCCACGGGCAGTATAGCCTTTGAAAACCTGTGGCAGGCTCAGCCATGAGTCGGGTTTGCCTCAAAGGCCACGAGAGTTCATGAGAAACCTCACCGCCGGCAAATTGGTGAGTGGGTCTCATTGAGTATCCAAAGCTGTGTGTTGCAATGGGTGGAGACAGTCCATCTGTCCCCCACGGAGCAGCTGGGGGATTCCAACCACATCTATGGAAACACAGTGAATGTGCTGGTCAGTGATGTAGAGAGGATTCTGACTCGTGGTGACCCCACGGGAATGTGACCCCATCGGGTGTTCTTTGTAGAAGCAGGTCTCTTGAGCTGCAGCCGAGTTCAAACAGACGGGCTCTCAGCGACTAACTGCTTAACTGCAGCACCATCATGAGGGCATCTATGAAGTGTGTGTGTGTGTGTGTGTGTGTGTGTGTGTGTGTGTGTGTGTGTATGAACTCTAACCCAGACCTATGGTGTGTGTGTGTGTGAACTCTCACCCAGGCCTATAGGGGTGTGTGTGTGTGTGTGTGTGTGTGTGTGTGTGTGAACTCTCACCCAGCCCTATAGGTGTGTGTGTGTGTATGTGTGAACTCTCACCCAGCCCTATAGGGGTGTGTGTGTGTGTGTGTGTGTG
>NW_006400078.1:1674961-1685003 GCF_000299155.1 Elephantulus edwardii | reverse complement strand
TCGCTGCCATCCAGTAGCCCCTCAATCACAGCGACCCCAGGGCACCAAGGAGCAAACCTGTGCCTGGTCTCGGCCTGTGCCATTCCCTGGCTGCACCTGATCGGACCACTGTGATGCACAGGGTTTTCATGGGCTCCCACTCAGGAGTAGTTCTCGGGCCTTTTTTAGTCTGGAAGATCTGCTGTGACCCAGTGGCAGCTTTGCTTAAGGGTCACGCTGGAACCAAAGCTGGGTCTCCCCCAAAGAAGGAAGAAATCCTCCACTGAGCCCCTCTCTGTCCCCAGGCTGACAAACGCTGCATCATTAGCTGAAGCCCTTCAGGCTGGCCTCAGTCCCACGGAGGTGCCCTCTGACCTGGAGTTGGCACACTAGCACTAGTCTTTTTTAACTTATCCCCTAAGCAAGAGAGGCTGGTCTGTATGTCTTTGAGCTCTGCACGATGGGAGCCAGCTGACCCTGTGCAGGCTGCTCCGAGTGTGCTCCTGGGTTACTCAGCTGTTCCCCCCACCCCCGCTGTAAAGGTATTCAGCACAGGGCTCCCATCCCACAGTGCTGTCTTGCCCCAGCTCGAAAGATCAAGAGTGTCCAGTTTTGCCCTCTGCAAACAGCCTCAGGAGCAGCGTGCGCGCACACCTGGCGTGCACACCTGGCGCGCACAGGTGCTAGGGTTCTCTTGGTTGTCTGGATACCTGGGAGGAGCACTGGTGTCAAGGCGCATGCGCACTCAGCTGCTCATGGGAAGTGTCGATTTCCAGCTCATGGGCCACTCTGGGGAGAAAGCTGTGGCTGTGTGGGTCTGTGGATTCACAGCCTGGAAACGCTATGAACGTGTAACAGGGCACTTCTGCTGTGTGCTGCAGGCCTCTCTGAGCTGGAACAGCCTGGACAGCAGTGTGGGGTTTTAAAAATATGCCTGGGAACGGAAGCGTCAGGTTGTAGCACATGCATATCTTTAACTTTACTAGTTATTGCCAAATTGCTCTCCAAAGTGATTGTTCAGATGATGGTTTTAAGATATAAATTAGATCCTGTCACTTCCCTGCTCAAATAGCCTCCTATTACACAGAAAATAAAATCCATCTTCCCCTCAGAATAGCTGCATCCCATGGTCTCCACCTCCATTTCCTGGACTCCTTTCTCTTCTACCAACAGGTCAGGTCCTCTCATGCCCCAGGAACTTTGCATACACCGCTCCCTTTCCCCGGTGCCCTCTTCCTCTCTCTGTCCAAACTGGCTCCTTCAGGTCTCAGAGAAAATACCACCTCCTCCAAAAAGCTTGCCCTGGTCTCCCCAGCTAGTGTCATCATTCCTCTTTGATCCCCAAGATGCTTCCCATTTAGCTCATACCATGTCCTGCCATTTGCTTGCTGACTGTGAGTCGGGGACCTCACTGATCCCTGCACTGCTGTCTCCCTGAGGCCAGCCCCTGCCCGGCACCCAAAGTCAACTCTTAGGATCATTCTTTCATTCTGGTGACACTGATGGGGCCCCATCTGCTCTCCAGCCCAGTGGGAAGGTGCGCTGTGGGGGTGCTCTGCAGAGGCCTGAGGGCAGGCCTACGTGGCCTGATCCCCTCCCTAAGCCATGGGCACCTGTGGCAGGTGCTGGTACCGGGGAGCAGCAGGGTTTGAGAGTTTGGGTTTTTTAAAAAAATTATTATTTTTTTGTGTGTACCGTCAAATTGGACCTGACTGGTACAGGAGGAGATTGTCCCTCTCCAGCAGAGCATCTGGTGGAGTCAAACCACGTAATTCTGGGATTGCTGTCCAACTTCTTGCCACTAGGCCACCAGAACTCCAAGAGGTTTTGCATCTAAGAGAGGTACTTCTCAGAGCTGGGGGTGGGGCTGAAGGGATCCTAGAAGGAACCAGAGGGGGTGTGGTGACTGAGCATGGGTGAGAGACAGACACTGCCGATACCGTACAGACACTGTACGGTATGATGGGAGGACCATGGCGGAAGCAGGAGGGGACTGGCTTCCAAACTCAGCTCAGTCAGGCTAATAGGGGAACACTTTGTTAGGAAAAGAGTGGAGACTCTGGCACCCCACTTTCCTGTCCCCCACAGCCTCCCATCATCTTATGCAGGAACATGTTCACCTGTGCCCAGCCCACCTAGCCTTCAGGGGTGTCTCTGCGGTCACCTGGTCCAGTGGGCTTAACCTCTGCTGCCCCATGACACTGGTAATTACCTCCCCAGACACTGCCTGTGATTTCAGGTGGGGGAGTCACTTAGAGGTGCTTTCCCAGACTCCTAACTAGGACCCCTGACTTAGCCAAGCTCCTCCCTGTACAGATGGGGAAGGGGCCCAAGAGGATAGGAATGGGAGAGACCACACAGCTGAGTTTGTACCCGTGTAGCCTTTCTAAGGAGAGCTGTCAAACTGAGGCAAAACCAATGCTTTCTTCCCAGTACAAAAATCCATTTGGGGAACTTAAGTCAGCTCCCCAGAAAGACTTCCTTACACCAGAGCAAAGCGATCTTGGAGGAAGAAGACCTCTGAGACATAGCCACGCAGCCCCATCTCCAAAGGGGTGCCTGTCGCTGAGCGCTCACTCCCTTCAGGGGCCCGGGACTCTCAGGATAGGAGCTGGGGAGGGGGCCTGTTCAAGATCGTTCAGCCAGACAGAGCCAGCGTGTCTGACCCCAAAGCCAGGGCTCCTTCAGCTGGCAATGCCAGGGAGGCCAGGGGGACAGGGACAGGACGGGGCAAGGGAACAACATGCCCCCATTGTCTCCAGCTGCAGATCAGAGCTGAGGAAGCACCTCCCGCCATGGACACTTTGGCTGACCCCTCTCTTTGGCCCCCGTCCTATAAGAGCAAGACAGGCCCCCAACCTAGTCTGTGTTCTGCCCGCCTTGGGGTCCTCCTCTCCAGCCTCCTGACTCCTGCCTGGGGCCCTGCCCAGAGTGGAGTGAGAAGTGGGAAGGAGGAGAGGAAGGAAGGAGGGGAGAGGAGGAAGGAGAGGCCTGTGGTCTGCCATTGGTATGCGAGGCCTTGCCTCAACCCCTCCAAGGCCCAGCCTTTCTGCTCAGCTAAGAATCCCTCCTCAGAGGCAGCAGCAGCAGCAGCAGCCAGCGTGATGGTTGCCAAGCAACCCCATCCCACCCCTCCCATTGATGGAGTGCCGCCCTCTCCCCTCCCCCTCCTCCATGGCTCCTCCTAGCGCCCAGCCTTAACCACATACTCAACTCAGAGCCTGCCAGGCTTGGCTACCCAGAGCATCTGGAAAGTGAGGACCTTGCATGAGTCTACCAATCCCAGTTCTGCACCTCCGGAGGGGCGGGGGTCCCTGAGCTTAAGGCGCTCTCTCTGCTCCCTCCCTCAGCCCTGGAGCACTTGGGTTTGGCAAGTGACAGCAGGTGAGGGGCCCAGGAGAGGCCAGTTGCCCCTCCCACAGCTCTGCAGCACCAGAGGACACACTGTTCTTGGGCCCCTACTGCCCCCAGCATGTCTACAGTGCTTTCAGTTGTGCTGAGGTGCTGGAGTTTTCTGAGGGAGAGATGGCCCACAGGGTAGGGCCAGGAGATGGCCGGATCCCTGGGGATGGAGAAGCTTAGCTGCCCTGAGATTGCTAACCCCAGTCTGTGGGGCTGCCCTGGCTGGGAGTTGGGTACAGGAATTGAGGTACCAGATTTAACGTGTCCCTTGGCTGTGGGGAAGACTGAGGTAGCAAGCAAATGTGGGCTGAGGCCAGGTGAGCGAGAAAGGAGTGATGACAGAGTTCTGAACCTCCTGACAGGACGGAAGGGGTGTCACTGCAGACTGAGACCCCGTAGAGGACTCTGAGTCTACATCCCACTTGCTCCCCGCTCCTCGGTCAGTCGTGGCCCTGGAACGTCTTGGGAGCTGTGTCTCCTCTGGTTCAGGCCTCATATCTTGCTCCCCTTGTTCCCTCAGCCCCTTCCTCCCTGTTTCAGCCCCTGGCTTCACCTGCTCTGACTGCAAACGACCCAGGAGAAGGTGTAGCCCCAGATCTAGCCTTCCTCAAGGGCTGCGAGATCAGACCCTGCCTGCACTCCCACCTCTCTCTGTGTCCTGTCTCTCTGACGCCCTAGTCACCAGCTGCTGTCCATTCTGGTGCCACATCTGCATAGGCTGGTTCTCGTCCCCACTGTCCTTCCAGCCACAACCTCCCCTTGCACCATCGCCTTGAACTTGGGGCAGGCGCGTGCGTGTGTGCGCGCACACGTGTGTATGTGTGTGAAACAGGTGAAGGGTAGCTGAGCCCGGAAATGCCTTAATCAGAGTAAAAAACATTCCCTCTTCTGGGATATGGACTGGGGCAACGAGGGAGGGAGAGGCAGCCTGGGGTGTCTGGAGGGGGTGGGATGACGTCATGCACAGGGAGAAGAGAGGCCCCCAAGGGGATGATGGCAGAGCTCCTTGGGGACAAGGTGAGTGGCAGCAGGCTGGTGGCTGGGCTGGGGGAGGTGGGCTGGGGAGGAGGCAGGTCCTGGGCTCTCACCCTTTCTAGCATCTTCCTCCATCTCTTCTCCGCCCCTCCGCTATACACACACTCAGACACTTGCCCACACCTCTGACCATGGAGGTATGTCTTGGTATGTGGATCCCCACATTCTAAGCCTCTGGGACCACCATCCAAGGCAGCTCCTGTTCTTATGAATCACAGGTGACCTTGGGACAGCACTGTCATTGCCATCTTGCTGTTAAAGACCACTGGCCTTCTAGAATGTTCCATTAGTCCCTTCCTTCAGCAACATCTGACTGTTCTCCCCAAGTGCTGAACCACTAAGCCACCAGGGACCCTCAGTGGGAAGCAGGGTGTTGCCTGAGTCACTGTTGACAAGTACACCCCACAGCAGACACCCCACTGCTGGGAGCCAATCCTGATCCCTGGTGACTCTATGTTGGGTTTTAGAGACAGAAAAGCTTTACAGGAGGAAATAGTCCATCTTTCTCCCTCACGGTGGCTGGTGGATTAGAACTGCTGACCTTTACATCAGTGTAATACGCAATGCCCCTGGTCACCTGATTCTCAGCTTTACCACCAAGGAAGAAAACCTCGGCCAGCGTTGACCTGGGCCACATTCACTCCTCAGAGATGCTGTGTGTCGTCCAGTAGATAAGCTGCAAACAGCAGGCACTACCCAGGCAGTGGAGTGAACACAGAGAACAAGGTGACCTGGCCAGGAGTGGTGGGCGTGGGGGCCCCTGGGAGCAATGGATGTCAAAGCTCAGCTGCAGAGTGGAAAAAGGTGGAGAAGAGAGGGGAGCCTGGAGAAGAGGGTGCAGGGAATGGGGAGCTTTGAGGAAGCACCCCTAGCCAGGAGCTCTCTGGACAGGGGCTGGCACCCAGTGCTGCCTTCCTCCTGCCTGGCTTTGGCCTGGTAGCATCTTCTTCCTGGAGAACCCTCTCTGGAACTTTCCTCCTGGGCTGAAGGCCTTGTCCTCCCTGAAATTCTGTCCTGCCTGACCCTTAATCAGGAGCCCGGAGGTACAAACAGGTAAGTGCTTGGCTGATAAGCAAAGGCTGGTGGCTTGAATGCACCAAGGCTGGCTTTCAGAGGGTGAAAGGACTAGATCTCTGTTCTTGTAATGATTACAGCCTTGGCCATCATCTGGGGGAGGTCAACTCTGTCACACGGGGTCACTGTGAGGTGGAAATGGACCTGAGGGCACCCAACAAGCACGTTCCTAACAGGAGTGGGGGCATGGTACAGTCGACTGCTGACAGTAGTCTTCCTGGGACTTTGCAAAGAGGACCACTGTGCCTAGTGGGTGTCTCTAAGGTGGGGAGCACAGCCAGCCACTTACCATTTTCCCACGAGTTAATGTAAACATTGCAGAATATTCTGAGCATCACCCAACAGGAACAAGGTGCACCAGGAATTCCATGACAACACTCCCTGGAGAGTTCTCCCTAAGGTGTCTCCAGGCCCAGGGACCCCTGAGGATCTTGGAGGAAGTGGCCTCCAGGACTGAGCTTTGGGGACAGAAAGTCCATCTGGCTCCAGGTCACCCGCCTGGAGATGATGCCCCCACTGAGCCTGGGAGCACAGTAGAACCTTCTGGGTGGAACCCCTTGAGCCTTGAGGGGGCAGCCCTCTGAACTCTTACTCTCTGTTCTTGGTGGGGCTGCCTCTGCAGCCCCTGTGGGTCTCGTTCCTGGGCACTCAGCACGGAGTGGGGCTGGGCATGCCTGCTGACTCCTGCGGTAATCCTGGCCCTCCCCTGAGTCAGGACCCCATCTTCCCTGCCCAGCGCAGAACAACCCCCCCCTCACCCCCCTGCCGCCCCAAAGCCAAGGTCTGACTCACACCAGGTGCCTTCATGGTGCTTCTCAGCTTACATGCCTCCCCTATTGGGTCTGTCAGAGGACACACACTCTTAGGTCACAGACGCCCCATGGAGATAAGAACACCGAGGTGCAGTGGGGCTGGGGTGGTGCCCAGAGCCACCAGATGCTAAATGCCAGGTGGTGAGCAGCATCCAAACCCCGGGACTCGGGAGAGGTGGGGGAGGGTGACCACGGAGGCAAGGGAGCGGCAGGCAGTGCAGGGTAACCTTCGCTGCCCAGTGGTACCCGCCACACCTGGCTGCCGGACGGTGGAGGTGACTGCTGTCACGGGAGCAGGGGAGCTGGGGCTTGGCCAGCTCAAGGTTGAAGCCACAAATCGTCCCTGGGTGACGTCTGCCGCCCTTGTTGCTGAGAGCATCCCGTGAGTATTCAGCCCCAGAGACAAGCCAAGTCCTTGTTCTCAGGGCCTTGCATGGCCTAGGGACTCTACAAATGTTTGTTGAATGGATAAGTGATCTTTGGGAACCTTCCACCTGGCAGTGCCCTGCCTGCTTCCTCTCTGACTTCCTGCTGCTTCCAGGATAAAGCCTGGGCTTTTCAGGCTGGACCAAGACCCCAGACACCGGGCCTGGGTCTGGTTGACATGAGACACCTCACCCTACACCACGGCTCCCCAGCCCCTGCCCGTGACTGCAAACTAAGAATTCTTGATCTCCAAAAACCGGGCTCTTTCACAAGCAGTACCATGAACACGCTGGACAGGTAGAAAGAGCTTTGGGACCCCACCAGCCTGAAGCGGTTATCTTTGCCCTCCAAGATCCAGCTCAAGAACCACCTCCCCTGGGAAGCCTTCCAGGATATCCCATTCCACTTGACGAGGCCCCTGTGTCCTGAGGTCACGTGGTAAGGACATCTGTTTTAGCAACACCCTGAACCTTAACTGCATAGGTAAGCAGTTAACCAATGGTTGGTGGTTTGAATCCACCCGCGCCTCAGAAGAAAGGCTTAACAATTGGCTCTTGTAAAGGTTTCAGCCTCGGAACCCCTACGGGCCAGTTCTACTCTGTCCTATAGTCTCACCACGAGTTGGAGTCGATTCTACAATAACAGCTTGTTTAAACTTTGTGGATCCCAGTACCCTCGCTGGCTTTCTATCACCAGGACGCACTCTGGCAGGCTGGATTCACCGTCAGCCTCTGGTGCCTATGATACCCCATCGGTATCCACAAACATTCCCTGACCTGTGTCCAGTCATCAGGGGAGTTAGGGCACACAGCCCAGTAGAATACCACCCAGCCATTAAAACTGCAGCTATCTCAAAACAACTATGAGATGAGATGCCATCACACCCCAGTAAGAACAGGAAAATTTAACAGAACAGCAAGCAACAAATGCTGGCGAGGTTGTGGAGAAACTGGAACCCTTATTCACTGTTGGTGGGAGTGTAAAATGGTGCAGCCACTGTGGAAGGTAGTGTGGCGCTTTCTCAAAAAGTTGCAAATAGAAATACCATTTGACCCGGCAATTCCACTACTGGGAATATACCCCAAAGAGACCATAACTGCCACCTAAGCAGATATATGCACACCCATGTTTATCGCGGCTTTGTTCACAATAGCAAAGAGTTGGAAATAACCTAAGTGCCCATCAACGAATGAACGGATAGAGAAGCCGTGGTATAGCCACACAATGGAATACTATGCTGCATTGAAAAACAAGGAACTCATGCAATATTATTCAAAATCGGTAACCCTGGAGGACATTATGCTGAGTGAAATACGTCAGTCAGAAAAGGACAAATACTGCATGGTGCCACTGTTGTAAAACAGGACTGACCTCGGGGTTGGGGGAGACTGAGAAAGATGGGATAAATAATGTATACTGCATTGAAACAGATGAGGGAAAAAACTGTTTAAAAGGGATAGGTGATTAGGTATTATTGTCATGACAGGAGTCCAGAACGAAGGCGGCATAGAGGAGTGGACTTGGGTGGAGGGACTGTAAAACCATAAAAGAATTTTTCTTTTACTTTTCAAAGAGAAGAGCAAACTGGGGGGGAGAGGTGGGCAGGGAGAAAAGTGCAACAATGAGTGAATGGAAATCCAAAGTCTCTATAAATTGTTATTAAAATTAATAAAAAAAACCCTGCCCCTATGAATATGTTTTCATACCTATACCCAGCCTGTCTATTTCATCTCAGGTGTGGAGTGCCTGCTTGGTGCCAGGTCTGGGCATGGCATGAGGGTGGCAGGGAAGGCAGGCCCTTTCTTTCAGAAGCTTGGCTTAAGAGAGGAAGAACACTCCCATAATTCCCAAGCAACACCACACACCATGACAGAGGCCTGACAGAGCCCCAGGGCCCCACGTCCATCTGGGGGTCTGGGGAGGCGGACTGGAACCACAGCTCTGTACTAATGACAGCCGGCTGCATGTGGACAAGCCTGGAAGGAGCAGGGAAATGGAGGCTGTTGACGCCACAGGGTGGTGGGATTGTGGGTGATTTTTCTTCCCTTTATTGTTAGCATAATGCTGTTTGGGCAATAAATAAAAATTGGGAGGATAAAAAATAGCTGTTTGGTGGAATGGGTAGGAAAGAGAAGGTCGCAGGGAGATCAATGGAGGGGGAAGGTGGAAGAAGAGGTGGGAAAGGACGGCCAAGTTGGGGTGTTCCTAGAGGCCACCTCCATCTAGCTGGGGGTCTGGGATGGCCAAGGCTTCAGGGCAGGCAAAGAGCAGGGTGTGCTTGGACCTAGCACAGGCTTAGAGTTGGGAGTCGGGTGAGGAAGGCTGGACCAGAGGATGGGGAGTGAAAGTGCAAGCCTGGGAGCCGTGGGGAGCCCTGGAGGGTTTAGGGCAGAGAGACTCCCACAGAGCAGAGGGGAAGGGAAGTAAGAAATGGATGACTTAGCCTGGAGTCCAAGCCTGCCCAGGGTGCAGAGGGCACATGGATGACCCCTCCAAGCCCCAGAGAATGGTGGGATGTATGAGAGATTTCCAGGTAAGGAGGCGGAGGCCTGCTACCGCCCACACCCATCCCAAAGACAGGTGCAGACATTACCCAGATCCTAATGTGCGCCAGGTTCTGCCCTGGTCCCCTTCCACTCAAGGCCTTTTAACCTTCACCAACAAACTGGGAGGCAGGTGTTACTGCTCCCATTTTACAGTTGAGAGCACTGAGGCTTGAAGAGGTTTGGTACCTTGTCCAAGGCTTCCAACAATTAATGAGAGAAGGGTGGGGCTGGGATCTGATCCCAGGGTACAGCTCACTTACCACAACTTGGGGAGGGGCCTAAGTACCCCGCCTGGAATTTGGAGCAGCGGCAGGGCAGGTGGAGAGGCGAGGAGGGTCCTGGATGTGACAGGTCCGTGAGGGGGAACAGGGTGCAAGGCAGGGAGGAAGGGGTTACCCAGGCACGCAGAGTAGGCGGTGAGTTTGTGAATGAATGCATGTACGGATGGATGGATGAATGAATGAATGAATGGATGGGTGGAGGGAGAGACGAGTAAGTGGGTGCAAAGAGGGGGGTGGCAGGGGAGGAGGTGCATGAGGGAGAACCCCTTTCTCGCTCACGTGCCCCCACTGAAGGCTGGCTTTGGGAGCCTGCACCCCCCACTCCCCGCTACACTCCCCAAGGGGCCGGCTCCCCACCTCCCCGAGCCATTTTAGTTGAGGGCAGGGGGAGGGGGACGCGAGGCCGCTTCTCTGCCGGCCCGAGTCCCCGCGCGGCGGCGCAGCCTCCCGCGCCGGGTCCCGCCGGGCAGTGCGCAGAGCGGCGCCC
>NW_006400078.1:1617744-1674426 GCF_000299155.1 Elephantulus edwardii | reverse complement strand
GGGGACGCCGCGGGGTCGGGCAGCTCGGCTCCGCTGGCTCTGTCGGGGCGCAGTGGGGGACGTACAGCCTTTGGGATTTGGGGTGGGGGCCCCGAGCTGAGAGCTGCGCACCGGTGGAGCTGGCCCCGCCGCGGGGAGGCGCGGGGTGCACGGCCGGCGGCTCGGCTCGCTGAGCAGCGCCTGGGAAGGGCGGGGGCTCGGCTGGAGACCCAGCGCTGAATCCCAGGGAAGGTAGCTAGGCCAGTGGGGGTACCAGACTCAACTGGCAGCTCCTGGCTCCAAGCCCGCATCCGAGAACCGGAGGGCTCGGTGCGCGCAGCGAGGGGCAGCCGATCGGCCAGGCGCTGCGCTCTGTCCCCACCGCTGCGTGAGTCACGGCTGGAGCGAGGTTTTATTTTTAAAACGACTTAAAGGGGACCATAAACAGCCTCTAACTTCCCTCCCTGTGCGCGCTGTGGACTGTGAGCTGGACAGGGGGCTGGGCGGTGCACCTGGTGGCTGGAGGAGGCTGGGCTGGTGGGTCCACCAGGCTGGGCCAGGGCAAGGGGCTCCCCAGAGCTCTCAGGACAGGGAGACGCCCGCCTTTCCTCTTGAGGACTAGAGGCCCAAGGCGAGAGGCTTGGGGAGCGCAGTTGCCCAGCTGCAGGGAACCGTGGCTGCTCGCAGCTCCCAGAGGAGGAGAAAGTTGTGGAGCAGTGACATCTGGGAGCTGGCCCAGGCTTCCTGGTGGCCTGGGAGGCTGCGAGGCTCTGTGGGGTTCTGGTTTGAGCAAGTGCAGCCTAGCTGGGCTGTGCCAGGCCCCTGCAGCCAGCCAGAGCACTGATGTGAAGAAAGCCAAGCTTGGGGGACAGGAAAGGGGGTGCCCAAGGCCAGCTACTTCCACCAGGGAGGACAGAGACCAGGTCCTTTTCCTGTGTCCCTTCCCAGGTAGCATAAGAGCCATGGAGGAGGCTGCTTGTTTAGGGGACACAGAGCCTGGCAGGACCCAGGATGTGGTTGATAAAAGCTGGGGTTTGGACCTCCCCCTCTGCCCACTGGCTGTGGAAGGTGGCCAGGCCTGGAGGCTCCAGGCTGGGTTTTTGGAAGTCAGAAGCTGACCACTTTCCCCGTCTCCAGCAGCCCCAAGAGGAGAGGCACAAACATCACCTGTCAGCTGGTGCCGACTCCCTCTGTGGGCGACTGTTCAGGGCTTCCTCTGAGGGCTTAAAATGGAAGTGGCCTGGGCATGAGCTGTCGGAGCTGGTACCGGGAAATGCTTGGTTCCCAGCTGGGCAGGCGGGGGCCCTGGAAGGTCTGAAGGGCAGGAAGGGTCGCGGGAGCTGCCTCCTCCTGGCTGGAAGGCCAGAGAGAGAAGGGCAGCCACAGTGGGGTTCCATCTGCTGAAGGACACAGTGTGTGTGTGTGTGTGTGTGTGTACACGTGTGGTTTGGGCACAATGTGTGTGCCGGGCCATGTTTTCACTTAGACACTTCCATAAAAAGCTTTCCCGGTCTCAAGTTCAAGTCCACCGGGGACAGTGCCACAGCCAGCCTATGCCCCAAGCAAGCTGTAGCCTGGGCTGGCTTTGCAGGCACTTCAACCCAGATCTGTGCCCCTTCTCATTGCTTCCTGGCTGCATGACCTTGGCCAAGTCCCTCAGCCTCCCTGAGCCTCAGTTTCCCTCACTGGCAACAGGGGGTGAGTTATACCCACCTCCTGAGGCCAAACTCAAAACTGGTAAGCTGGACAGATGTCACGTGTTATTGATGAGGGTCTGCTCCTGAGCTGAGGGAGCCCCTGAGGTTGGGGGCTTGCAGAGGTCTGGGAGAGTTAAGGGGTCAGACTTACTCTTCTGTCTGTGAACTTGAACCTGATGCAGCATCAGTCTCCTGCATCTCCACATGCCTCCTCTAGGCCTGACATTGCAAGTCCCCTCGGAGTGCCACCCAGCTTGTCTCTAAAAAGAGGTGCTGCCACCCCGTCACTGACACCTGCTACCGTACAAAAGATGAGGGTGCCTGGGCCAACCCCGGCAGCTAGTGGGTGACCCCAGGCACCCTCCTGAGGTCCCACCTCCTTGCTTGCCCTGGGGGAAACAGCTCTGTCCCACTGTGGAGGTGGGAGGGCCGGGGCAGCAGTGACAAAGGCTGGGGGTGGTATCTGCGTTCGCTGGGAGGTGGCCCAGAACTCTGGGCGGGCCCGAGTGGCAGTGTCTTGGGACAGAGAGGCAGGCGCCGCAGAGGCCCCAAGCAGTGGCCATTGTCAAGAAACGGCTGCTCTGGCGCGGGGGAGGACGAGGTCCCTGGAGCCAGCGGGGCATAGATGGCTCCACTCAGTCAGGTGGGGCAGAGGCAGGGAGGTAGGGGGCATGGTGGTGTGCCTCAGGCATCTTGCCCCCACCAGGGTCAGGATAAGTGGTGGCCATGGTTTAGGATAAGTAGCGAAAAGAGGAAAGGCTTGTTTGTAGTGTGGACTGTCCACGCTCCCATCAAGTCTCTGGCTCTCAGACCTGCTAGCACCCATCTGCAGTCAGCCAGGGCAGGGAAGCAGCCTGACCCCTGAAATGGGGCCCGTCTGGGCTGCGTGGGTCTGGTTGGGCCAGGCCTCTGCCCCGCCAGGCCTCTGCCCCAGGGAGGGCCTGCAGTGATGGGCACAGCTACCTGCCGGAGGGTACGTTCCTAAAGGCCTTAGGGAGTTGTAGTTTCAAGGGGGACTTCACCACCCGATCATGGGCAACTGACTGGACTCTGGGCCTCAGTGTTGGCATCTGTAAAATGGGGCAGCTGCAATGCCTGCCTCAAGTGCTGCTGCGAGGTGCTACTTACACCCTTGCAAAACCTGCTTCTAGCCGTGGCCTCCCTGTGGTGTCAGCCCCGCCATCCCCACCCCTGCTCACTCAGGGCAAAGGACATTCCACATTCTCAGACTCTGGTGTAAGCAGGACTGGCTGACAGCCCTCACCTTGTCCCCTCAAATCCTATTCCCAGATGAGATGTCCCGACCCTCCAGCTGAGGACTGCCCAGTCCATCTCCTGGTCTGAGTGACAGTGGGACTGCCTAGAATTGTCCTGGGCAACAGGGTTGGGGGCCTCTTGTAAGGAGGGCAGATAGGGGTGTGGGCATGACCAAAAGGTCGTGGGTGCCCCTTGGGGATGGGGACTTGCCTGGGTCTGGTACCTGTGCCTTTCTCACCATCAGGGGAGAGCCTCTGGGTTGTGGGGGGGTCAGACTGGCACAGACTGTCCCTAGGGTCCCAAAGATGACCTTAGTGGCTGACCCTGAAGTGTAGCCGCCCACTGAGGTCCCCTTTCCCCCAAACCTGGCATCTTCTCCCAGAGATGAAGTTCAGGCTTGCATGCTGGAGTGGCCAGAGCCCAGCACAGCTACATTTTGCCCTCTCCTGTGGCCAACCACTCTGAGAAGTCCAGGGGAGGCAAGGGAGTGTAAACAGGGTGACCCCGGGGTAGCCCTGCCATTTTCTCCTCCCTCGCTGGCCTGGCACTGCCCAGCAGCAGCTGGAGCCAAGCGGGTCCAGAGAGGATGCGTGTTTGCACAGCCTGTGTTTACCGGCGCCCGCTGCCCCCTGAGCCCAGTGCTCCCCGGGGTCAGCGCTCTGCAGATGATATCAGGGGGCTGGGGCCTCAGGGGCTGGAGAATGTTTGCTGGATTCATCATCTTCCTGGGTTTGATGCCCATTATGGGCCAGTGCTGTCTCCCTGGCACACAAAGCTGGGGCCAGTGGGTGGGGAGATGAGGCACCCTGGAATCTATCAGCCGGGACCCTTGAATCCTAGTCTCTTCTGTCTATCCCTCCCCCCAGTACATTCATTCATTCATGCATCCGTGAAGTCATTTGTTCACGAGACAGCTGAATGGCAGTGAGTCCCAGGCACAGGGCTGGGTTCTGGGGAGTCAGTAGGGTGCAAAGCTACAAGTCCTGCCCTCTGGAGCTTGGAGTGGGGTGAGATGATGTCACTCAAATCCCCACCCCTGCTGTGAATGTCTCTGTGGCCCCATGTGTCTGCGTGACAGGAGCTGGCCAGGTATGGGGTCCAGTGAGAGGAGTGAGCTAGCATCCGCAAGGGGCAGAGGTACGGGCAGTGGCCCCTTTGAGCTGCAGTCTGTCACTGCCTCTGGCACCCTGTTCATCACCATCTCTCAGGTTGCCCCACTGGCCCTGCACACCTAGTCCTCCCAGGGACTGTGCCCAATCTTTGTGAGCCAAACCTCCAGAAAGGTGGGCTTCTGCATCTTAAGGAGGGCTACCTTGCTCCTAAAAGCTGGGGACAGGTTGGCCCAGCATCTGATGGCCAGGGAGAGATGTGTGGACTTGTTTGTGACTGAACAGCGTTCCTGGTGTGGCTGTTGGGGATACATAGGGCTCCCTAAGAATTCTCCCCTGACTCCAAATAGTCACGGGGGCCCTGGACAGTTAAGTGAAGGGCTGGGGAAGGCAGGCTCCTGGAAGCTGCCGGACCCCAACTGTGTGAGGTTCACTAACCACTAGGGGACACTGCCTCCCAGCAGAGTACAGAACCCAGGCATCGGGCGGCCAGGCGAGGGCGCTGCCGATGTGCCCCACGGGCTGGGAAGCAGGGACCAGGCAGCTGTGTGGTGGACTCTGGTCTCAGTTAAAACAGGATGCGAAGTGAGGTTGAGGGGCGCTGGCCCCGCCTACTGCCGCCTCCAGTGCCCCGGAGAGAGCTTGGTGGCAGGGAGCTCCCCTCTCCCCTTCTCCTCCTGCTGGAATTAATCGCTGGCACCAGATTACAACAGATTTAGCAAACTGTAAAAAAAAAGAGGGAGAGAGAGAGAGAAGCAAGAGCACGGGAGAGAGGAAGAGAGAAAAGAAAGGGGCTGACTGGAGAGGAGCCGCATTTATCTACAGAAGCAAATTGCTCTTGTCGAACCAGTCCCCCATCGCCCTCTGCGCCTCCACCCTCAGCTCGCAGAGCGGCCTCCAAATGCTGCTGGGAGCTGGCACCGGCACCGGATTTTCCTGGGGGCGGCCTGCCAAGGGATGTCTGGTGGAGCAAGGAGGGGTGGATGGGGTGCTAGGGGCCCCCGGAGCTCTCTGGGAGGCTTGAGGGCCAGGCCTGGCAAGTCCCAGGGACAGTGGGCTTTGAAGGGTCGAGGCTGGGATGGCTGGGCATGGAGGGTCAGGTCTGTCTTGTTTAACATGACATGGCCTGGAGCAGGACAGCTACTCAGTAATGAAGCGGAATGAATGAATGAATGGGTAGATGGCACCATGGCTGAATGACTGCTGCAGGGACTGGTGAGGGCAGCGGGAGAGGGTCCTCCCAGCCAGGACTCCTGACAGAATCCACTGGGCTGAGTCATCCCACCGGAGGCAAGCTCTCGTGGGTTCCCTGTAGGCCCCGTCAGACCTTGTGGCCTAGCCTTTCCGGAATGATTCTGGTTTAGAACAGCCCCTCCGTGGTCAGACCTGAGGGGCCTGGTCTTGTTTAGGGAATCGGGCTGCTGGTGGCTGAGCATCCTGGGGGTGGATGGGTTGTAGAGGATCCCAGGCCATCTGGTTAAAGTGTAGGGTGGGGTGTGGTGCCCTCCCTCCCCCAGGGCTGCTGGAGTGGGGTACACTGGGGGGTAGACAGGGGCTTAGTCCCTGATAGAGGTTATACCCTGCTGGCCAGGCTGCAGCTCCCACTGGAGTTGAGATCCTGTGAGCCCAGCCCTGGGATGCAGGGCAGCATGGGACACAGATGCACACCTGCCCTCTCCCGTCACACCTCACAAGCCCTACTGTGCACGCACACACAGCCTCACACCTAACGTGCCTTCCTGACCCACTTGCTTGCTCTGAGCCGATGAACCACAGCTCCTTCACCTGCACAAACCTCTTTAATGAGAGGCTTGATCAGCCCCTCAGGTAGTGTCCACCATGGCTTCCAGTGCCCAGGGCCCAGTGAGTGGGGTGCATTCAAAGGAATGAGAAGCTGGGACAGCCGCCTTCCAGGCCCTGCTTCAGGAGAGGCTGGGTGATTGGCAGCTGACCTCTGACCCTAGGGAGGGAGCCTGAAAACCAGGTGGGCCCTCAGAGAACCAGCAGACAGGGCCTGACCTGTGACCTCCCATCCTCGGCTTGGACAAGTGAGACATCAGCCACCAGGGGCCCAGCTCAGCTTGTCTTCTTCCTGCCGTGAGAAAGGGCAAACTGAGGCGCAGGGTAGAGAACTGCCTTGTCCAAGGCCATATGGACATTAGGCTCCCCCGTCAGTAGCCAGGGCTGTGGAGTGAAGGTGTCCAGGCTCTGGAACCGGTGGACCTGGATTCAGATCCTTGCTCTGCTCACTAGCTGAGTGGTCACACCCTTCCCTCCCTGTGCCTCAGTTTCCGCACCTGTGCAGTGGGTTGACAGCACACTTCCTGGGTTATTATGAAGACTAAACGTGACCGTGTCTATGGAAGGGCTAGGTAGGCACTGGCAGCTACAGGACAAGGTCCCCACAGACAAAGGCTGGGGTGCTGACCCTGCAGGGCTCCGCTCACAGGTCTGCTTATCTGGTCTCTGTAGAGCTCCTGGCCCACTTTTTTGGGAGAGACTTGGGGTTCACACGGGTGGTAGGTGAGATGGGTTGGTGGGAAAGTCCTTTATTGATTGACTGGCTGTGATGATGGGGAACCTTGGAGTAGGGGACCCTGGGGGCATGTGAGCCCCTGAGGGAATTGGAAGCAGTAAGAGTGGCAGGTGGCAGGAGTGAGGGGCTGAGGGTCCAGCGGGGAAGGGTGGGCATGAGCTCGGATGTCACCTACTGCCCAGAACAGGTACCTGGGATGGGGTCAGGTTAGAGCCCACCTGCTATCACAGGCCTCCAGGTAGACGCTCGTGTGGGACTCAGTGTGACACCTGTCACTGTGGGTCAGGGCCCCATAGGGGATGTCCACAGGCTATTTTGTGTGCCATTAATGAGTGCCCACTATATCTGACAAGTATTTCATGGAGACCCAAGTCAGGGACCCTGTCTACCTGTTAGAATCTCACTGAGGCTTCACAACAGCCCCATTATACAGAAGAGAAAACCGAGGCCAGAGAGGTAGAGTGACTGAATTCAGGTCACACAGGACATGGTGTTTACACTCTTACCCTGTATGCTAGTGAAAGGCAAGGAGAGCAAGCATATCATTGTCATTGTCACGGTCGTTGCTGACACTTAGGCTGCACTTAACCTGACGTTCTTCTAATTGCTTCCCTTGCATTAACTTAATTGATTCTCCCAGGCAGCCTGGGAGGTAGGCACTGCTACTGTCCTGGTTTCACCCCAGAAGCAGAGGCACAGAGAGGTGAGGTGAGGCGCCCAAGGTCACACAGAGCAAAGGAACCACGTTTGGGGTGCACGTGGTCCCGACATGGGTGTATCCTCTGTAAATGCTCTTTCACGGACAGGGAAACTGAGGCACCGCCATGGGGAGCCACTTCAGGTCACCAGGATCTGATTTTTAGCCTCTCACATGCTTTTCCTTGACCATCTATCTATCTTCTACCCCCAAATTGGGGACCTTTTCAGTCCACCAGACTGATTCCTCTGATCTCTTGGGGGGCGCCCCTCCTTACCCCCAAGGTCAGTTCCTGCATCCAGAGCCCTCGCTATGTGCCAGGCAAGGTGGTGGCATTGATGGTGCATAATGTCATTTTAACATGTGTGGTTGGAGGTGGAGTCAGGGAAGACTTCCTGGGAGAGGTGGCATTTGAGCCTGGAATGAGTTTCCTGGGTGGTATGGGTGAGGCTGGCCTGCTCAGCTAGGGGTGACGTTTGTGTGACTCTTTCCCTCTGCTGAGCACCCCCCTCCGGGCCCAGACTCTGGCCTGCGACGTCAGCAGCCTGGCCGCCCGCTGGTGCCCCGGGGAGGAGCTGGGCACTCGGGCCAGGAGGGCGCGCGCGGCCTGCGGTCACAGACAATCTCCATTAGGGCCTGAGAGCGAGAAGCTGCAGCTCCTGGAATCCTATTAAAAGCTTTTTCATTGTTCCCTGAGATATGCTCCGCTCCGCCGGGACCAGGGCATGTTGATTATTTGTGGAAGGAAAGGGGCGACGAGGCCTGTGAGGGGAGGCCGTGATTCACTCAGCCGGGCGTCTGCCACCAGCCGGCCCCGCACTCCAGGTGCCTCTCTGGGAGCCTGATGGGGAGGGGGCTCTGCTTTGCTGGGGGACAGCTGTGGGCCTCAGCCGGGGTGGGAGGAGGAGTCCCTCAAACAGGAGGCTCCGGGGGTGGGGTGGGAGATGGAGGGTGAGTTCTCAGGGGCCCTGGTGGCTGAGGGGGTCCTTGGTGCCAGCTGGGCCCTTTCAGTGAGGCTCCAGACCCAGACCTGCAGTTGGGGCTCCCTTAGCCTCTGGGTGTGTGAAGGGATGTCTGGTAGTCTCATTCAGCCCCATCCTGAGGTTCTGACCTACGTGGACCAATGGGGGTCTTGGGGTCCCGAGGCCTCCTCTGCCTTGAGTCTGGTTCTGACAAGAGCACCCCCTCTGCACCTTGGGTCCCCAGAGTGAAGGGAACATGATTCCTGGCGTCTGTGGAATGTGGAGGAGTGGCGGGGAGCTTGCTTCGAGACCATATGAGTCACTGCACCCCAGAACCCCATAAAAAGGATGAGGCCTCCCAAGGGGTGTGTACAGGAAGCCCCTGGTATTTCTTCTCATTCTGGTGAGTAAGGGAGGAGGCAGAACATTCAGAGATAAGGAACAATGACAGTAACATTTACAGAGCACTTGGCGAGGCCTAGCCCTAACCCTAACCCTAACCCCTAACCCTAACCCTAACCCTAACCCTAACCCTAACCCCTAACCCTAACCCTGAGTGCTTCCCTCCCAGGTCTGCCCCTCAGCCGCCGCGGTCCAGATTCCCTTCACACTGTTGAAGCGCTCAGTTGCTAACCACAGGGTCGGTGGTTCAAACCCACTAGCTGCTCCTCAGGAGCACAATGTGACCTTCTGCTTCTGTAAGGGTGCAACCTTGGAAACCCCACAGGGTGGCTCTTCTCTGTCCAACAGGGCTGTGGTGGGTTGAGTTGGAATCAGCTCCGTGGCGACAGGTTTATTACACAGATGAAGAAACCCAGTCAGGGAAGGGTCGAGGCCACACGGCTTCTAAGTGCCAGGGGAGGAATTTGAACCGCTACATCTCTGAGCACAGTTGCTGTGTCCAGCAGGGGTCTCCGCACATGCCCAGTGCCCCTGAGTCCATGTTCTGTCTCAGCAGCCTGGCTCCCCCTTGGTCCCTAGCCCGCCCTTCCAAAGAGAGGACGCCCTGGAAGAGGGATTGAAATCAGTTCTTTCTAGTTGTTGTTATTAAGGGCTGTCGAGTAGAGCATGACGCATAGTGACCCTATGAACAAAAAATCTGAACCCTGTTCTAAAATTATTATCAGTTCTCTAAGTTCATAGAGTTTCCAAAGGCATGTTGTTTAGGAAGTGGATGCCACTCCTGCTTACAAACCGGTCTTAATCTGGGAGTTCCATCAAACGCTGTCCACTATGGGTAACTATTATGGTATTTGACACACCAATGGCTTGGCATTCAGCATCACAGCAACCCCACGTTACCTCCGTACAGCAAACTGACAGACCAGTGCTGTACCACTTAGAAGAAATGTTCTTCACAAGCACAATAAACACCAGGCCCCGATGGACTTAAAAGAAGAGGCTTCCAGCCCACAGCTGATTAGTGAATCCAATTAGTTCACACATGATTGTCAATGAAATAAAAAACTAAACAGTTTCTCTTGGCTTTCTACTAAAACAAGAGACCTACCCTCCAGAATGCCAACTGCTCCACACATAAGCCTCCAAACGGATACTGCACATAAATGTCTCATCCATCCGTGGGGTACAGGCTCCATGGTCTTCTCCTTCCAGATGAGGAAACAGGGTCAGAGGAGTAACATCGTTCACACAAAGCTGAGTAGAGTCACATTTGAACCCAGGCCGCCTCTGGGGCACTAGAAGATCCCTTAGCTTTGTTGGTACCAGGGTACAAAGCTTTTCTCACACAAGAGCTGAGCTCCGCCCCTGCCCTGAGCCCCACTGTGGGAGGACCTGGGGTGTCTGCTCCTCCAGAGAGACCCCCTCCCCAAACCCCTCTGAGCTGCAGGAAAGGGGTTAGTGCAATGTGGCCTCCCTTCCCCAACCCGGACATAGTCAGATGGGGTTTAAAAAAAAATCACATTTGATGAAGCTACTTACTGGTTCTAAAGCCATCCAAGGCTCCCTATTTCCCCCCACAGCAAATCAGGTCCCAGACTTGGCATTTCAGACTCTTCCCTCCAGTTCTTCCCTGCTCGACAGTTTCCTGGTGCAGTTCATACCTCTGGGTTCACACCAGTGTGTGCTAACCCCTGTGTGTAAGGCACCCTTGTCACCCAGCCTCTGATCCGTGAGTCACGGTCCTCTGACTGTCCCAGGGACAGGTAGGTGGCTGCATGGTACCCTTCCGTTTGCCCCATCATCTCCACGCCTCCCCACACCCCAGCAGTGCCACTCTGCTGGAGTCTGGACTCATGTCATCATTCAAGGCTTACCAACCCATGGTGTGCCGATAAATGGCCTCCCCATTCAGTAATCTTAGGGGTGGGCATCTCAACCCATTTCATAAAAAAGACCCCGAGACTCAGGGAGGCTCTATCACTTGGTCAAGGTCACATGACATGGGCCCCCCTCCATTTCTGGCCACCTGGGCAGTGACTGTAGTAGTGGTCAGGTGTGGTGAAAGGGGGCAAAAATTCAAGGTCTCATTTAACCCTCACGGCGATTAGAGAGAGATGTACAGGCTCCATTGTACAGATGAAGAAACTGAGGCTAAAAAGGCCAAAGGAAGCGAGGAGTCAAGCTCCAGGCTGGAGGTGCTTCTGGGCTTTGCCAGCTATGGGGCCAGGCCCAGGGCTGTGGGAAACTCCAGCATGCCCCGACGGCCAGGATCAGCCTGGTCCTCACATGCAGTCTGCCCTGGCAGGGGCACCCTCAGGCCAGAGGAGGCTGTGGGCAGAGTGTGCCCAGGAGTGGGCCGGCCTGGGCCCTGCCCCCACAGCAGCTGCCTCCTTGGCCTGGTGGCCTCCCAGACAGACGGGGCTTGTGAACGCCGGGCCCTTCAAGGGGAGCCGGGCTGAAAGGCCTCATTGTGGCGGGAGGGCCGGCCGCGGGCAGCTGCCCCCTCTGGAGGCACAGACAGAACTCAGCCTTTGTGCCAGCACACTGCCCCTGCCTTGACCCCAGGTCAGCGGGACAGAGGCTCTTGTCTGCAGAGGACAGGGTCCCCCCAGGGAGGGCTACCGGGGACCTGCCCTTGGCCCAGGATGGGTGTGGGTCTGTGATGTCAGGCTGTGGTGGCCAGGGATCCTAGGGACCCTTCTCAACTCTCAGCTCCACCATTGGAGGCTGGTCCAGGGTAGAGTCAGGATTGAGGAGAGGAGAGAAACCAGAGGGTTGGTAATGAGAATAATAATAATGGCAACACTAAATAAATAAATTCAACCCCTAGTGCCCTCACGTGATGGAGCAGAACTGCCCATGCGGCTTTCCAGGCTGGACTCTTCACAGGGAGTGGATTTCCAGGGCTTTTCTCCCGTGGAACCGCTGGTGATTCCAGACTTCCCACCATCCGGTCTGCAGCCACGCCCTCAGCCCCTGCACCACTGGGCGCCTTAGCGGGAACCACCACTGTAGCAGCAGCTTCTCCACAAGGAACTGCTCCTCGGCGTTTTACGTGAACCAAATCCTCCAGCTACTCCGCGGGAGAAGAGAAGGATGGGCCGTTTCCTCCCGTGCGATTAACTGCCTCTGAAAACCCACTGGAGGGTCACCTGTAGCTCCGTTCCGACTCGACAGAACACAGCAACACAACAATGTACAGTATAGTAGGGAGTTGCGGTGGCTTAGTGGCAAGGAGTTGCACTGCCAACCCAAAGGTTCTTGGTTCGAATCCACTAGCTGTTCCATGGGAGAAAGAAGGGCATTCTCCTGTGCAATTTACTGCCTCTAAATCCCCCCT
The DNA here is from genome assembly GCF_000299155.1 of Elephantulus edwardii. Taxonomy (NCBI): domain Eukaryota; kingdom Metazoa; phylum Chordata; class Mammalia; order Macroscelidea; family Macroscelididae; genus Elephantulus; species Elephantulus edwardii. The sequence goes on along the minus strand of NW_006400078.1, from coordinate 1,662,447 downwards.
GGAGGGTCAGCTATGAGTCGGTTCCCACTCGGTGGTACCTAACAGCGTCCGGTGAAGAGCCCTGGCTGCAGCGTGCAGAGCTGTGCCTGCCTGGCGGGGCAGACCCACCCACAGCTTCCTGGGTGGAGGTGGGAAATCTCCTGTATGTGATTTACCGCCAAGGAAACCTAACAGGGTTACTCTGTTATGAATATGATGTAACACGAGCTGGTCCCAACCCAACAGCAGGAGATGAATGAGTGACATAGTAAGTAAGCAGCCTTGGTGGGGGTATTGTTGGCTGCTAGTAGTTCGAATCCACCAGCTGCCCCGTAGGAGAAAGCTGGGAACGAGAAAGATGTAAACATTTACTCAGACACTCAGGAAAGTCATGAGTGAGAAGCATTTCAACGGCAGTAGGATTATTGGCATTTTTTAGAAAATGGACAGTAAAACCTGCGAAAGCCAGCCGAAACCTATCACAGAAGGAAAAAGACAATTGTTTTCCATGAAAAACCAGTGCTGGAGTGAGCTCTGGTGGCCTGGTGGCAAAAAGCTGCACTGTAATCCCAGAGGTGCGCGGTTCGAATCCACAGATGCTCTGCTGGAGAAGGAGGGACAAATCTCCTCCTGTACCAGTCAGATCCGATTTGACGGTACACACACACACACAAAGAATTTAAAAAACCAAACAACAAACAAACCCAAAAACCAGTGCTGGGAAAGTGGCAAGACTGGACACGGTGGGAGGCAGAAAACACACAGGACCCAGAGGCCGGGGTCCAGCTCCAGCTTCCCCGCATCCTCTCATCTGTTTCTCAAGGCAGCCCTGCCAGGTGTGTAGAATCATTATACCCATTTTAGAGATAAGGAAACTGAGGCTCCGAGGGGCTGAAAAATGGGTGAGCTATCTCTGAGGTACAGCTCGTATCACCCAGGGTTCATCTGTAAGCACCATGCCCTGCTCCCCCACTGAGCCCCATCCCTGTGAGTCCCCCCACATCTCTGATCTTCACTGCAGTCCTGATACCCACAGCTTGGGGCCAAGAAGTGCCCGCTCTGGAGACAGATGGGGTGCCCTAAGTGTCAGGCCTGGTTCTTCCCAATGGGCAGTTTACCGACTGTTCCCCATTCCCACATGGTCTCTCCCCATTTTACTAGACTGCGGTTCCCCAGAAAGCAGGGTAAGTACAAGCTTACTTGTGCTTAACTAACATGTAGTGACCAATTTCACATTTTGACTCCACATCAAATATTGTGCTTCTAGGTAAAGGCAGACTCTCTCTCCCACCTCAGAGCCCAGCCCTTTCCGACAGTCAAAGCCTCATCAAATTTGTGGTCCCTGACAGGGACGGAGAACCCAATAAGTGAGGCAGGCATGAGCTTACTCACTAATCTGCAGCGAATAAGATATTCACTCCAGGTTAGTAAATACGTGTCAGTACATTTGTCTTTACTCACTAGAGATGAATAAGGAAGCGTAAGTCATTCTGGCCTTGCCTTATTACTGGGTAGTCTAGCCCTGGTACCAAAGGAACTCTGGTGGCCTGATGGGTAAAGAGTTGAGCTGCTCACCCAAAGGCAGGCGGTTTGAATCCACTATCTGCTTCAAGGGAGAAAAACGGCCGTCTCCTCCCGTGTAATGAAAGCACGCCAGAAGGTCAGCTCTGAGTGCCTGGTTCTGAGGGGTAGGAGACAGTGGAGAAGGAGAAAGCACCCCAGAAGAGACAGAATTTCAGTCCCACTCCAGAAAGACCCTCAGAGACCCTGTTTCAAGACCCATTCTGTAGTCAGGGAAACTGGAGCTGAGAGGGTTGGCACGGGATGCTGCAGCCTGGGAGCTGAACACAGGCTTGCTGGCCCTGAAAGCTGTGCCCCTCACCCACAAACCCAGTGCTGGCCCTGGGTGGGCACATGGGGGTCAGCTACTTCATCCTCACAACCTTACGGGAGAGGTATCACTACCCTCAACTCCTCTGGGCAAGGCATAGTTGATGGCCTCGGCTACCAGCTGAAAGGTGGAAAGTTCAAGTTCCCCAGAGGTGCCTCAAAAGGCAAGCCTGGCGATCTGCCTCCAAACGCCATGGTTCTTCTCCGCACGTGCTGGGCAGCCGTGAGTCAGAACCAGCTAACAACAACGGTGATCGTCCCCGGGCCCCTGGATGGTTTGCCCTCTGCTGCTCATGGCAAGTTAAGGTTGGCTGTTCAAAGCCATACATGGTGCCGCCGGGGAGAGGCCTGGCAGACAGTGTTAACAGAAGTCACAGCTGGTGGAGTGCTGCCGCACAGGGCACCTGAGTGGGCCTCGGTTTTACAGCGGCAGGTTTTATTATCATCCCTGTCACACAAGAAGGGAGTCTGTCAGGGATGTATCTTGTCTCCATACCTTTTCAACCTATATGCAGAACAGATCACATGGGATGTTGGGCTGTACGAGGAGGAATGTGGCATCAGGATTGGTGGAAGAATCATCAACAACCTGCGTTATGCAGATGACACAACCCTGCTTGCTGACACTGAGGAGGACCTGAAGCGCTTGCTGCAGAAAGTCAAGGACTGCAGCCTCCTATATGGATTGAAGCTCAACATCAAGAAAACAAAGATTCTCACCACTGGGCCAATTGGCAGCATCAGTGTGGATGGTGAAGAGATTGAGATAGTTAACAGTTTTAGTTTACTTGGCTCCACAGTCAACACTCTTGGTGACAGCAGCCAGGAAATCAGACAATGAATGGCATTGGGAAAGTCAGCTGTGAGGGACCTCTCAAGAGTACTGAAGAGCAATGATGTCAGGCTGGAGACTAAGGTGCGCCAGATCTAGGCTATAATCTTCGCAATTACGTTCTATGCATCAGAGAGTTGGACAGTGACTAGGAATAATAGAAGGAGAATTGATGCCTTTGAGCTGTGGTACTGGAGGAGAGTGTTGAATATACCATGGACTGCTAGGAGAACAAAGATCTGTCCTGGAGAGGGTGAAGGCAGAATGCTCCTTGGAGTCAAGGATTCTGAAACTTCGTCTGACATACTTTGGGCACGTTGCAGGAGGGATTGGTCCTTGGAGAGGAACATCATGTTTGGCAGAATAGAGGGACAGCGCAGGAGAAGGAGGACCCTCGATGAGATGGATTGATTCTGTGATTGGGGTGGTGGGAATAGGTATGTCAGAAATGGCAAGGTTGGCACAGGATAGAATGGTGTTTAGGCCTTCTGTACATAGGGTCACTATGAGTTGCAAGCGACTCGATGGCACATAAGAACAACATCACACAGATGAGGAAACTGAGGCCCAGGGGAGGACCTTCCCCCAGGTCACACCCCCAAGGTGGACAGGGCCCGGACAGGGCCGGCCTCCTGGCTCGGGTGGCTCTACCCGCTGACCTCTGAACCTAGTGGGTGCCTGAGGAAGGTCAGGGGACCAGACAGCTCAGAGACATCTCCAGTAGAACAGCTTCCTGTTGCTGAACTCGCCTTCGTGTCTGGAGTTGCATCAGTTTTTCCCATCTGTAAAATGGGAACTGAGCTCGTGTGGTCCCCTCCTGGGGAATCCACAGGTGAGACCCCGTCTCCAGACCCCCTCATTACTGCGAATGTGCTGCATTTTGCCTCACACCCTGCACAGTCCACAGCCCTAGGCTCTGTCCTTGTAAGGTTCTGTTCCAGCCCGAGACCCCAACGGCCCTGGGGAGGAGGCCATGCCTCCCTAAACCCTCATGGCTCCTGGCCAACCCAGCCTGGATGCTGAATGATAAATAATTAACGTTATTAATATTAATAACGCGAGGCTGGTGGAACGGATGAAGGTGAGTGCGGCCCTCCCCCCAGGCTCTCCCCCGAGCAGGCACAGGGGACTTTCTGCTCCAGTACCTCCTGCCTCCCTGCTGAGGGGCCAGGTGCCAGGGTCCCAGCCCCCAGCACTGCCCATGGGTGAAGGGCGTCTGAGGCTGAGGCCATGCAGGGGACGAGCCTGGGGGTGAGGGGAGGTAGAAGCCCAGCTGGGTGGTCTGTGGAGGATACATGCCAGGGCTGCACTGGGCACATGTGACCTTCCTGGCTCAAGCTGGGCCTGCGAGATTCTGGCAAAGCGCCAGGTTCCGGCAGCCTCGATGGATTGGACCGCAGAGGCCTGGCCTTCTGGGTCCGGCCCAGGAGCCAGCACCTTGCGGTTGGGGCCAGGCCAGGCTTGGCTTCTCTCTAGAGGGGTGGAGAGCTAAGGCTAAGCCTGAGACCCTGCTATAAGGGGTCCGCACCCCATCTGTTAGCCCGGAGAAGGGGGGCTGGGGTTGAGAGCAGGCAAGCAGCCCAGCTCCCCAAGGACCCCAAGCCGGAGCTGACTCCGGAGCCAGTGCTCCTCCCGCTGTGGGTGGTGACAGCAGAGTGGCAGCCCCCCCCCCCGAATCCAAGTTTGCTGGTCACTCAAGGTTGCTGGGTGATACCTGCATCTGGGGTCTCTGTCAGGTGGTCCACTTGAGACCCCTCGATATGCACAGTGGGAGCCAGGCTGCCTGGTCCTGCTCTACTCTGCCCTTCCTGACTGAGCACAGTGGACATTCAGTGTTCCTGTCCCATCTCTGTTCTAGTTTCCCTGAGCCCCTCCAGGCTCTGTGCAAGGCTGGTGTCCCCCCAGATCTGCCCTGCTTGCCCTGAGGATTCTGGGGGCATGTGCACGCACATCCATACTCCTCCAAATTTGAGATCTCAGTGAGCAGAGGGGTCACTGCCCTGTGTAGGCGCCTGGTTACACAGGAATGTCTTAACAGTGGTGGTGCCAACTCCCTAAACCCTTCTGTACTCTCCTAAACGCTCAGTATCTATTTTTTCCCCCATTTTTCTGGGCTCTGTGGAGCTTTAGTGGCCGTTTTGTTAATATGTGTTGTCAAGTTCCCTGCAACTCATAGTGACCCTATGTACAACAGCCCTATATCCTGCTCTATGCTGTGCTAATCTTACTGTTTCTGACACACCTACTCCAATTACCCCAGTCACTGAATCGATCCATCTCATCGAGGGTCTTCCTCTCTTGCACTGTCCTTCCACTCTCCCAAGCATGATGTCCCTCTCCAAGGATTGGTCCCTCCTTGCAACATGCCCAAAGTATGTCAGATGAAGCTTCAGAATCTTTGCCTCCAAGGAATAGCCTGGTTTCACACTCTTTAGGATGAACCTGTTTGTTTTCTTAGCAGTCCATGGTATATTCAGTACTCTTTTCCAACACTTTTCAAAGGCATCACTTCTCCTTCCATCATCCCTAGTCATTGTCCAGCTCTCTGATTCAAAGCAAGCGATTGCAAAGACCATGGCCTATATCAGGGGCACCTTAGTCTCCAGACTGACATCATTACTCCTCAGTACTTGAGAGAGGTCTCTGACAGCAGACTTTCCCAGTGCAATCCATCTTTTCATTTCCTGGCTGCTGGTACCAAGAGTGTTGACTGTGGAGCCAATCAAACTGAAGCTGTCAACAATCTCAATCTCTTCATCATCTATCATGATGCTGCCAACTGGCCCAGTGGTGAGACGCTTTGTTTTTTTGATGTTGAGCTTCAATCCATATTGAAGGCTGCAGTCCTTGACCTTCTGCAGCAAGTGCTTCAGGTCCTCCTCAGTTTCAGCAAGAAGGGTTGTGTCATCTGCATAATGCAGATTATTGATAGATCTTCCACCAATCCTGATGCCATACTTCTCATAGAGCCCAGCCTCTAGGATAATCTGCTCTGCATACAGGTTGAAAAGGTATGGAGATAGGACACATCCCTGGTGTACATCCTTGCAATTTTGAACCTTTCAGTGTTTCCTTGCTCTGTTCTGATGACTGCCTCCTGGTCCAAGTATAGGTTTTGCATAATGGTATGAAAATGTGCTACAATCCCAAAAACACGTGGGTCAAATCTATCAGTTGCTCTGTGGGAGGGGGATGGTGGACAATCTCCTCAGATTAACTGCCTCTAAAAACCAGCTGGAGGCTTGGTGGCCAAGCCCTTCTCAATCCCTATTCCTATTCCCAAAGCTTCCTCACTCACCCTTGCCAGGGAGTTTAACAGCTGTACACCCTCCCCCCATCATGTCTCTGGGGGTTCGGACGAGTGTGTGCCCACTCACTCTGGGGCAAGGGTCTCTTGGTTCCATGGACATCACCCACTGGTGCAGCCCTCAGTTGTGACCTTTGAGCTCCTGTTCAGTCACCAAGACGTAGGCCTCAGCTTCCTCCTTTCTAATTGGGCACAGGGATGCCAAGATGAAGTGACAGGAGCAGAAGCCTCCCTGAAGGGGGTGCCCTGTGAGGCCTGGACACAGGGTGGGGGTGCAGCTGTGGGCAGACACTGTTGTGACTGAGGTGGGTGATGGGTGGGAGCGTGGTGCTGGGAGCCGGACTGAGTGGGGAGGTGGCAGGGACTCTGATGTTGGTGGTGACAGTCGTGTGGGAGTCCCCTCCCCTGGGCCTGGCGCTGACTGTGTCTCATCATTAGAAGGTGGGGGGACCCTCGCTGGCTCCTCGCTCTAGCTCGCGGGCGGGCGCAGGCTAACAGCTGTTTGCACAGAGACTAAATCTGCCTGGTCTGACGGATGGTCACGCCACCAGCAGCGCCACTGAGATTTCTGTCAGAGGACTTTGCCCAAGCGGATGGACTATGGGTGTGGCTGGAGGGGTGCCCAAGTGTGGGGCAGGGGGCTGAGGTGGACACTCCCCTCATAGTGAGGCCTCGACCGCCAGGTGGACGATCCCTTCTCATTGGTGCCCTTGTGCCCGGGTCTCAGCCCCTGCCCTCCAAGCCTCACCCCTAGGCTGGGCCTCACTGGGCTCCTTTTGATCTTGGGGCCACCTCTACCCCATCCCCTGGTCCTGTCCTTGCCTTCAGCCATGGGAACATGCAGGGATCTGTGGGAGGTGCAAAACCAAACCAAATGGTCACTTATCAAGCTGATTCTGACTTGTGGTGACCCCAGGTGTTGGCAAGTAAAACTGCTTCCAGCTGGTACCCACAAACCCGCTCGCTGACTGAGGATGCAAGAGATCGCCATGTTTACCTTGCTCACTAGATAACAGGCCCCGTCAGAGATTCTGACTTTAAGAAGAGGCTTTGATACTGTAGGAAGGTGCTGTGGGTTGGGAGATAGATGCCAGTCTACTGGGAAGTGGGATCTTTGATGTGGTGAGGAAGGTGAAACTTTCACCACGGACCAGTGAGTGAGCACACGCAAGGTAGAGCTTCCCTTACTCACAGGGGAATCTAACACAGGACAGGATGTCCATCTGGTGGGTTCGAACCTCCAGTCTTCTGGGCATGAGTCAATTCCATGACCATCTGCATCTCCCAGGGGCTGCTGAAATCCCGTTTGATCCCCAGCTACAGTGTTCATACCATTTCTGCACAAGAGTTTTTCAGATTGGAGGTGGTGGGGGTGCCCCTGAGGAGGAGGCAGGCAGGGGCCCCACACTGGGGCAAGCCTTTTGTCAGAAGTCCACCTTCCTCTCTCCAGTCACAAAGAGTGGCCTCCAAGCCAGGAGACGGCTCTGCCCCGTTCCCAAGACCCTCTGTGTAAACTTGAGGGGTAGCAGGAAGCTCAAAGGTGCAGCATCTGAAAATGATCCTTTGGAGCTGAGAGGCCTCGGGGAGGGACAGTGGGGCCTGTTGAGTGCCATCTCGCTCTGGCTGTGGGAAGGGCTGTCTGTCAAGGCTGCAGTGACCCCTTCAACGAGGTGGCAGGACCAGCGTGGCACACGTGTTACCTCTCCTTCCTGCATGCTCTCAGCAGACATGACTAAACAATCCCTGTATTTGCCACTCACGCCACCTCTCCCTCCCCACTGCTCTCGGCAAACATGGCTAATCAATCCCTGCACTCTCTCCAGCAGGTGCTCCTGGTAGTGGTTTTGCAAATAAGGAATCAAAGTAGCAGAGTAGCTTGCCACAAGTCCCAGCCTCTGATCACCCTTCTCCTGAGCCCTGGTGGTGCAGTTGGCTATGTGCTGTGCTACTGAGCAAGAGGTCAGCAGTTCAAATCCTTTCTGAAAAAGAAAAAGGAGTCTCTCCTCCCATCAAGATCTACAGTCCTAGAAACCCGATGAGGGTCGCCCTGAGTCAGAATCCACTGGGGGGCAGTGGGTTTAGTTTTCTCTGATTTGAGAATCTGAAATCATGGAAGCTGGTGGTGCCTCTGGCTGGTTGGGGTCCCGTGGCATTAGCAGTGCCCTGTCAGCCCACCAGCTATGGCCAGCTCAGCCCCTCCTGCTGCCTGCCCTCCCGGCCTGTTAACCTTTACCGTCTGCACTGTCTTAGCCGCGGTCTGTTAATTACGGCGCTCACATTCTGGGCGGTTAACTGCGGCCAAGCGTGCAGCTGCGTGAGGCTGTGGGGCTCCTCTTCCCATCAGCCTCTGGGGTACTCGCAGGGGCGTGACGGTGAGCAAGAGGCCTGGCAGTCACCTCCCAGCGACGCAGGTTATGAGACCACCAGCATCCCCGAGCCCGGAAGTAGGGGCCGGGGGCTGGACCCAGGGCCCAGAGACAGGCATGCTGGGGACAAAGGTGGGGTGAGGCTCCCCCCTTGGCTCCTGGGCTGCCTCAGCACAGCCCACATGCCTCGTTAGGAGGTAGATCTGCTGGCTTCGAGGTTACCCTTTTAATTAAGCCAATTAATTAGTGGCTTTAATGAAGCAGATTAAGCAGGCTATGCTTGCAAATGGGGCTGCTGCAGCCCACGGTTTCCTGCAGGTGGGCTTTGGAGGTGACTGCCGGGCTGGGCTTCATTCCCTGCCCTGGCCAGGCCTGTCCTCCTAGGCCCTGAGGTGCTAGACCAAGCTAGACCAGGGATGTGTGGCCTGGAGGCAGCAAGGCCAGCTCAGTCCCCAGACACCTCACCACCTACAAACCAGAGAGGGAGCAGGTGGCAGGAGCAGCGTGGTGCTCCTTTCCTGGGGATGTATGGAGGACATGCACTCAGTGGGGCCCCTGCCCTCCTGTCCACCCGTCTCTGGGCTGCTGACAGCCTGAGGGGGCAGGGAGTCTGCCTGCTGGGGGGTTGCCAGGGACCTCTACTTCTCTCCAGGAGGCGCTTGGCTGGGCACAGCCCCTTTCAGAGCTCTGAGGTGCCTGCAGATGGGAAACAAACTTGAGGAGAGGAAGGGCCAGCCAGGGTCACTGGTGGCCACCTTGAGACAAGGCCGAGTTATCCTACGTCTGAGGGACAAAGGTCTTGTCTCCTAAGCTGAACCACAAGGGAGCTCTGGTGGCTTAGTGGTAGGGATTTGCACTGCTATTGCAAAGGTAGATGGTTTGAATCTACCAGCTGCTCTGTGGGAGAAGGACGGGCAGTGTCTTCCTGTGCGATTTAACTACCTCTGAAAGCCCACTGGAGGGTCAGCTATGAGTCACTTCTCACCCAAAGGTGGACACGAGGGAGCAGGGCCAAGTCCTTCCTACGAACTGGACATGAGCTTTCAGGTCTTGCTTCTCAGCTCAGGCGGTCCTGGCTGGAGGTCTCTCACATGCAGGACAGAGGTACCCTGGTGCTCAGCTCGGGGTGGGGGGTATCCAGGGGATCCCCCCTCAGCCCTCTGAGATGGTCGATAGGAGGCCCGGGGAGGGGTGCATGGGTATGAAGAGTGTGAAGCTGGGGAGCAGTGTGTCTGCTACTGGAGTGGTCTCCCCAGATCCCAGAGGCTGCTGGCTCACGCTATGACAGGAGGGATTAAGGTTAGACTGAGGCAGAACTGCCTGACAGCGGATTATTAACAAGCTTGCAAAGGCAGGAAGCGGCCGCCTCCTCTGGAGAAGGAACAGGCTCCGCAGGTGAGCCGATTACACTCTGAGTCCTCAGAACACAGGTGCTCCGAAGCTCGGGCGGCTTTCTCAAAGTGGGCAGTGGCAGCCCCACGCTGCCCTCCTGCCTGGTCTTTGCTCATCTCCCTATATGGCCTGGAGCCCCGGGGGCCTGGTCTAGGCTGGTGCACATAACCAATGCTAGCCACTGCACCTTCTTGGGCTTCAGTTTCCTCATCGTTTAAACAGGCACCGTGCTTCCTGAGGTCTCAAGTTTCAGAGAAGATGGAAGTCTCCTTAGGTCTTGTCACTAAACCCACAGACCTTCTTGCCCCGGCCCCCGAGTCATCAGGCTGGCTGCATCCTCCTGTATCATTTAGCATCCTTGGGTGGCTGCCCCTTCACCGATGGCACTTTCTCATCAGCTCTTAAGGGTCTCTTCTTTGCCGCTTTGTTGTTATGTACTGGTGTGTCAGAACTGACTCATAGCTGACCCTTCTGTGGGTTTTCAGAGGCTGTAAATCCCAGAGCAGCTTGTGGACTCAAAGTGCGTGCCTTTGGGTTGGGAGGGCAGTTCCTTCCTTCCCAGCCCCCGAGTGCTGCTGACGGCTGTCAATGCGTCAGTGCCTTACTCCTGAGAGCCTCCCCATGACGGATGAACCTAGTAGATCCGACCGCCGTGCACACCGTTTGGGCTTGACTTTCAGATGTCGATCACCAGGCCTTTATTCCTAGTCGTCCTTAGCCCGGACGTTCTACTGACCCCTAACAGCTCTCCAGTATCACAGCAGCGTGTGAGCCTCCACTGAGAGTGGCAGCTGCTTGAGGTGCCAGGAATTGAACCCAGGTCTCCCATGTCGAAGGAGAGACTTCTACCGCTGAACCACCACTGCCCCCATAAACCAGCAGCTGTTGGGTCACTTCCCATGCCATTTCACTTCCCACTTGTGTCAGAGGAGAACTCTGCTTCACGGGGTTATCAGTGGCTGATGCTTCCGAAGTGACTGCCAGACCTTTCTTCCGTGGTGCCTCTGGGAGTACTCGAAGCTCCAGCCTTTTGGTCAGCAGCACATTAACCGTTTGTGCCACCCCAAAACCACCTTGAAGCCCCTTTCTCCTCCAGCTGTTCCTCCTCTTCTCCTGTTCATTGTCAAAGTTCTTGAAGCAGTGGATGAACCTGCCCTTTTCCAGGCCCACTGTGGTTAAGCTTCTATTCTCTGTTCCCCCCATTCCCATGTCCACATCCTCTCTTCCAGGAAGCCTTCCCTGCTTCCCCCCCAGCCTGGGCCAGTCAGTGTGTCCTGAGAGCAGCCCCTGCCTTCGTTGTCCTCAAGTGGCCGAGCAGGGCCCAGCATGGGCTCAGGAGGGTGAGGGGCCCCGCAATCACACAGCCTCTGGTTTACCTTGAGAGAGACACTGGGGGGTAGGCCACCGACAAAATGAGAACAAACACCATCCTCACCCGCAGAGGCCCCTCTTTAAACACCAGCTGGAGGCAGTGGCTTTCTGGGGGGTGGAGTTCCCCTTCATTTGCAGGATCCACAGGGGACATGCGGCTCTGCACAGGCTGAGGCAGGAGGTGGGGAGCTCTGGTGGGCACGGGGGGCGGGGGGGGAGCACCTGAGTCTCACCCTGGTGTCCTTTCTCTGTCCTGGGCACACGTAACATTTTCTTTCTACAGCAAGATCCCTGATTAGCATCTGTTCTAGGGGACAGTGAGCTCTGAAGGGACAGGAACCTGGCCTTCTTATGTAGGTCCCCCTGGGGCTGGGCAGGTGTTCACCACACCATACATACCCAGTGTGGGGACAGACAGAGGTGGGAGTGACTGGACAGACAGGTGGACAGATAGGGCTGGGGAGATGGAGTGCAGAGGCATGCCTGGTGCTGCCTCAGTTTCCCCTCTGCACACAGGGGTGCTCCTGGTAGAGTTCTCAGCCCCAGGCCTCACACGTGAGTCCCCATGCTTTTTCCCCTCGGCTTGCTGGAGCAGGAAGGGCACAGTGGGCTGGGGACAGGGGCCACACTAGCTCCTGCCCTTGGCGGAGCCCTGTGTGACATCGGTCAGGCACAAGGAGAGAGCACAGGAAAGATGACCCTGTCAGTCTCCTGGGCCTTGGCCTTGAACCCATACAGTGGGGGTTTGTTGCGGTTGTGGGAGCAGGAAAGCAGAGCACACGTGGACTGGAGAGGGTGCTCCAGCATGTTGGGAGCCCCTCAAATCTAGAACCGGTCATAGGCTTTTAGTTGTACAGACTGCTGGGACCCCATCTCCTCGGGCCCTTGGCTTCTGGGCCATGCCTGGCTGGTGTTGCTGGAAGAGCTGTGACAGATAAGCCCACGGGAAAGGCTGGGGCAGACCTCCGTCTCCAGCGTCCCCCAGCCCCTCCCTGCTTGCTTCCTCATTTCCCCTCCCTTCAGAGGCCCCTGTTTGTGCCAGAAGAAACGTCCTCCCACCATGTAGCAATTCACACCCACAGCTCCACCAAGCTGTCTGCGGGAGGGGGGCCGGGAGGAAGGGGGAGCAGCTGCCAGAACAGGAGGCTGTGCTAGAGAGCGGACAGACGGACGGAAACGCAGCTCAGGTCTCCATCTGTGAGGAACAGCCGGGGGTGCCAGGTGGGTGGCCAACCTCACCCCCAGGCCCCACAAGAGAAGGGTCCCCTGGGGGGTTTTACCACTGCAACTCACTGGGGACAGGTGAGAACCAGTATGTCCTGGAGTCCCTGTGGTCAGGGTGGTGGTGGTGGTGAGAACACGGGGGTGAAGTCAGGGATTTGAGGCCTATCTCCCTCTTTACAGGGGCACCTCCAAGTCTGTCTTGTCAACCACATCTGTAACCCTAGACTCAAGACTCCAGGTCTACATGCCCCGTGGCTCGGTCCCACAAGGCCTCTTGCCCCCCAGCCTAGCAACCTCACACACTTGAAGCCTCATCTACTCCTTGTGGCCCCTGTTTCGGTGTCACCTCCCCTGGCCCCGGTGATTCTTCGCTGAGAAGCAGGGAGAGCAGGCTGTCAGGGCTCCAGGACATGTGCGTCTAGAGGTTGAGTTTACAGGAGGGGACAGCCAGCCCACTGCTTAGTAACCTCTCTGGCCACAGACTGTCCTGTCCCAGGAGAGAGAGGAGTCCTGCTGGGCTGGAGGGCCAGAGCTCTAGTCAGGTGGAATCCAAACTGGGGGAGGAGAGGCCTCTCCATGCCAGTTCTGGGCACAGAGGAGCCAGAGTGGGTCCCTGCCCTCAGGACACGCCAGGCTGACGGGCAGCTTAGCAGGGAGGCAAGCTCGAGGGCCTGAGGGGCCTGGGGCAGCAGGCTGGTTAGTGGCCTTGAGCTCAGGACTAGCTCCTCTCTGCCCTGACGCTCAAGTGGGGCTTCACAGAGCAGGGAGCTCAAAAAATCCCCTGTGGCCCCCCAAAAGGCAGCCAAGTGAGGGGGAGAGAGTACCCCCCTTTACACACTGGCGCACTCAGGCATGGAAGACAGCAGCCCCAGCACATGCCATTTCTGGGGCCCTGGTAGTAGACAAGGTCCCTTGGGTAGGGTCTCCAGGGCTGCTTTCCCCCCCACATCTACCCACAGATTTGAGGGGTCCTTTTCCAGAAAGGGGTACCCCACGTGGCATAGACTGAAGGAGGAAGAGGCCGGTCATTTATGAAGCACAGGCTCTGTGCTCAGTGCCTAAAGGCTCGAACCCATGACAGTTGTGGAAACAGAGGCCCAGACTCATGAAGTCACAAGATCAGAAGGCGGGTCCGATTCCAAAGCTCATCTCCTTTCCGTCCTTGGGGCTGTGGTCGCTCACGCACCACTGTTGGTACCCCCCCATCTCCCACTGGAAGATGGGCTCAGTCCCATCCTCAGCTAAGCCCTCCTGGGAGGGTGCCTCCCCACCAACAGTGAACCACCTCTGCAGACTATAATCCTGTAATATCAGACCGCATTATGTACAATTGCAGACCCATTACAAGCCTGTGTTCCTAATATATGACACCCTGTCCCAGCCCCCAGTGACTGCAGAGAGAAACGACAGTGTGCGTGCTCCCACCCACAGAATTATTAATCCTCTCATTAGTTCATCGGCTGGTAGAGGGGGTGGGGCCGTCAGAGGAGGGTGACCAGCTCCTCCAGCCCAGAGGGAGCCCCTGGGGGCCACAGCATAGCCCCTCACTGCTCACCTCTGCCCCTGGCTGGAAGCGGTACTAAGAGAAGGGACAGTCACAGGGCGGCGGCAGCCCTCATCGGCTAGGCTTGGCGGGGGTACCTGCCGCCACATACCTGTGCAGGGTAACAGGCCTCTCTCTGAGCCTGTACCACGAGGGGCTGCAGATGCCCTGGGTCCTGGCGCGGCTGTGACGATGTCGGGGAGGGGCAGCAAAGGAGCTGCCAGCTGCCGGGTGCAGCGGGCACGGCCCCATAATTGGGCAGCCTGTTCTCAGATAAGGCTGATGACACTGAACAGCTTCCCGCTCTGCGTCGGCTATGGTCACTCATTTCCTGTTCTTGAGGCCGGCGATGCCAATTACCTCGCCTCCTGCCCGCCAGCGGCGGCTTCGTGGGGTCACCAGACCAGCCCTCTGTCATCGGCCAAGGCCTGGATCCTCTCTAGAGCATGCAGGGCGTTGGGAGGGCAGCCAGCTGGTAGGTGCAACCAGTGATAAGGAAGAGGCTTCTGATTGGCTATCCGGCCTCGGCTCAGTGGGCACCAGCTAAGGGCTGGGGGCAAGTGACACGGGGACCCAGGCCAGCCCCCCTGGGAAGATTCTCCATTTTTCCTTGCCCTTAGCCTTGTAACAAGCCAGTGCTCGGAGTGGGCCAGGCAGCTGGCGAGTGGGCAAATGTGTGAACTAGAGAACAGGTGCAGGAGCTCGTCCAGCCCTGGGCTTTGCAGTCATTTCCCCAATCCTGCCCTCCCTTCTCCGCCTCAGCCACTCCTCTCTGAATTTGCAGACCTGGCCTGTCCTCATGAGAGGCCTGGGACAAGTCATTTTGCCCCCCCGGGCTAGGGCTGACAGACAGTGGTGACCTTGTGGGAGGGTGGGAGTGAGGAAGGCTCTCAGTAAGGCCGTGGACGGCGTCCACTATAATGCCTAGCCCTCAAGAATTGTCCATTGGGTAGAAGAGGGACTTGAACTCTCGGACTGGGGAAACCGAGGCTTGCACAGAGGTTTGGCCAGTGCCGAAAGGCCACAACAGTACAGGCCCTTCTGCCTTGTGACTCCCAGGGGGGGTGTCAGACTTAGAGGGACGTGGAAGGGGCAGCAAAGAAGCTCTGGGGGTGGTGCATCAGTGAAAGCATTTGACTGCCTTCTAGAAGGTCAGTGTTTTGAACCCATCAAAGATGAGGCATTCTGCTTCTGAAACATGCCCAACCTCGGACCACCTGCGGGGCAGTTCCATGCTGTTCTGCAGCGCCACTAGGGGTCAGGATCGAGCAGTGGGTTATCTAAAGGAGGCAAAGGTTGGCTCCAGACTCCTGTTACACCAACAGAAGGCACTGAGAGGCACCTATCACGTGGGGAGGCTTCTGGAAGCTTCCAGATACACCTAGGATGGATGTGTACATTGGCTTGGCTTGAGAGGCAGTGAGTATCCTGGCTTAGTGACCTGTGAGCTCGGTGGGAGAGCTGCCCTCGGGGTCAAAAGGTGAGGGAGGCTGGGCTTACCTGTTCTGAGGCATCACAGACCCTCTCCCCAGTTAAGCTTGCAGACTCAGCATCTCCTGGGCCACGAGACCCTTCCACACACATTTAGGGAAAGGTGATGGCAGAGCAGTGGGCAGGGAGGGTCTGCATAGAGTTGGCGCTGGAACTTGGGACAGAGTAGACTCCAAAGTCCCCAGCCCAGAGGTAGCACAGAGAGGGAAGCAAAGCTCACGGCGGTCACACAGCCACTCTGTCCACACCAGACTTAGGCCGCGTTGGTCCTGTGGGTCTGGGCGCACTGGCTCTGTGCACAGGTGGCATTTTCAGGAGCCCAGAGTTCGCCTGACCGCCAAGAGGCCAGCCCTGGGTGCTCATTGGTTTCTGGGCACTACTTGTAACCAATTAGGGAAGAGCCTCACCGCTTGGGGGCGGGGCGGAGCCGGGGTCCTGGGCGCTGGGAGCAGTGCTGGGCCTCTGGGGGCCATCAGGTGCGCCAGGTGACACTGCGGGCAGCGAAGGGCAACGCAGGGACAGCCAGGGACCTCCTCCCATATGGCGGGAAGGGGCAGGCGAATAACTCCCTAAGGGGCAACTAACAGACCAATTAAGCTGCCAATAAAAAATTTAATCAAGTAATAATGCACCTTACTTTGTTTAATTAGTGTTCTGTCAAGTGAATGAATATTTAAGGCACGGGCGGCGGTGCCAGCATCTGCCCAGCGGGCAGAGAGGCCGGGCCCACATTTCAATCGTCCTGACAGCTCCCCACGCGGCATTGATCACCGTCAAGGCCGCCCAGGAGGCCTGAGAGCCGGGCACGTGAAGCAGCTGTCCCAGTGCAAGCACACAAGTCAACCACAGCCTGTCCTGCTCCTGTGCAGGCCTCAGTTTCCTCATCTGTAAAATGGGGGAGGGGGGAGGAAGGACATCCACGCCAGCTCAGGTCTTTCTGC
Organism: Elephantulus edwardii; assembly: GCF_000299155.1. NCBI lineage: Eukaryota > Metazoa > Chordata > Mammalia > Macroscelidea > Macroscelididae > Elephantulus > Elephantulus edwardii. The sequence goes on along the minus strand of NW_006400078.1, from coordinate 1,646,111 downwards.
TCGTTCCGTAAAGACAGGATGGATATATTCCGGGGACCCCAAGTCCCCAGTGGATCTTGTCTGCGATGATGGTACACTTAGCTTCATGCTTCTAGGGCGCCCAGCGTCTGTGCTTTGTGGCTACGGGGTCAGATCCTGAGGCGGGGATAACTGGAGAAGACCCCTGACTTATTGGGGAGATGGGTATGATTGTGTGCCTCTCAGTTAAAGGGAATAGTCTAGGTGGTGCCCACTCAAGCACCCCCAGCCTGAGGTCGGAGGTTGAATACTTCCACTGTATGATCTGGGGAAGACCTTTCTGGACCTCATTTAGCAGTTTGGGGGAGTTTACTCTGATCCAAACTCTGTTTCTTGTTAAGTGCAGGCCTTTTGCTAGTTCTCCAGAAAGGCCTCAGTCTTTTAGAACTGCAGGTCCCAAGTGTGGTCCCCTTCTCTCTTCCTTCACCTGCCAGGGTCCCCTCTAATCTCTGCCGTCAATGGGGTGTGCCAGCCCCGCCCCTCGAGGCTTTTTGCATATTCATGACCTGGGCGGGCATGCGCACTTTCGGGGGCGGACAGGTGGCAGGTGGTGTGTCTCCTCCGGGCCCAGGATCTCCTCGCCCGCCTTGGCCTTTTGCTCCCTTTTCTCCATGGAAAGGGCCAGGCGCCCCTGCCTCCCAACCACCTGAGAGCCTCGCGCTGGAAGGACTTTGGTAATTATTTGTTTCAGTTGAGCTGTTTTCAGTCTAGGCTAGGCTGAGTCTTGTAATGAGTATGGATTTGCCAGTAAATAAGTCCCCCGCTTCTAACCCCTGTAATAAATGCATTTGGAGTAATCTGGCGATCACGCGGTGTAATTGCTGGCTGTCAGGGTAGATGGATGCATCGCGCGCTGACTTTGCCACCGTCCGCGGTCCGCCCTTCCTTCAAGCTGCGCCTCAGCTCCCCACCTGCTTCCAGCTGGGGGGACAGAGTGGACCTGGCCTGTCTGCTCCCCAGGGCATCAGGTCATCTGTCTTAGGCTCAGCAGTGACCCTGGCCAGCCCTTCCCAGGAGGCCCTACCGTGCCAGCTTTGTTCCAAATGCAGAGTCCTGGGTGCCACCTTGACTTGGGTGTTAAAATCTGCACTTGAAACCACCTCCTTCTAGCCCAAGTCAGGCAGCCGGGAGCTTTAGGGAGCGTCTGTGGGTCAGTATCTAGTGCCAGCTTTACTTGTCAGGGAAGTAAATCAGATGCCCTTGAACCTGGCCAGAGGCCCATAGCACACACCCTTCCACTAGCTTCTGGGCCCATTCCCACACAAATCCCGCCCCTCTCTCTCCTGTGAGACTGTTCCTGCCTTTGCCTGACAAGCACAAAGCGGACATGTGCCTTCCTGCAAAAAGACCTACTGAACCTGCCCTCCCCGTGTGCCCAGGGCCACAGCGAGGTTCTGTCACACAAGGCCTGGCATACAGCAGGTGCTCAATAAACGTGAAGTGAAAGGAACCAGTGACGGATGAGCCGTGGCTGCCTCCCAGAGGGAGCTCCGAGTTTATGGGCTGACAGCAATCAGGAAAAGCTCTGCTAAATCCTGGGCCGCGGGCCTGCCAGGGAACCCCGGGGGTGCAGTGGTTAACACTTGGCAGTGAACCAGAAAGTTGGCGTCTGGAAGCCCCCCAGCCACACTGTAGGAGAAAGCTGCAGCTGTTTGCTTCTGTAGAGATTTACAGCTTTGGAAATGTGATGGGGCAACTGTGCTCCGTTCTGTGGGGTAGCCAGGATCTGGCAGCGGGCTTGGATTTGGCTGATATGCCGACCCCCCTCCCTGTGCCCACTTGGGTCCCTGGAGGAGGGCTGCCGTCCTCCCTTCGTGGGACTGAGGATTCTGGCCAGTCCCATCCACTTGGAGCAGAGGGTAAAGCTGAGTGTCCCTTGGTGTTTACCCACCGCCCACCACCACCACCCAGGCCATTCTTCTTGGCACAGGGTGGGGCACAAATCAGGACAAGTCTCACTGGGCTGTTTCCCATTTCCCACACTTGTGTTTGTGCTAAAAACTCTGTCTGCTCGTCCTTCCCGCCCAGGACCTAGGCCACCCCCACCCCCACCAAATGCCTTCCAAACCTGGCCAGGCAGGACCGGGTGTGCCTGGTGGCCCCACACAGCAGAGGTGGAACTTGGAGGCCCTTCCACACTGGTGGCGTGTCTCAGGCCTGCCCTTCCTAGCCCTGAGCTTCTCCCAGACCCTTCCTTTTCCAGAACATTCCCTGAGGGAGACTTGTGCTCTGCCTGAGGCTGGAGCCAGCCAGAATTCAGTCAGATGTCAGAATTTCAGTTACAGTCTGTGCTGGCTCTGTCCGAGGTCTTTCAGGAGAGCAGGCCCCGAAGGCCTCAGTCCTGCTGTGGTGGCACGGAGAGGGAAGCTGAACTGCAGGCTCAGAGTGGGCAGGTCACCCAGCCACGGCCCAGTGGCAGATCCAGGCCTTCTGACCTCTCCCTATCTAGGCCCCTTCCCACCACGATGTCTCAGCTACTCACTGTGAGGAGCCTAGGGGCGCCTGGGGCAAGTGTTGGTGGCTTCTCAGAAGGCTGGTGGTTCAAACCCACCAGCTTCTCAGTGGGAGAAAAGATGCGACAGTCTGCTTCTGTTAGGATTTACGGCCTTGAAATCCTATGGGGGCAGTTCTGCTCTGTCCTGGATGATTGACTGAATCAGAATCAACACAGTGCAGTGGGCTTTAGGGGTGTTAGAAGGGACCAGTCCCTGGAGAAGGACATTAGGCCTGGTAGACAGTGGTCACTGAGAAGGTATGTCCCTCAACGAGCCATCTGACACAGTGGCTGCAGTGACTATAAAGACGGCACAGGACCGGGCAGCATTCTGTTCTTCTGAACACTGGGCTCTGAGGGACCTGACAGTCTCCCTGAGGCCTGGCCCGAGGTGCTGCCCCCTAGGCCTGTGGGTCCAGAGACACTGAGGTCAAGGGCACAGGCTGAGGAGCCCTTGGACAGATCTCTTAACCTCTCAGTGCCTCAGTTTCCCCACTGGTGCAGTGTAGAGAATCAGTTGAGATTGCCCCTCCAAGGGTTAACGTCGCTTAAATGAGTTAGTAGTAATAAAACACCTGGCAGACCACCTGGCACCTGGGAAGTGGCACACACCTGTTAACACAAACACAGCCGAGAGCTGCACCAGACACAAAGCCCAGGAGTGCAGGCGGAAGAGGACAAAAGACCTCCAAAAGAAGTGACGTGCTTTTTTTGAAGGATTTGGTCAACGGGTGGGGTAAGAGCATCCCCACAAAGCCTCAGGTAGCACCTGCTAGTCCTTCTAGAAGGTTCCTTCTCTCACACCCCTGTTCTTTGAAGCCCCGGTGGGAATAAAGACACAGAAGAGTGAGGTGGGCGAGAGTGGCGGGGGGTGGTGGTGCTGGAAGAGGATGAGAGCCAGGCGGAGGAGGCCTGTGGGTAGCAAGGGACAGTCTCAGCAGGTGCCAGAACCGGGTCCCCGCACCGGAGCCTCGCCGGCTCCCGCACGGCTGTCAGCCAGCAATCATGTTTAATAAAGGCCCCAAATTAGACAGCCGAACATGAGCACCTTCGGTCTGACGATGCAATTAGCACTGACAATGCCTCCTGCTTCCGTCCCGGCCCCAGGGAGGGTGGCGGAGGGCGGAATGAGCCGGCCCTCCCCTGCGAGCTGTGGAGAGGATTGAAAAGGAACCGTGATAGACTAAGAGGTGACAATGAATCGTATCCGAGTGTTGTCAGGCAGCCGTGGGGAGCGAGCACATCTTCACTGGATCTTTCTGGGTTATCTAGCTTTGAACAGCGACACCCGCACACGCAGGGCCCCTTTCCGAGCCCCCCCCCTCCCCTTTTCTCCCTGTGTCTCCTCTCTCCTGTTCTCAGGACAGATGCAGGCTGGGTTTATATGAATAAAACATCAGTAAAAGGAGAAAAATCCAAAACTGCACAGCCCGGGGTTGGGGACAGAAAACAGCCACACTGGTGCTGCCTCGTGCTGGGGGCAGGGTAGGGTCACATCCCAGGGAGAGTTTGCTGGCTTCCCTTCAGATGTCCCCAGTCCCTGGAGGAAGACAGAAGCAGGGCAGGGTCAGTGTGAGGCTGGGGCCTCGGGGTCCAGCCCCTAAGCTCTCTCCTTCAGCAGAGGGGATCAGAGGGCCCTGCTTCCCCCTGTCCTGGAGCCGGAGGCCTCACACCCTGCCTGACCTGGCCTGGAGCAGAGTGCATGCAAGCATGCGTGTGTGACATGGCCTTGGTCTTGCCTGGGAGCTGCCTGCCGGCTGACGCAAATCTGCCTTCCCCTTTCTGGCCCTATTAAAACCCAGAGTGTGTCCTGACAACATTATAGCAGCATGCAGAGCGCGGGGCCGTAGGCAGACACTACAGCGAGAGAGCAAGAGACAGAGACACAGAGAGATGCACTGACAGAGAGGGAGTCTCCAGCTGCACCCTGCCCTGCAGGCAGGCCCAGGACCCGCTGCCCACTGACGCCGCAGGCGCCTGCTAGCACGGAGTCTGGAAGGGACCTTCACGCTCTTGTTCATTTATGCAGTCCTTGAGTGCTTCTGCTTTTTTTTTAAACTGTGGTAAAAACACATAACATAAAGTTGCCGTTTTAGCCATTTTGAAGTGTCAGATTCGGCGGCATTTGTGGTTCCACCATCCTTGCTATCTGACAGGAACTCGGGACTCCTGTCGCTTAATACTTCTGAAGACCCCTACGGGGTGCTGGGCAGGAGGGGCACCAGCAGATGGGCTCTGCCCCGTCCCCTGGTGCAGTCTGCTGTGTGTGTGGGGCCAGGCCAGACAAGGGACTGTGATGGTGCTGGGCACATGTCATGAAGGAAGTGGTTTCCCGGGGAGCCTGGGGAAGCTTCCCAGAGGCGAGAGAGAGTCTGGACGTGGTCAAGGAAGAAGGTGTGGGGGAACCTGTAGAAAACTGGGCTAGGCTCGGAGAGGAGCATGGACGGTGAGGAGAGGTGAGGCCGAGGTGCTGGTGAGTTCAGGCAGGGGGTGCAGTGGCCTCGCCTGGTGCTCCCTGCAACATGCAGAAGTCCAGCCTTGAGCTGAGGATGTCCAGCCTTGTCAAGTTTTAAGCTAGGGCCTGGCATAGTTAGGTTTGCCTATTCTGAAGGGTTCCCACTTTCCCTCCCTCTCTCTTCCTCTGAACAGGACGCTGAGTGGGGTCCCACTGAGCGAGGCCAGGTGTGTGTGCCTGTCTCAGTCAAGAGAAGGTTTCAGAGATGAGACTCGAGAGTGGCTGCCCTCTCTCCATGCACAGCCAGCTGGGGTGGGAGAGGCATGCCTCAAGGGACACCCTGTCTTGGGACGGGCCAGGGGACACCAAGGGGTGTAAAACTACTCCAGCCTCTGAGGACGTGACCTTTGAATGGGTTTTGAGGGATGTGTAGGAGCTCATCAATTCTGTTATATGGCAGCTCCGTGTGTGTCAGATTAGACTTGTGAGCCTTAGGATTTTCAGTGGCTGGGTGTTTGAAGTGGATTGCCAGACCTTTCCTTCTAGGCACCTCCAAGTAGACTCAGACCTTCAGTCCTAGCAACTGAGCGTGTTCACCGTTTGCACCACCAGGAATTCCAACAACATGTTAAAAACATTCTCCTTGGGAGGGACTTTCCACCAAGATAAAAGCCGGCCTCTTCCTACCTTCCACATGCTTCCAAGCCCTAATTCTCATCATGACTATGTGGGAACCCTGTCTTCCAGAGGGGTGACTTGAGATGCAGAGCCGTACAGCAGGTGACCCAGAATGTGGAGCCTGAGCAACGAGCTCCAGAGCTCATACTACTGCCCATCACGCGGCACTGTCCTCAGGGCGCAGGGCGGGTGCATATGGAGCATTGTCAGGCCAAGTCCGGGCCAAGTGCTTGGGGAGGGGGCTTTACCCAGCCAGGTGCTATGGGCAGGGGCCCTATCCGGCCAGGTGCTGTGGGCAGGGGCCCTATCCGGCCAGGTGCTGTGGGCAGGGGCCCTATCCGGCCAGGCGCTATGGGGAGGGGCTCTATCTGGCCAGGCACTGTGGAGAAGGACCTACCTGGCCAGGTGCTGTGGGGAGTGGCCCTACCCAGCCAAGCACTGTGGGGAGGGGGCCCTACCTGTCCAGGCACTGTGGGAAGGAGCCGAGGCCCTAGCAGCACCACTAGACAGTCCCAGCAGAGAATTATGGGGTGGCCAGGGACCTCCAATGACTAGTACCAGCCCCTCTTCCCTAGGGGATGGATAGGTTCCTGGAGTCCAGAGGTTTGAAAGACAGGTGAACTAGGGGAACTCTGGTGGCCTAGTGGCAAGGAGCTGCAACTACAATCCCAGAGGCGCACGGTTCGAATCCACCAGATGCTCTGCTGGGGAAGGAGGGACAATCTCCTCCTGTACCAGTCAGATCTGATTTGACGGTACACGCACACAAAAATAATAAAAAAAAATTAAAAAAAAAAACCAAACAAACCAAAGACAGGTGAACTAAGGCCTGGCAGAATGGAAATGGCCCCTAGACTGGGTCCACGTAGGTGAGGTGGGAAGGGGTGGGGGAAGCCAGCCCCTACCCGTGTGTGGGGACAGTAGAGAGGGAGGGTGGGAGCCCTACCCAGTGAGACCCACTCCTGCCGAGCTGAGCAGGAGGGAGGAAGGCGCCGTCATTAACAGGGTGCCCAGCCTCCTCCCCGCTCTTCAGTCGCTCCCTGAGAGTGGCTGGAGGGGGGGCTCCATTATCGGGCAGAATCGCAGCTGCTGACGTGAAATGAAATATAGATTGAATACCTGCGCCTCTCGGCTCACAAATCATGCCCCCTGCCCAGGTGACAACTAGTCTAGATGCCAGCTCAGATGACAGAAGAAGGGGACAAAATAGGCACAGGTTGGGCACAGCCCCCTCCACCAGCCCAGCAAATTCTCCTGATGACACTGATATGCCTGTCCCCTCTGCCCCAGGGTCAGCAGCTGGAGGGGGCCTTCCCAGCCGGCAGTCGTCTTGAACTTGGCTCCATAGGAGGCTGGCACACAGCCTGGGGGAGTCTTACCTCATCTGTTCACTTTTCCTAACTCTGGGGGCCATGCCACCCCCACAGTCCTGAAATGGGCACCCTGGTATCTGGGAAGAGTGGCAGCCACTTCCCTCCACTTTTATGAGCAGGATGGCGGTGAACTGATCCCTGTTACAAAGCTCTCAGGGACCCTGACAACTAATTTAATTTAAAACAGCCTCGCAATAAAAGCTCAGAACGGAAGGCCGCCGAGTCTTGGGGGTTATTTAACAAATTGCCTCACTGATAAATACATTAAAATGATTCTCCAACTGGAGCTGTGCGAAGTTGAAGTAAAATTAAGAAAGTCGAATCAAAATGTAAATTAATGGCACTGAGATACAACAGTGTTTGAGTTGGCAGGAGTCACGCGCAGGCAGCACTGGCAAACGGTTCAGCCTTCTGTTCAGGTGACGTGGCGCCTCCAGGCACTGCCAGAAACCCCTTCGGTCCCAGACTGCCTGCCCCACGCCTTCGAGGACACTCACACTACCACCGGCCCCCGGCAGGCCCAGGCAGGCTGCTGTAACACAGGGTGCCCACAGCACCTGTCTCCCCTGGCGACAAGGAGAAGTTAAAGAGTGTGTGGATATTAGGTGGTTGTTAGGTGCCGTCAAGGTGAGCATGACTCAGCGGTGCTGTCCTAACCTGGGCCACTCTCACAATCTCTGACACACTTGAGCCCGTTGCTGCAGTCATCCTGTCATCAATCCACCTGCTAAGCGTCTTCCTCTCCTTCACCATCCCTCCACTTTTCCAAGCATGATGTTCCTCTCCAAGGAATGGCCTCTCCTAGCAACACGCCCAAAGTATGTGAGATGAAGCTTTATCAGCTTTGCCTCCAAGGAGCACTATGGCTGCACTTTCTCCAAGACTCATCTGTTAGTTGTGAAATATTAATGGGCTTGGCTTCTATGCCAAAGGTTTGAGCATCCAGGCAGGTTTGAGCCCATTTGGAGGTGCCCTGGAAGAAAGGGCTGGTAATCTACTTATAAAAAAAAATATCAGACACTAAGGACATCTCAGGCCACAGCATGTTACATTAGGCTGCTGACTGAAAGGTCAAGGGTTCGAACCCACAAGACGATCACGGTAAGATGAGGCTGGCTGCTCTCCTTTAAGAGTTACCACCTTGGAAACCACAGGGAGGGTGGCTCTATGAATTGGAGTCAACAGGATGACAGTGGGCTTGGCTTTGTTAACACTGCTGAGGAGCTCAGTTCTACCTGAAACGTGGGGTTGCCCTATGTCAAAATCAACTCCAGGGCACCTTGGTTACTGATATGTGTTAGGGCCCAGTGCAAATTGGTGACCGCCGCAGCTGTGAGGTCCTAAGGGGAGATGGTTATTGGTCTTCCATGTGAGTATGGCTGAATGAATCTTACAAGCATCCCTGCAAAGCTGGCTGGTGGGCATTCCCATTTGATTGACAAGTAAACTGAGGCCAAGGAGGCAGAGGCAAAGGGCAAAGCAGGAGATCCTATTTCGCTCCTCCGCCCAGGCCTCTCTTCCTCTCCTCTCTCTGAGGATGGAGCAGTGAGGCTGGGCTGGCTGCCAGACCAGAAGCCCAGATGGTGGGCTCAGACCCCGCTGCCCCCCAGCATGCGTGCTCCACTCTGTACACCCCTGCTGGGAGGAGCCAGCCCTGGACTGGCTGGAGGGCCTCTGTGGGGGGCTTGGCAGGAGAGAGGCATCGACGCATGTGCCCTCTCCCCACTTCCATCTCCAGGCCTGAGTGGCCCCAGGTGCCGACAGCCATTGGGAACGACAGTTATCTAGAGCTGGCTTTCCTGATAATGCCACTCGCTAATCAGCCTGGGAGAGAAAAGAAGTGGGAATCCCCAGGGAATGGAGGTGGGGAAGGATGGGGGCAGGAGATAGAGCCAGGAATGGGGGAGTGGGAGGGTTGGGGGAGCCCCCCCCACCTGCCAGCCTTCGATTGCATGGGGAGTGAGCAAGACGGCGTGTGCTGGGGTGGGGGGTGCTGGGGTGAATGTCTTCACCTGGAACATATCCCATCTGACACTTGAGACAGCTCGAACCTGGGGGGAAGGCGCTGCCTGACCGATGGGGCCAGGGCTCGCTGTCAGCTGTCGGCACTGGTGGGCAGGTGCCTCACAGGCCGACAGGTGGGGCCTTCGATCCCTCTGTGGCCTAGATCCCCAGGACTTCCCCATGGAGTCTGCAGGTGGTGTGGAGTCTGACCCCCGAGTCTGGCTACTGGGACCTGGGAGGCCTGGCCTCCCCCTCTGATACACAGACCGTGTGGTGGGAGGCGAGGGGCTCTCCCTCCCAGCTGGGTGGGGCACAGGTCAGCTGGCTTTGCCCCACCTGACTTGCAGCCGCCCTGGGTGTGGGGGATAGTCCCCTCAGCAGCCTCCCTGCAGGGACTCACGTGGATGGGGTTGGGGGTGTGGCCTGGGCAGCTGCAGACTCTGCCGTGAAGCCCCCCCCCCAAGAGCAAGCTGCCGCCAGAAACGCAACAGGCTTCTCATTGACATTCATTAAGTCTTTAGCAAATGGTTTCTGGAGAAAAAAATAGCCATGATGAGAATTTATCTTGGGCGCCCATCCCAGACCTCAGCTGCGAAGGCACGTGCTAGGCTGACCCCAGGGCTGGATCAATGTCCCTCCTTCCTGCAGAGGCTGAGAAGTAGAGCAGGAGGGACAGGAGGGCTCTGGGAAGCTGGGGGGCAGACGGCAGGGGGAGAGGACCAGGAAGTCCCCAGCGCGGTGCTAAGCGTTCCCAGCAACATCTCACTCTCTCCTCCCTGAGACTGTAAGGAGATGCTATTGTTATTATACCCCTTTAACATATGTGGAAACTGAGGCCCAGATGGTCAAACACAGCTGGTGGGTGACAGAAGGGAGAGGTGAGTCCCTGCTGTACTAAGTGGGGTGTCTGTCATGGCTGATCAGACCCCCTCCCGTGTCTCCTGAGGAGGCCAGAGCAAGCTCAGCCTCAAACCTCGGACCATCCAGGCCGCAGAGCCGCATCTGAGTGTTTGGGTCCTGCTCTATTCTGGGTTTCCTCTTTGAAGAAATGGTAACGGCAAACCTCCCCACACGGGGCCAAGCCTGACTGAGGCTTCGGGAAGCAAATGAATAGGAAGCAGTTTGGAAAACAGTAAAATGCTAAACAGACAAGAGCAGCTTTCCCCAGAATCCTTTCAGGCAATCTGGAGAGAGAGAGAGGGAGGGCGGGTGGATGGCAGGTCAGGCGGGATCCAGCCCCGCCTGCTGCTGCTCCCCCAGGGAGGGGCCGCCAGCAAGGAGGAGAAACACTCAAACTAAGGCAGACACGCTGGGGCCGCGGGGGGCCTCCCAGCTGATCGGGGTAGATTTAACAGGACTTTGAAAAATAAAAAGGTAAAACAGCAAACCACTGCCCGCTCCTCCCGCTGCAATAAAAATGGATTTATTTGTTCGTGGAATGAAATTTAATAACTTTGGTGGGAGATGAGGCGTGAACAATAATAGTTTTTTTCCCCCTCTTTCTCATTTTGGAAGGGGGGTGGAGGAGGAAGGAGGGGGACAGGGGGCCCTGTCTGGGACACAGTCAGGGGAAGGGGGTGCTGTGGGCCCGAGGCCTTCAGGGTTGGTTAAGTAAACAGAGCAGAGGCTGCCTTTAGTCATCGCTCCACAGAAGTCTGTAAAACGCCTCAAACCTTCCCGTTTTGTGCCGACTAAACTTGTCTCTTTATTGTTTTCCTTGTTCTCTCTTTTTTGGGGGGTGATGCATTTGCGCTTGCTGGGCCCTCTCCTGGATGCCTCTCTACTTGTCGGAATTCCTTCCATTCCATTCCAGAGCCCCCCCTCCTTGGTGGCCCCTGACAGCGAGTGTCCCTGAGGCCACAGGTACCAGCCTCCCTGGAAGCTACACTGTTTCTGATGGGGCGCAGGGCAGTATGGGTACCATGGGGTCCAGAGGCCAGGACATGGGCCTGGCCCTGGGCCGGGCAGTGCTTGGTGAATGAGTAAAACTAGTAGATAAGAGTCTCTGTGTCTGCCTGTCTCCAGTGCAGGGCCCAGGCCAGGGAGGGAGACCTTTGACTGGCCTCCTATCTCAGACCATGGGGTGTGCTTCCAGCAGGAGAGGCGGCCTGTCCTCAATCCCTGCCTGGGAACCCCGGTTCCTCCTGCTAGCTTGTGCCACCTCCATGGGCTTCAGCGTCTCCATGTGTGAAATGGGTACTACAAGGCCTTTGGTGGCTGTGGCTGCTGAAGCTGCTAAGAGATCAGGGCTCGTGGCTGTCCACTGGGAGGCCAAGGGTCAGGCACGGCAGGAAGTTAGTGTCCCTCACACTGGTCGTCCTCAGGGCCCTGAGGACCTGGAAGCTGTGGAAGCATGGGACTAGGGTCTTCAGGGAGTTTGAGTTGGGATGCCCTCAGGCCAGGCTGGGGGTGCCAGGAGACCCAGAGAGGGGTCTCAGAGAGTCCCCCAGTTTGCCTAGGGTGTGTTTCCAGGCCCCAACTTTGGAGCCAGAGAAGCTGGAGGGACTGAGGGGACCAGCTGCTTCCTAGCTGCTGCCAGGCAGGTCGATAAGAAAACAAACGCACTATTGACCGAGCGCTGCACTAAATCCTCCAGGCAGACAAGATGATGTGAGGCGGGATCGACTGCTGAACTCATAACCGCGAGGGCCTGCCCCTGCCCACAGCCGGGGGGGGGGCGGGGGGGCCAGGGGAGGGGGAGCCAGGGGAGGGGGGGCCAGGGGAGGGGCCAGGGGAGGGGCCAGGGGAGGGAGCCACCGGGCAGGGAGCAGGGAGAATGCCAGTCAGGAGCATGGGGAATCGAGCTGCTCCATGCCTGGTGCGGAACTTTGTTCCATCTCAGCTATCTTGGGGTGCAGACAGGGAGTGGGGGTGCCAGCTCCCCGGGAGTCACAGGGACAGTATGTAGTGGGTGCATCAGGGTAGAGCTCGTAGAAGCCAGAGGCTCTGAGATCCAGGAGCTAAAATTAGGAGGTCAGCTGATCCAGCTCTTTTTCCAAAAAAATTAAAATAATTACATAACATTAGGGAAAAGAAGGCAGGAGGCATGTAAAAATGCCCAAGTTATAAGGCATAAACCCAAGCCAAAGCAGACCCTCTGCCGTGGAGTAAACTCGCTCTCAGTGACTCTGCAGAAAAAGGAACCCCCACAAATGGTTCCTGAGGCCACTGTCACACTGGAAGCAGGCTATCACGTCGTTCTTCCAGGGACTGGCCATTCAATTTGAACCGCCCACCTTTCAGACAGCAGCCTGCCCTATAACTGTGGTGCCACCCACCATGCAAAATGAAGCCCTCTGGTTAAACACCCCAACTGCAGGTTAAATAAAATGCCAGCTGTGCTACTCCTGCTGTGTGGCTTGGGGATGCGGCCTCACCTCTCTGTGCCTTGGATTTCACAACTGTAAAATGGGCTGGTCATGAATCTCCCTCACGCAGCAACCCTCCCCCAGGGCTCTGAAGGTTAGATGTGTTCAGGTTTGAAAAGGCCAAGGGGCATGGCTAGTGGTTCCTAAAGTGACCTTTTGAGGGTCTGTGAGCCCTGAGACCCCCCATGCAAACCCTGGGGAGGGGCTTTTCTACTCCTAGAAGGGGGGGCAGATGCTCAGAGTTACCTCCTAGAGTAAACACCCTGACCTGCTCTAACTGCCCAGCTGAGGAAGGGTCCTGTGGTCCACATAGGGCCAGAGACCGGACCCTGGCCCTTCAGTCCCCTAGTCTCTGATGACTCATCCCAGGACACTGGCCAGAGACCCCCACTGCCACCTACTGAAAGCCAGGCCCCATGCAGACTGCTCCAGGTGTCCCTGAGCACCTGCTGTGTACTCACCAGGATCCCTTGGTGACCAGTGTGCTGTCGCCCGCCAGCACCCCCACGTCCGTCCTTGCTCCTCTCTGAGGCATCCCTGGCTACACTGGGGTCCCAGAGTCCTGACTTGGAACCCCATTGGCCCCCTTCTGCCTCATTGCTTTGACTCAGTCACTTAACTGCCCAGAGACTCAGTCTTGGCATCTGTCAGATGGACAGACTGAAACCTCAAGGCTTTTGTAAGGATTAACTGACATCAGACGTGGACATTTATTAATTAACTCGTTCATTCAGAACGCATGCCAGTTCCCTGCCAAGCCGCGGCTGACCAGCTGGCCAAGGCCTAGGGCTCTCAGGCCAGAAATGGCCTCCTCCTCCTCGCTATGCGTGCGTTTGCGTGCACATCTGTGCGGGGCTGTGACAAAGTGTGGTCTGCTGCGCACGTGTGTGTGTGTGTGTGTTTGTGTGTGTGTGTGTGTGAGAGAGAGAGAGAGGGCTCTCAGCTCCTAAACACCCTCCTTGGGAGGGAAGCTGGGCTTCGGCAAGGTAAACATTCCAGCTTCCTGCCGAGAAACCCAACAGCCGGTGCCTGTCTCTGGGCCCGGGGAGGCCTTGCACCCCCAAAGTCTCTGGCTGGCTCATAGTGGGGATGCCTTGGGGGCCCTGGCATGAGGAAGTGGGGGAAGCATGTTCATATCAGGGGTGGCTGTGAGCCCAGCCCCTCTCCACAAAGATGTCACAGGTAGCCACAGGTGTGCCCAGGGCAATGGCCTTATTTGATCATGGGGAAACTGAGGCACAGAGAAAGAAAGGGCTTCTCCAGTCCAGCCCCCCAAATCCAGATTGGGGTTCTTTTCTTTCCACTAGAAAGTTGTGAGGCTTATGAAGCAGGTTCCCCCACCTTTTCTATCTGTTGAACTCCTATACATCCTTCAAGGCCCCAGCTATGGAAGAAGATTACTGACCCCTCTAGTAACTGATGCCCTGTGTGCTGAGCACCAGTAGTGGACCTACACACAGGAGATGCATCTGACTCTCAGAGCAACGCTGAGAGGGAGAACTTGTCTGCATATTGCAGATAGATGACAAAACCAGCTCAGAGACATTGAGCTTTGAGCCAGGGTCACACAGCAATAAGAAGTGGACAGCCAGTCCCGGTCAGCTGCACTCCTTGCACACCCTCCGTCACAGCCCTCCTCCCATCGATGAAGGGGGCTGTCACTGGGGAGCCACCTGAACCTTCCCTCCTGGTGCACGCAGTCAGACCCCTGCTTCGCCACCAGCCAGACACCATCACTCCCCTAGGGGCCCGGGATACCTGGAGGCGGAAGCTCATTACCTCAGGCACGTTACTGAATGGACCCCTCTAAAGTGACTGGAGCTTGGAGTGCAGAAGGCTTGGTCACCTTGATGATATCAGGCCTCCCTCTGGGATCTTGAGAACCCCTTTTCACAACAGGAGCCCCCAGAATCAGGGACATGCTGCCTGGAGCCAAAGGGATCACTTTCCATCAAGCCAGCTGGCTCCTGACCCTGCACCCTGCTCTCGTGAGAATGTCTGGGGGTTCAGGACTCCTCCTCAGCCACCTGGGGGCCTGAGGAAAGATGTGGGGATGGGGGTCTTGGTTTAGGGGAAGATCTGGGGTCCTTCGTGGTCCCAGGAGCATTTTCCTAGACTCCTTTCTTCTCCACTGAGAAGGTAGGGGAGTGAGGGCTTGCAGGATTTAAGACCAATCCCCAGGTGAGGCTGCACCCTCCCCTCGGCCTCCCCGGCTCCACCCCACGTGGGTAGATCCATTCCCAAGCACCACACAAAGCCTGGCATGCTACATGCACCATATCTCACCCTATTATTCTCGGGGAAACTGAGGCTCAGAAGGGCCGAGGGACTTACCCAAAGCAACCTACCTAGTAGGGGACAGAGCAGGGGACGGACTCCAGCAGCCTGCCCCATGCTCTCTGCCCGGTGCCCACTGCCACAGCGAACCACTCAGCCCTCCACTCCCCCCTCTGCTTCCTCTCATGCTCCTCCGAGCTCATCGGCTTGGGGCTAAGGCTGCCTCACGTGGGAGGGATCGGCATGGAGTGAATTTTCACAGCTGGGTTATCACCTCCTAAAAATAGGGCTGAGTGATGGATGGGAGCTGTCTCCAGGCCCTGCAGCTGTGGGGAGGGGGCAGCAGGGGAAGAGGTGGCGGACAGGAGACCCCAGCCCAGCATCCTCAGCCCCAGGGTAACCTGCACCCCTCCCTGGTGGGCCCGAGTCCCTCTTGCAGGTCTTTGGAGCTGGGCCTGGACCACTGGGAGAAGAGGCTTGGGCAGTGTCAGCCACTCATTTACCCAACAGGTGCCCCTGCAGGGCTGCTGGATCTTGTCCATGAAGGGTGGGGTCAGGAGGGTAACACTGCCCACAGGGACCATCCTGGGGTGGGAGCATGGGGGCAGAGGATGTGCCACCAGTGCTGCCCTGCCCCCTCCCCAGCTGGGTCCCCTTTCTCAGCATTTTTTCTGCTTTTTGGATTTTAAAGACCCTGCATGTGGCCTGGACCCAGGGAGCTGTGACTGGCCTTCCCGTGCAGAGGGGGGGCATGGTGCAGGCTCCCTCAAATCAGCACACAGACATGCACACTGACAGACACAGATGCTGACAAACGGACATGCACACTGACAGACACGTACACTGACAGACGGACACGCACACTGACAGACACAGATGCTGACAAACGGACATGCACACTGACAGACACGTACACTGACAGACGGACACGCACACTGACAGACACAGATGCTGACAAACTGACATGCACACTGACAGACAGACATGCACACTGACAGACGGACACGCACACTGACAGATACAGATGCTGACAGACTGACATGCACACTGACAGACATGGACACTGACATACGGACACTGACACATGGACACACGGACACGCACCCATACACACACACTGACAGAAGGACACACACACTGACACACAGAGACACACACACTGACAGATGTGGACAGCGACACACAGATACGGACACTGACAGACTGACAGACACACATGCCCCAATGGACACACAGACACCAGGAGACACACATACTGGTACAAAGACACAGACAGACATATTCCCTAGTGGTCAGAGACTGACAGATGGACACACTGACAGCACACAGAGCCGCACCACCCCCTTAGGCGTCCATGGCACTGACATTTATGCACGTCCCTGAGTGGGCACTGTCACCCCATCAATGCAGTTACTGGCCCCTGGCCCCTGGGCACTGGCTGTCCCATCACTGGAGAAGGCTCCTCTGGTCTCCCTGGAGCAGAGACCTCGCCCCGGCTCGGCCTGGGCTGCAGGAACGAGACGGGGAGATGGCGGGGGTGGATGTTTCTGTTTGCGTCCTTGGCCGGCTGACCGTGATGGGTCCCCTGTCCACTGGCCTCCCTTCCCCATCTCCTTCCCCAGTGGGCATCAGCGTAGGGGCCCTGCCCAGTCCCCACAGTCACCCCAGCCCACAGATAAGTAGCTAGCACTTCCTCATGGGGGTGTGGTGAGGGGTGCAGAGCCCACCCCACCCTGCACCTCACCACCACCCAGCCAGCTGAGTCATGGGGCGCTCATCAGCTTCTGTGGTTGTAAATCTTAACGGGAGGAGACTTCCCAGGTTTCTTGCAAAGTATCTGATGGATTTGAACACATTACCTTTTGGTTAGCAGCTTAATACCTAATGCACACCACCAGGGCTCCCAGTGCCTTGCCCAGATGCAGCTAAGAAGCCACGGCCCTCGCCCACATGGACAGGATCCCCCGGCACAGGTAGTCCACATCAGACACCCCCCCAGCCCCTGCCGAGTCCAGGGCTGCTCTTCGGGGCGAGGCGGCGTGGAATTACAATATTAAATGCAGCTGCACCGAATCAGGGCCTCAATCCAATTATGCCCAGGCAACAAGAGGAGCCGCTTAGGCTAATCTGGTTATTCCGCCCCGGCCTCCCCTTCGCAGCCTCAGAGGGATGCCGGGGAGGCGGCCGTCTGGGTGGGCAGCGGCCGCGGGACTGAGGTGGCTCCGCCTGAGGGGGTGGGGGCACCATGTGGGGCGCTTGACCGCAGCCCCAGGGAGAGACATGCACCGTTCATCTGTAGAAGTGACCCTTCTGAGCAGAGAGACCGAGCGGGGGCTGGAGTCCTGGGGCTGGGCCTCGGACAAGGAGATACCCTAAACCAGCACGTGAGATGGTGCGGTGTCGGGGTGATGGGGTGGGGGACCTCAGAGGGGGTGACACTGGAGCAGAGGTCAGCATGACATGGTGCCAGCTGAGGGGACACTATCCCAGCAGAAGGAAGAGCAAGTAGAACACAGAGAGGGAGGGTTGGGGGTTTCCTGGATCCAGAGGAGAGTCCTTACACACTTGGCTAGAGCCCAAAAGGTCGGTGGTTCAAACCCACCAGCTGCTCTGGGGGACAGCGATACGTCAGTTAGTTGGTTTCTAAGATTAGCATCCTGGAGGCCCCCTGGGAGGTTCTGCTCTGGCCTGCAGGGTGGTGTGAGGGGGAATGAAGACCCTGGTTTGGTTCAGAACCCAGGAAGGTGTGTGGTTTTGGGGAGGGATGCACCTGTCAGTGCTTGGATCTTCTTTTGAAACTTGTTCCAAGTTCATTTTTCACTGTGCTGTAATTCACGTTATCATAAGAGCCCTCTTTCAAAGGACAGAATCTAATGGGTTTAGTATAGTCATGAGCCCACGGCACCATTGCTACTTTCGAATCCCAGGACATTTTCATCACCCCTAAAAGAAGCCTCAGTATTTTACAACGAAAAAAGAAAGTTAAAAAAGCCACTGCTTCAGGTGTGTCATCTGTAAAATGGGGACAGAAGAGAGCCCGAGTCAGAGGGAGGTGTGAGGGTTGAAGAGCAGACTCTGTGTGGTGCCCGGAGCTGCTGCCCCTTCCACGTCCCCGTCGGTAGCCTTCCCTGTGCCATGCCCTTCCTTTACGCACCCATTCCATAGATCTCTACTACTGAGGCCCACCGCGAAGCAGAAGGAGGGACTGGTGAGCAGGGGGGACGTGACAGCAAAGGCAAGAGGTTTCCAGGTGCAAGTGTGCAGAGCCAGGGGTGCTCTGGGGGGACCTGGTGTGGCCTCTGAGCCTTTTGTGGCTCCAGAACCCAGAATGGCAGTCCCCAGCATGTCAGCACACAGCCAGCAGTGAGGACTCAGGATAAGGGGGTGTCCTTCAGGGTTCCCCAACTCTCCCGAGGTCCCCACAACCAACCAGCCAACCAAATGAACCTGCCACCACAGTGATGCCACATGGTGACCCCACACTTGGTCAGAATTGCATGACCTTTTCAGTCTGTTTAGTGAGAGGTTTCTCTGCCATCTCCCCCCTCCCCGCAGAACCCCATTTCTTAATGATTTATAGATCAGCTGCTGAGAACCAAGGGCACACTGGGGGTCCAGGGTAGAGAGCAGCTCACAATGCGAATCCACCAGCTGGTGCACAGGAGAAAGACAGGCAGTCTCCTCCTGTACGACCTACGGCTTCTGCAAATGCCCTGGAGGGTCAGCTCTGAGTGGGTTCTGATGTGACGGCCGTGAGAGTTAAGACCATGAACGCGTGGTTGGAATTCACCAGGTGGACAGCCTCCTCCCAGGGAGGACCGCCTTGAGAAGTGGCGGCAGGGACTCTGAGCTGGAACGGACTCAGGCAGTGGATTTGTTAGTTCTGTTCTAACGTGGCCTGGGCTCGTCTGATCACTGGGCTCGCTTTGGCACGCATGACCTTGGTCCTGGAGTTGTCCTGGCTGTGACCTCCCACTGTGGCAGAGAGCCACAGTGACCCAGGCCGACCCTGGCCTTCAGGGGGCTCTGCCCAGTGGTAGGGGAGGGCATTTCTCAGCCTCAGGACCCAAGAAGGGTAGGCCCCGTCCTGGGCCTGCCATCCTTGGGGCCGTGTGTTCAGACGTTACCTTCTTTCCCGTCTGTTCTCCATGCGCTTGCTCTGTCTGATCCCAACAGCTGCTATGTGCAGGACATCCCCTACTGCTAAACCCAATACTTCCCAAGTCACTTGGTTAAAGGAGACTCAGCCTCATTATACAGGTGAGGAAACTGAGGCTTGGAGGCAGGAAGGGTGGCCACAGGCACCTAACTAAAAGAGGCGGCTGGTGTTCCCAGCCATCCCCCTCTGTGTGCGTCTTGATCTCCTGGTGTTAGGTTGTATTTCTGTAAGCCACCACAAATCCTTTAGGGGACGAGAGGGGAATAAATAAATACATACATAAGTAAATAATGAAACCTGCAGCACGGGGCTGCCACCAGGTCAGCGCTGGGACCTGAGGCCCCAGACAGGAGATGGTGAGGACAGGACTCTTTGCGGACCCTTCTGCCCGTGGGCAGAGGCTTCTGAGGATGCCAGCTCTAACTCCTAAGGTCATGGGTGAGTCAGCCCGAGCTGACCTCGATGGATCTGCCCCTGGGTGGGGTGGGCTGGTAGTATGATCGGCCCTGCAAGGAGCAGCAGGGGTGGGGTCTGCTGAGGTGAGTGCTGGTGCAGAGCCTGGGTAGACCATGCTGTCCCCAGAGGAGCTGAAACCTGCCACTCGTTACAATGCAAATATGTTGACACACTAATCCCTCCGCCCTTCCGTGCACATGGAGGATTAATGGAGCACTGGCCACAGAGCCGAGACTCCACGAGGGGGGTGGGGGGAGAGATCCAGCCTGCCTCCACCAGGCACAGGGGGACAGTCCAGGCCCCCAGACTGCAAGGGGCTGGGAAGAGGGGCTCCAGCTTCCTGGGGGTGATTACAAAGGAACACACACACTCCCAGGATTGTTTCCCGTCCCAACACAGCACGTTTGCTGCAGCTCTGCCCTGTGTGGGGGGCAGGTTGTGGTGGGTAACACGGGCCCTCTGCTCACTCATGCATCTGAATAGGGGGTGTGCATTACAGAGAGGAAAATCAGACCAAACCCACAGCGACCCAACAGGACAGGACAGAACAGAATGGCCCCACCAGAGCCCTGGTGGCGTAGCTAACCCAAAGGCTGCAGCCCTCTGGTTCAAATCATCAGCATTTCTCCGAAGACAGACAGACAGTCTCCTCCCACTGCGATTTACAACCTCAGACAGCAAGGAGCGTCACTGCGGGTCAGCACCAACTCGACACAGTGAAGGGGGGCTGGGCTGATACGGTTTCCCAGGATGCAAGTTGGTTTTTTTTGTGTGTGTATAAAACTAGCAGCTTGTAATAGTCCATCATATTTTTAAATTATTATAATGAAAATTTACAGAGACTTTGGATTTCCATTCATTGTTGCACTTTTCTCCCTCCCCCTCCCCCTAGTTCACTCTTCTCTTTATAAAGTAAAAGAAAAATTATTTCATTGTTTTACAATCCCTCCCCCCAGGTCCACTCCTATGCAGCCTTGTTCTGGTAAAACCTAATCACATATCCCTTTTAAACAGTTTTCTCCCTCATCTGTTTCAATGCAGTATACATTATTTATCTCATCTTTCTCAGTCTCCCCCAACCCCGATGTCAGTCCAGTTTTACAACAGTGGTACTATGCAGTATTTGTCCTATTGTGACTGAGATATTTCATTCAGCATAATGTCCTCCAGGCTCACCCACTTTGAATAATATTGCATGAGTTCCTTATTTTTCAATGCAGCGTAGTATTCCATTGTGTGAATATACCACAGCTTCTCTATCCATTCGTTTGTTGTTAGGCACTTAGGTTGTTTCCAATTCTTTGCTATTGTGAACAAAGCTGCGATAAACATGGGTGTGCATATATCTGCTTGGGTGGTAGTTATGGTCTCTTTGGGGTATATTCTCAGTAGTGGAATTGCTGTGTTACATGGTATCTCTATTAGGATGCAGATCTTTACAGAAGCAGGATACCTCCTGGGTCTCCCTCACTCAGAGGGGCTGCTGGGTTGAACTGCTGCCCTTCCTGTCAGTCGGGGAGTGTATTAACCGCTGACTCAGCAGGGCTTCAGTTGTGTGTGTGAGCTACCCGTCACGTAACTTCTTTTTAAATGGGACCGACCTTTTCCTGTGACTGCCCCTCTAGCTGTATCTGGGTGCATGGAGCAAGAGTGGACAGGACAGCCTATGGCCATCTCTGGTTTATCAGAGAGAAACAGTACACCCCTGAGAGGCATTCACTGAGGGGAGCATAGGGACAGATGTGGGCTCAGAGTTGAAACACCGTGTACTGGGACACCTTGTAAGACTGTGTGACCTTGATTTCAGACTGGCACATTCTCCTGCTGGAGCTGGTCTCAGCTTCACTTAGTGCCCGACCCGCTCCCATCCACAGCAGCGTCTACTTGTGTCCCATCTGCGGGCCATTGCTGGGTCTCTGTTCTGGACGACCAGCGGCCCTGTTCTGCTGCTGCCCTGAGCATGTGCTTACCTGCCTGTTAGGAAACCTGTCCCTGCCTGTGGCCAGGGCTCTGGGCAGCTTAGCCAGAGGTGACTACTCACTCCCTGCTCCTCAGGGCAGCCCAGCCCCAAGGCACCTCCATGGGGGGTGGGAAGAGTTTCATTTACACGATGGGAAAGTGACATCTTCAGCTCGATCTTTTACTGATGTCTCTGGAGGCAGAGCCTGTGGTGAGGCCAAAATGGTGAATCTTCCCTGTCCTGTGTGCAAAGGCACATGTGAGTGTGCACATATGTTAATCCATGCAGGTGTGCAGATGTGTGCCGTGTGCAATGTGAGGGCGTGTGTGTGCACGGGCATGTGCATGTACGGTGGGACAGGCATCCACATGCATGTGAGGTTGTATGTAGATATATGTGTGTGTTGTATACATGCATGAAACGGCGTGTGCAGCTGTACATCTGCAGGTGTGAGGGTGTATGTGCCATGTGCGAACTTGTACCTGTGTGAGTTTAGGTGTGCAGGTGTGCGCGTGTGCCTGGAGGTACACCTATGCATGAGTGTGCTGTGTGTGCAGGTGCGTGCACTTGTGTATGCAGGTAGACCTCTGCAGGTGTGCACTTATGTGTGTAGGTATCTGGACCTCGGTGCATGTGTGTGTGTATAGGCATGCATATGCCTGTGTGACATCGTGTGTGCAGACACGTGCACCTGTACATGTGTGAGGTTGGGTGTGCATACACGTGTACTTGTGTGAGTATGTTTGCAGGTGAACTTGTGCACGTGTGAGGCTCTGTCTGTGCATGCGTATGTATTTTTGCCTGTGTGAGGTTGTGTTTGCAGGTGAACTTGTGCACATGTGAGGTTGTGTGTGCATGCATGTGTACCTGTGCACGTGTGAGGTTGTGTGCCTGTGTGTGTGTGAGGCTGTGCTCACAGGCTCACGTGTATGCACACTTGTCTGTAGGTGTGCACATGCATTGTGTGTGTGTAGGTGTACATGGGCACTCTCGCCTGCCGTCTGCCTCCCCGTTCAGCCTCCTCCCCCAGGCCCAGGGCAGAGCAGTTACAGGGACTCAGCCTGCGAAGGTGACACGGCTATTCTGGGCCTGGATTCCTGCCAGTGGCAGCATGAGTATGTGTGCGTGTGTGTGTGTGTACGCGCGCGCTTGCTGGGGGTGCTCCCTGTCCCCCAGCTGTGGAACCCTTAGCACGTGCTCTGTCCACCTGCTGCCTTCCCCGCTCTGCCCTGGCCGCATAGCTTCATGTCCCTCCTTGGAGAGGAGCTGTGGATACAGCAGAGAGGCCGTGGGGCAGTGGGAACAGTGTGGCTCTGGCCCCAGGGCTGGGGAGCATCCTGTCTCTTCCCACTCAGGAGAGAAGCTAGAAGGGACCAGCTGCAGCAGCGGACTGAGAGCAGTGATGGGGACAGACGGCAAGGTCCAGCTGGGCGGAAACTGGATGATGCCACATGTTGACGTTGCCGTGGCTCAGCCTTGGTCCCCTCTCAGGCCTTGGAGACCCCAGTAGTGGGCCTTGGCCAGCCAGCCGACCGGTGGCTAAGCCAGAAGGTTCAAAGAGATGATTCCCTGTCCCAGGTGGGGAGTAAGACCACGAGATTATCAGGGATGTGTCCTCTGACTGTGAACCCCCATGCCCTGCCCCCTCTGTAAGTCTCCGTGCTGCTCCCATGACAGTGAGGGCTTCATTCTTTAACGGGGACCACGGCAGGAGCTGATCCAACCCTTTACACTCGCAGAGTCATTTGATAACAGTAGGACCTACTGCCCCCATGCCATGCAGTGGGTCACGTACTTGGCCTTTCTTGCCATCCTCTTCTAACTCCCACCAAATGACTGGCTGAGACCATGCAAGTAAGGTGCTTAGGACTCACTACAGGGATGTGACAGCTTGCCAATCATGCAAACAAGATGTAAAACATCCTTGTGGGGCGGGACTATGCAAATGTATGGAACACAAACACAGGCATTGGTCAGTTTGACCATCCCCTAGGCTTAACGAGGAGCCAATCCCAGAGCAAAGCTGGGTGCTCACTACAACCAAGAAAGAAGAGCTGGGAGCACAGTGAATCCCCTGGACCTGGGCCTTTGGGCTGAGAATCTCCTAGACTCTGGCAGCAGAAGCTGTAACACGGGAAGTGGGAAGAGACTGTGAGAAGCAGGGGCACAGAAGTGGCAGCAACAGAAGCAGCAGAACCAGGCAACCAGCACAAGAAGGCACTGTGGGCTTCTGGGATCACGGATAGAGGTGGTTATAGTAGAGGCGCTGGGTGGCTTTGAGCTGAGGCTTAGTGACAGAGTAGGGTACCTCTGAACACTCAGTGGTAGAGCTAATGAGCTTTGTAACACTCGCTCAAGCAGGGCAGAGGCTGGGTTGAGAGGCCAGCCTACAGGGACACCAAAAAGCCATCCTAATCGAAGAACTATATCCTGTGTCATTTCTGATCCTGAATTGTAACGTATCACTTCCCTAATCAGCCTTATCATCCCAAGAATGGTTTGTGAGTTCTGCGTGGACGCTGCAACGAATTATTGAACCCAACAGAGGAGGAGGAGGAGGGAAGAGGGTGTCAGAACTTGTTGAGAAGGCTGGAGGGCAGAAGTATGTCTGACCCCACCTCATAGGAATCAAAGCTGTCAACGCTGGTAATGATTCTCTTCCCTCCTCGTGAAGTTAGAAGGACACCTAGCGGCACACTGGGCTAAGTGTCAGTCTACTAACTGAAAGGTCAGCGGTTGGAACCCACCAGAGGCTCCAAGAGAGAAAGATGAGGCAGTCTGCTCCTAGAAAGACTTATAACTCCAGAAACCCCATGTTGTTGTTGTTGCGTGACATCAAGGTGGATCCGACGCACAGCTGACTCTCCAGCAGGTTTTCAGAGGCAGTAAATCTCACAGGAATAGACTACCCGTCCTTCTACACAGCAGCTGGCAGATTTGAACTGTGTGCCTTTGGGATTGCAGGGCAGCTTCTTACCTTCTTACAGGGAATGTCTACTCTGACCAGTAGGCTGCTGTGAGCCAGATCCAACTCAACAGCAGTGGGTGGGTGGTGTGAGGTTAGTCAAGGGGGCTGGATGCGGCTGCTGACATTTTTACAACCCGTTTTACAGATGAGGAGACTGAGGCGTAGAGAGGTGCAACCACTTGCCTGAGGCCCCAAGCATATCAGTAGGACTCAAGTTCAGGCAGTTAGCTGCCTTGGGAGAAGTGAGGTCAGTAGGGTGCCCATGGTTTCTCTCCCCCAGGACAGAGGGCCGGTGGGCTTAGCAGGGCACCTCTGAGGCAGCACTGCCCTGGGCACTGCAGGGAGGCCCTGGCTGAGGCACTTCCCACCCAAAGCTGATTCTGTCCTGTTTAATTTGGAGCTGAAGTGCAAACGAGGGCCATCGCCTGGCCACTCCCGCCCCAAATCGAATTTGGTGCTATGATTTCTCAGCAGGCGTCGGGCTGCCTTCCGGGGAGGGGGCAGGGAGAGAGGGGTTGACATTGGGGGGGCGGGCAGGCTGACCATGAGCGGGAGGCGAGAGCTGCGGGGACGTGGCCATTTGTCTGGGGCAGTCATCTCGGCTGGCCGGGATCTTCCACCCAAATTAAATTTTAACCCAGCTCATAAATCTTCCTCAAGTCCCTCCCCTGCTGCTCGCTGGGCCCACCATAAGCCACATAAGCTTCACATATACGTGGCTCTGCAGGGCACCCAGGCCTGCCTGGGGTATAGGCATTGAAATGGCCCAGCTGGGCTTAGGCAGGACCAGGCCATGGAGTCCTGGCAGAGGAGACAACAGTGCTGTCCAGGGTAAGTGGGTCAAATCTCAGGATGGGTGCCAGTGGGTCTCTGCTGTCAGGGAATCCCAGACTCAAATCCCAGCCCTCTTGAGCCAGGCCAACCTCTTTGGCCTCAGTTTCCTCAGCTCTATGGTGGTGGAACAAGTGGTCCCACAATAGAATGTAATGGGGAGATGAAGTAGAGGCTGTTTCTGGAGGCTACCCCCACCCCACTCCAAGATCCTTTCCTGCCCCTTCCTCCTTCCCCAGCAGACAGCCTTGGTAGACTTAGGGAGGAGTAGGTGTGGGAGGCACAGGTCACGGCCCCTGAGGAGGATGGGGACAAGTCAGTTATATTTGCTATGGTGGTCTACCACTTCCAGCTCCATCCTGGGGCTGGGGGTGGTGTGCTCGGAGGGGTGTGACGTGAGCTGCCTCTTTGCATGGGCCACGCTCAGCTCCAGGGTGGTGGGGTAGCCTCAAACCAAACAAGTTTCTGCAAAGTCAGTTACAACCTGTGGCCAACCCAGGAGTTTTGGGGTGCCACTGGGCTTCATAGGGTTTGCAAGCAAAAATGTGAGCTTAAGGGAGCAGATCCACACGCCTTTCTTCCCAGGCCCCCATGGGTGGATTTAAACCACCAGTTAGCAGCAGTGGACTCTTTGCAACACCCAGGGAGCTCCAGGGAGGTTTCCTTTGCCTGTTTTTCTGCTGGTTTGCCAAGGCAGAAGATACACACACCAGCTCAGAGGATGAAGGCTAGCACACTCCTATATGGGCCCCAGGGACTCCCAGTCTCCAAGAACACATCCTCAAAAACATCACCTGGTGCTTTATGCCAGCAAGTCGCTTTGGGTGCCTCATATCACCCCACTGTCCTCAGGCTGAGGGACAAAGCCCCAGCCCCTCAGCTCCCTGACATGGGACTCCTCCCAGGTCCTCTTCTCCCTGCCTCTGGGCCTTTGCATTTGCTGTTCCTCTGCTCAGAATGCTTTTCCCTTCTCCCTGCAGCCCCGTTTTTGCCTGGCTGACTTCAGGTGTCATATTGTCCTGCCTCTGGGCCTTTGCACGTGCTATTCCTCTGCCCAGAATGCTTTTCCCTTCTCCCCGCAGCCCTGTTTTTGCCTGTCTGACTTCAGGTGTCAGATGGTGCATGTTTAATTCATGCTTATGGAAGAATGACAGAAGAGGAGGAAAAGGCTGGATTGTGACATGCCCAAGATTCCCCACGCAGGTGGTCAGTCAGGGCCTAAACACTGGTCTTCTCAGTCCTCCCCCACCTCCAGTCTACGCACTCAGAGCCAGGATGGAGTGAGAGGGAGGGTCCATTTGTCCTTACATGACAGCTCGCCCAGATTGTCCCTTCTCTGTAATGGTGAGGTGATTGTTACGGAGATCCCAAGACCCCACTTGGAATAGAACGCGTCGCTGCCTGATGCCTCCCCAAGTTCTCAATAACCTCTGTGCCCATTGCTGCCGTCACTGTGTGAGCCCATCGTGTCGAGGGTCTTCCTCCTTCTCGCTGACCTCTGCTGTACCAAGCCTGTGTCCTTCTCCAGGAAATGGGCCCTCCTGACATCTCGCCCAAAATATGTGAGATGAAGTTGCACCATTCTTACTTCTAAGGAGCGCCTGACTGTAGGTCCTCCAAGAGAGATGTGCTTGTTCTTTTGGCCGTCCATGGGATGGTCAATATTCTTTGCCAACACCGCAACTCAAAGGCATCAATTCTCCTTCTGTCTTCTTTATTCAGTGTCCAGCTTTCACATGCACATAGTGTCCGGGGCCAGAGAGGGAAACCAGTGGAAGAGGCGCTCTCTCCCACCTGACCCTGTCTTTGTCCCCTTCATCTCCTGGCAGACACCTCCCTGGAATGGGTCATATCAAAGGTGCCCAGCCCGCTTTCCACCCTCTGTGACCCCCCCAAGCCTGTCCTAGGGCCACCGGAGCACCCTTTGTGGTCCTCACACAGCCAGGGGCCACCCCCTCACCTCTGGCAACTGCCAGGGTGATCTACACCCCCAAATGAGGTTTGTCCTCCACCATCGGTGCACAATTAACATCCCACCAGTAAATGATGTGGGGCCGTAATTCACCTGCACCCAAATGTGGGCCACGCAGGCATTAAAATAAATGATAGCACAGTCAAGTGAGCCCAGGGTTGGCGAAAGGCCTGCACAGACCTGGAGGCCATGGCCCCAGCTTCCTGCTCCCATGCCCAGGGCCCCCTCAGTGCAAAGGCAGGGCCTTTGAGAAGGAAGGAGGCGTTAACCTGCTCCTGTAGCCTGCACCCCGTGCCTAGCAGAGGATGCCTGACCTGCCAGAAGTTGGGCCAATTTGAGGCAGGGCAGGTACCCTGTCCCAGAATCTCCCCCCTTGGCCTTCCTCTTTGGGTGGGGCTCTCAATTTAGACCCCTGCTAGACTTTCTGGCTAGCTGGCTGCTGTCCTTCCCAGCTGTGAGCACAGGCGGGCCTCCCAGGGGTCCTGGTCAGGATGACAAGGGGGGCCCTAGGCTGCTTTGCCAGGGCTCACAGAGAAAGCCGTGCCCCTGAGGGCTAGAATGGGCAGCTTTACTGCTCCTCGGAGGAATTCTGGCATCAGAGAAAGGCCTGGGCTAGGACACAGCGGCCTAGATCCCACCCTGCCCGGAGCTTCCAGTGGTGCCCACGTACGTGACCTCTGCTTCAGCTCCCCCTCCACACTGGCTGGTCTCTGAAGTGGGCATTGTGGGTAGGGACTATCCTGTCAGACTCACACCCTTATGGTGGCCCTGCAGCCAACCCTGCAGGGGTGAGAGGCAGGGTCACCTCTTGGTCACATTCCTTTTCCAGGACTGGAACCTTCCCTTCGTGCTCTGTTGGGAGGATCTGTTAGGTGGCTGTGCCTTGAGAGGCCACACAATCCTGAGGACAGGGGCCCCCTACTCCTTCACCCACCCAGAGTGGGGCTGCAAGTGTGACTGTTCTGCACTGCTCTCTCTAGTGGGCCACTCACACTTTCTGCAGGGCTATGTTGGGGCTGGTGGGCAGGGTGGGGCAAGGCTCAGCTTTTCATTCTCTGTGTGGCAGGGAGAGGGTCCTTCATGTCTAACCTGGGCTCAAAGCCAGTGAGGGCTTGGCCCAGTGAGAAGAGCCTGGCCCAATGAGAAGGATCTGGGTCATGAGGAAGGCCTGGGTCACTGAGGAACACCTGGCCTGGTGAGGGCCTGGCCCAGTGAAGAAGCTTGCAGAAGGCCTGGTCTAGTGAGGCCTGGCCAGGGAAGGAGGCCTGAGGAAGGCCTGAGCTGAGGAGGGCTGCCCTGATGAGGAGGGCCTGGCCAGAAAAGGAGGCATGAGGCAGGCTGACCTGAGGAGGGC
>NW_006400078.1:1589945-1617644 GCF_000299155.1 Elephantulus edwardii | reverse complement strand
AAGGAGGCATGAGGCAGGCTGACCTGAGGAGGGCTGCCCCAATGAGGAGGGCCTGGCCAGAAAAGGAGGCATGAGGCAGGCTGACCTGAGGAGGGTTGCCCCAATGAGGAGGGCCTGGCCTGGTGAGGGCCTGGCCAATAAAAGGAGAGTGGTGCTCTAGGGGGAGTAGTCAAAAGAGTCAAGGTTTTTAGAGATCAAAATGAGGACTAAAATTCAGTCATTTGATTGGTGCAGGAAGGGTCATTTGCAATTGTATAGAGACCCCTTTTTCTCCTCTTCTATGCCGAAAACCTGGGTTCATTTTCCAGCTAATACATCTCATACACAACTACACTTGCCCATGAAGGCTTATGCTTAGCTATGATGCTGGACAGATTTCAGTAGAGCCCAGTGAAGAAAGCCTGAGGATGGCCTGGCCCAGTGAGGAAGGCCTGGTCTAATGAGAAAGGCCTAGCCCAGTGAGGAAGGCCTGGTCCAGTGAGGAGGACCTGAGGGAGACCTGGCCTAGTAAGAAAGGCCTGAGGAAAGCCTGGTCTAGTGAAGCAGGCCTGGGCCAGTGAGCAGAACCTTAGGAAGGCCTGGTCTAGTGAGGAAGGCCTGGCCCAGTGAGGAAGGCCTGGGCCAGTGAGGAAGGCCTGGGCCAGTGAGGAGGACCTTAGGAAGGCCTGGCCCAGTGAGGAAGGCCTGGCCCAGTGAGGAAGGCCTGGCCCAGTGAGGAAGGCCTGGGCCAGTGAGGAAGGCCTGGGCCAGGGAGCAGGACCTTAGGAAGGCCTGGCCCAGTGAGGAAGGCCTGTCCTAGTGAGAAGGGCCTGAGGAAGGCCTGGTCCAGTAAGAAAGGCCTGGCCCAGTGAGGAAGGCCTGGTCCAGTGAGGAAGGCCTGACCCCTGTGCAGCTGCAGCTGGGACTCTGGACTCCCTCTGGGATGTGGTGAGGTCCTAAGTGGGGCCCAGGCCAGTAGGGTCCTGTTGGTAGGACTGGCAGGTGGCTGTTCGCCCTGCCTCATCACTGTCTGACTCGCCCGCCTCCTCCTCTGGCTCCTCTTTCCAGCCCTTTCCGGGGCCCTGGGGAGGCCTGCTATTACTCAGAAAGTGCTCAGCAGAAATAAAGTTGAGCCACTTGGGAACTCAGAGCAGCCTGAACGCCTCCAGGTGAGTCAGTTAAAGTCACTGCCTCCCCCGAGAGGGACCAGACGGAGCCTCCGGGAGCCGTAGCCAGGAGATGGAGGGGCCGTGTACCACGCAGCCAGGCAGAGGACAGGACAGGAGGGAGGGGAGCCTGGTCCAGGCCAGCTCTGTCCTGTATGTCCACGAGACCAAGGCAAAGCCCAGGTTCAGGGCTGAGAGAAGGATCAGGGAAGAGGCCCCTTACTCGAGTCTCTGTCCCCTCTCTTGGCTGGCCTGGTTATTGAGAGCCAGTAGAGAACTCCGACATGGGCGTCAAGACCTAGTTCTGCCCTGTGTGACACTGGGTAGGGAACTTAACCTCTCTGAACCTTTGTCAGCCCCTCTGTAAACAGAGAAGACTGAATGGGGGATTTGAGGATGTCTTAACACTTATCGTCAGCGCTTACTCTTATCCAAAAAAATAAAAAGGAACAATGATGATACCTGTGTTCGGGGTGGAACAGTCCTAAACCCAGAACTTTCTAGAATGAGAACAAGCGGTGAGAGTCTCACTCCCAAAAAAGCCTGTTCAGGGGGCATAGTGCAGGGGGAGCCAGAAATGCGGAGCCTGGCAGGTCAGGGGGGCACGGGTCCAGCCAACCCTGTCTTAAGCGCGGGAGTCTGTGCTGCTTTTCCCGCCCAGGAGCCTAATAGTCGGCAGTTATTTATCGTTGCGTTTCCTGGTGTGTAGAAAAGCCACAAATAAGTAAATTCAGGCGGCAGGGCACAATTATTGAGCCTGGTGCTTTATTTCTCCAACTAGTCTCCAGCCCGGGCCAGCAGCAGGTCGATAATAATTTATGTTGCAGCCCCCACAGTGGACGGGAGGGGGTGACCCAACAACAATATTTGCTTCTAACCATCCTCCTTGGACCAGCTCTGCAGTCACAGGTGGTTGAGGTGGCCCAGGAAGGGCCTGGGAAGGAAGGTGTACACAGAGGAGAGGGGCAAAGTGGGGGCTGTGGGTAGGGCCTGGGGTGAGGGAGGCTGGGCATCAGGGAGAGGACAGCAGGACAGTGCTGGGTGCCCCTAGGCCCAGGCCTGACCTCTGGCCACCACTTAGGCAAGATCTGTTTCTCCATTGAGAGTTTTGGGGTTCTGTGAGCAGGGCCTGAGGCAGGGATCTGGTGCCTGAGTTCTCGGGACCAGCCAGGCTGGGCAGAGCAGGTCCAGTGAGTTCTTGGCTGAGTTCTGATCTGCAGAGGTCAAAACCACAGAGAGTTGCCTCCTGGGGTAGGTCGGACTCTGGCCACTGGCTGTGAGGGAGTGGAGGGTCTGGAGGAGTAAGGAAAGAAGGGTGTCCAGGGAGGAAGAGATCAGGGAAGGCAGATTTGGGGGATCCAGGGAGGAAGAGATCAGGGAAGGAAGATGTGGGGGAGAATCAGGGTAGAGAAAGAAGGTGTCAGGGAGGGAGGATGCTGAGAATGGGGTCTGGAGGAGGAGGTCAGGAGAGGAAGGAGTTAGGGGAGGAGGGTGTCAGGAGAGGAGGGGGCTGGGGGAGGAGAGTACTCAGAAAGGAGTGAGTCAGTGAAGGGGAGGAGGGGGCCAGAAGAGGGGTGTGGGGAGGGGGATGTCAGGAGGAGTAGGGGTAGGGAAGAGGGCCACTATCCCCAGCCTGGGGCCCATGGGGCACAGCATTCCCTTCAGGTTCACCCCACAAGCATTTCTCAGCAAGCCTGTGATCTCGGCTTTGTGTCTGACGTAGCTGATTTCATCATGTTTCATGTTGTCCTGTTGCCTGTACTGATGACTTTATTTTCCCCTCACGGGACATTAGGACACTGCACTGGGCTATGGGGTGTAGGAAGGAAGTAGTACCCAGCTAAGCTTGGGGCCCTGGGGCAGGGGTCCCAGGAGGAGAGTGGGGAACATAGGGGGAAGGGTCTGTGCCCCTTGTCCCCTCGAGGGGAGAGAGAAGCACAGCGGAAGCTGAGGCTGAGGTGCACCTCCTGCAGGTTATGATAATAATAGCTGAAGATATACACTTAGAGTGGCCTGGCCTGGTCCTGAGGGCGTGCGCTGCTTCATTCCGCTCTGAAACGGCACTGTGAGGTCGTTCCTGTGATTACTACCCCATTTCATAGAGGAAGAATCTATTTTCTCCCTAGAATTGCCCTCCTTGCACTGAGGCTTGTCCAAGGTCATGGGTACTGAAGGGCCCTCACTGGGTGGCCTCCAAGCCTTCCATGCCCCTGGCCATGCTGGGTGCCTCCAGAGATACTGAGGACTGTTGTGTCACCACCACCTTCTACCTGCAACCTCACAGGACCTCAGCCCTATCGGGGGCGGGGGTGGGGGCATATTCTGACCAACGCCGGGCAGAGACCAGGTTTGCAGACAAGAGGTGAGGTGATCTGATGCCCAGGCATATCTCAGAGGGCTGCTTCCTGTCACCTCAAAGCCAGCCCTCCAGCAGCGCTGTGGGCAGCCGGATGTCATCCGGCCCTCGTCCCTGCCCCCACTCACTGGGGACGCCAGGGGCGGCCAGTGTCACAGTGTCGGGGCAGCCGCCCAGAGAGAAGGCTCTGAAAGGAGCCTCAAGGAGGACTCCCACTCCCACCCGCTAATGCCTCCCGTTTTCTTGTCATTCTTTCTGCCTGGCTCTTAAAAAAAATTAAACACGGATGGTTTCATCTCGGGAGAATTAGTATTCCAAGCAGGGCTGGGATGTGCTCAGAATGTCAAGGCAGGAGCCACAAGGATGGGAGGACGAGAAGCGGGGCGAGCGGGCAGAGTGCTGGTTAGGGGTACGGGGTGTGGACCCCACAAGGGAGCATGGGGTCTCCAAGGCCGCGGCTTCAAAGCCACCTCCATGCTGTGGGGAGAGTGGTGTTCAGTGTGGCCAGAGGGCCCCCGTGCAGGTGGAGAGGTGGGAGTGGGACCTCAGTCCAGCACCCACTGTCCATCCCGCCCTCCTTAGCTGAGGGCCTTCTGTGACGGGCAGGGCCATGCCCGTCCCTCTCAGCACTGCCTGGCTTCAGCACCAGCCCTGGCACCCAGCAGGCACTTGGGGAAAGTAAAGGCAAGGCAGGAGGCATTTCTCAAATTGTGCTGAGGAACCGGAACGTCCTGGAGGGTTAACCAACCTCCACCCCAATCTACTGATCTCAAGTGGGTTCTGATCCAGTTACCCAGTTGGACAGAGTGGTGGAGGCACTGTGCACCACCCATCGCTGACCCTGCAGCAGGTCTTCAAAGGCAGTTTCATTGCATGGGAGGAGATCACCCATCCTTCTCCCTCAGAGCGGCTGATGGATTCGAACCGCGTGCCTTCGGGATGACAGCAGAAGCTCCCTCCATACCGCTGAGTCACCAGAGCTCTGTGTCTGTGCAGTCTCCAAGGCTGTAAACCTTTATGGAAACAGACTCCCTCCTCTTTCTCCTGACAGCTGTGGGTTCGAGCTTCTGACTCTCTGAGTATTAAATGCTTAACCACTGTGCCACCAGAGATCTTTGGGAAGTTAATTAACAGGTGTCAGGCAAACAAGCCTGACTTGGTTCGCTCCGGCAGTTGGTAACTGCCGCTGGCGTGAGCACAATGAAGCAGGTATCTTCATGACACGACTTCTCAGAGCCTTTAACATGCTAATGTGCCCTGTGAACTAGAAAGGGCCCACCCGTTTGATCCAGGACCCTTAGCCCTGGTCACACGGCCTCCCTGAAGGGGGGGAACCAGGCATGGGTTTGCATGTGGGCTGCATGGTGGTCTCACTGTGCAACCTTGGGCTGGCACCTTAATGTCTGCTTCCTCAGGTGGAAAATTGAAATGATAATGGCGTGCCTGCCCGGGCGGGTGGTGTGCAGAGCGGGGAGGAGGTGTATGTGAACAGTGCTGGCCTCGGGCTTAATACAGGGTTGCTGCTATTGTTGTTGGTAGTATTATTATTGTCCACATAAAACACTTAGTGCCAGGGTGGGAGCGGTCCTTAGACCGCAATCAAGGTAGCTGCTCCTGCTGCGGCGGCCACAGCGCTGGCCCTGGGGAGCTGGCCATGCAGGACGGACGTTAGGGGAGCGAACGCAGGAGCTGAGGGGTGGCCTCTGCGAGAGGGGAAGCTGAAGTGGAGCCAGCCAGGGCTGAGCAGCAGCAGAGCGTGGCAGGACCACCAGGCCTCCTCCCAAACAGTCAAAGAGGGAACCTGGAGTGGCCTGGGCCGCCCTTTGCTTTCTTACTGTGATTGGGGTGGAAGTTGACAGAGCACACTGGTTGTCCTTCAGTAGCACCCACACATTGCCCGGACACTGACCACAGGCTGCACAGGGCAGCAGCACTCTTCCTACTTCTGCCCTGTTCACCACTTTCACGCATCCTTCCTTCCTTGCCCTTCCTGCCCTCTGAGTTGATCCTTGAGCCAATGCTGCCCTTTTGATCTTGTTACCGGTGGTGGTTGTAACACATGGGACTTCCCTCTATTGTCATTCGCTTTACAGACTTGTCTAAAAGTTCCAGCATGCCCTCCCTGGCACTCCCCTGTCTCTGACCTCTGCCTGGCCTCCCTCTCATACTCCCCAGCACCTTTCACTATCAACCTGGCCTTGTCTGTGTGGTTGGAGCAAGGTCGCAGATGGTACCAGACACAGAGACACCCAGCCTCAGCACCAGGCTGTATTAATAGAGGTATAGACTACACAATGAAGGAGGTGATTTCCATATCACCCCCTCAGATGTTTCCTGTTTGGCTGAAAGTTGATCCATGTCAGGGCAGGCTGCTGTTGTTGGGTGCTGGCAAGTCTCCTATCACTCTGACCCTTGCCCCGTCCTGTGCCATCTTCATCATCGCTGATATTCCTGAGCCCACTGTTACAGGCACGCACTGTATCAGCCCATCTTCCCCTTTCACTGACCTTTCCAACCATGATGTCTTTTTTGAAGTAATGGCCCTTCCTGAGACCCTACCTAAAGTATGTGAGACGAAGTCTTACCATCCTTGCCTCTGAGGAGCACCCTGGCTGCACTTTCTCCAAGACACAATTGTTTGTTCCTTTGGCAATCCATGTTTCCATACTGAGAATTTAAGTACTTTTCTCCAGGATCACAACTCAAAGGCAAAGATTTCTTCTTTTTAACTGTCCAACTTTCAGATGCACAGCAAATGATTGAAAAGACCACGCTTGAATTGGGCACACCTTGGCCTTTAAACTGTCATCACTGCTCCTCACCACCTTGGAGAGAGGTCCTTGACAGCCAGCTTTCCCAGGGCAACACGTCTTTTGATTTCCTGATTGCTAGTTCCAAGAGTGTTGATTATGGATCCAAGCAAGATGAAATCATGGCCAATTT
The DNA here is from genome assembly GCF_000299155.1 of Elephantulus edwardii. Lineage (NCBI taxonomy): Eukaryota > Metazoa > Chordata > Mammalia > Macroscelidea > Macroscelididae > Elephantulus > Elephantulus edwardii. The sequence continues at coordinate 1,611,200 of NW_006400078.1, read as the reverse complement.
CAATCTTCTATCTATCTTGATGTTGGCTATTGATCCACTGGGGAAGCCCTTTGTGTTCCTGATGTTGAGATGTAATCCATAGTGAAGGCTGTAGTACTCGATCTTCTGCAGCAAGCGCTTCAAGTCCTTGCTCTCAGCAAGCAAGGTTGTTGATGAGTCTTCCTCCAATCGTGGTGCCACATTTTTCTCCATAAAGTCCAGTTTCACGCATGATCTGTCCTGCATACAGACTGAATAGGTATGGAGAAAGGATACAGCCCTGACATACACCATTCTTCATTTTAAACCATGCCGTCCCCTTGCTCTGTTCAGACATCAGCTCCGCTGTCTGTGGTTAAGTGTTCTGGGTCTCCCATTCCTCTCAATGTCAGCCATAGTTTGTTATGATCCACACAGTCAAGTCGAAGCAGCTCCTTTTGATGTGCTTGTCTCTGTGCAACCTCCCGGCCAACTAGGCATTCCAGTGATGACAGCTTGGTCCACTTCTGGACATCTCTGCCTGGTGTGGATTTCTTCCCTCCCAGTTTTCGTTCTTGTCAGATGTCCAGATAACCAAGGACAGGGAACTGAATGGGCCGACCACTCCCCATGGGTCAGTGACCTGGAAACGTCTCCCAACCTGAGCCTCCTCTGCAGTGTGACTGTTCATCGTCTAAAGCTCAGAACTTGGACAATATTCTCTCGTGTGGTGAGAGAAGCAGGGAGGAGCGATGTGGAAATTAACCTCCTTCAGTGTATAGGCTATATCTCTGTTAATGTAGCCCAGCGCGATGACTGGGTGCCTCTCAGTGTCAGATACCATCAGTCACTTAGCTCTGTACATGCGGACAAGGCTGAGCAAAGGGTGCTGAGAATCATGAGAGGGAGACCATGCAGAGGCCAGAGTCAGGGGGAAGGCCAGGGAGGGCTTCCTGGAGGAGGGGACAGTTGTCTGGCAGAACTAAATGGCAGGCTTCTAGAATAAATGGACCCCCTGCGTCACTCTGGAAGCACAGCATGTTATCTCCAGGGCTGCTAACTGAAAAGCTGGTGGTTCAAATCCACTAGTTGCTCTTTGAGGGAATAAAACGAGGCCAACTGCTCTCGTGAAGATTTTTAACCTTGGAAACCCAGTAGGGGTCATGACCAATTGGAGCCCACTTGATGGCCGTGCGCTTTTGGGTTTTGGTTTGAGTCCCTCAAGAGCTCTTTGGAAGCGAGGCTGGTGAGACTTGGATTCAGGTACTCTGAACATGTTCCCAGGAAAGGCCAGTCCTTGGAGGACAGGTCATGCTTGGTCAAGTAGAGGGCCGTGAGAGAGGAGGAGGACCCGGAGCAGGATGAAGTGACAGTGTAGATGCAACAGTGGCCTCAGAGGGTTGCTCTGGGTGGGACGACCTGCCCACAAAGGACAACAGCAGGGTCATCTGGCCACAGGAACAGGAAGACGCAGAGCCAGCTGGCGGCTGACTCCAGAGACAGAGGCTGTAAAAGCAGGCCACAGAAAGATCCTTTCTCTCCAGGAAAGGCAGCCCAGGGAGGCCTCTCACTGCGGGGTCCCAGCTTCATGGACTCAGAAAGGTCCCCTCGCTCCAGAGAGGACCATGGCATCCTCCACTGTCCCTGGGATTCCCAGGGGGATGAAGGCCCAAGTGCTACCCTGAGGTCAGCAGGCTACCAGTGCCTGACTTGGCTCCTGAGAGGAAGGTGGCCACAGGTCAGCAGCATTGCTTGGTACCAAGGGGTCTCGAGAGCTGGTGCTGCAAAGAGCCTTGCTATTAACGAGACGATGCTAGGAGCCCTTTCCCTTCCGGCTCCGGTCTTTAAGGCTCCCAAATGAAATGGAGAAACAGCGAAGGCAGAAAGGCTAGCTGGGTGCCTGTGAAGAAGAGGGGGCATCACCCACCCCCCCTGCCTGCAAGGGGGAGGCCCAGCTTTGGTGTTTATTGGAGATGGTCTCTCTCCCCCCTCTTCCCCCTTCCTCCCAGTTCAGCTGGTCTCTCCGGCGGCACTTTAAGTCCTTTTGAAGTGTTACAACCATTTTCTCCACTTTCAATTAACAACAAGAAAAGAAAGGAAGCTAATAGCTTCCTGAGCCACTCGCTGTAAATATTAACAAAGTCTGGCCGATGCCGCGCTGCTCCCGACCGGCCGAGAGCGTGTTTACGGGAAGGAGGAGGGGTGGTTTCCAACACAGAGGCGAAAATCCCTTGGCAGAGACTTCTGCTGGTGCAGGGAAACCAGAGAGCTGGGGGAGCCGGCGAGGGGGCACCTGTCCCTGGGGGGCTCAAGGCGGGCACAGCTGGTGGGAGGGGAGGGGGAAGTGAGGGCGTCAGCAGAAACTTCTAGAAGAAAAGGCAGCTCTGCCTGCCACGCCCGGGTAGCGGGGATGATAGCTAAAGTACGGTCGATGGTGTTCTAAGGACACAGCAGCTGGTAGAGGGGGGAGTGATGGATCTCAGAGTACACGCTGGTCACCCCCCAAGCTCTCGCTTGCTGCTGAAGGGGTTGGGAAGGCAGTTGATGATGGAAAGGGCGGAGTGTGGGCTCCCTGACGACTCCTTCTGGGTTTTTTTTTGGGGGGGACACACCACAGTCAGCAAAGTGCTATTCACTTGTCCACATGACATGAGGCCAGTAAGGCCAAGGTAGCCAGAGACCCATGGGGGCAGCCAGGGACCCATGGGGGTGGCCAGGGCAGAAGCAGTCATTTGCCTCAGACACCCCCTTCTGCAGGCCTTGAATCAGGGAGTGAACGAGGGCCACACGGCTGGAGGGGGTCATCGAAGCCACTGTGCGCTGACCAGAAGCGGATATGAGGTGCCAGCTCTGGCTGGGGGCAGCAGATTCACCCTACTCCCCTGATGGGGAGCTGTTGGGGAGCAAGGCAGCCCCTCTTTCCTGGGAGCTGGCTGGCCTCTAGTTCCCTAAGTCATTCTGAGTCGGCAAGCCACGGTCACTGTGTCCCTCCCTACAGGCAGAGAGGCAAGGTCCCTCCCGCTGGTCACCTGCAGCGCCCTGGGCCTCCCTTCAAGGCCAGGAGCAGACGCCTGAGCCACCTGGGTGGGGTGGGGTGGGCCCTTCCTCCCCTCATGTACTCTCAGGGGCTCCCACCACCATGGCCACAGCTGTGGCCACTGTGTCCTCTGGCTGTTCCCACCCTTGTTCCTGAAGACTCAGCAGGCAGGACAGCACTCCAGGCGAGGAGGCCCCTCAGGCGTCTGCCTGCTTGCTCCCTCTCTGTCTTGCCTAGAGCTCCTGGGGATGGGGACGGCCTCTCAGTCCCCTTGCGGCCACATTAGTGGGCCACATGCCTTCAGGCTTGGGAAGCCCCTCCTCCCTAACACCGTGAACCTGGAAGGGCCAGGCCACCCCCTACCACATGGTGCAGCTGGGGAGCTGCGGGAGCCCCATCTGTGCCAACCTGGCCCACAGCGGAACCGCCTCGAGGCTTTCTGGGGCTGTAAATATTCACCCGAGCAGAACACTGCACAACCCTCCCATGGAGCAGATAATAGGTACAAACTGCTGAGCTTTCGGTTCACATCCCAACACTTAGCGCACCGCACCACCAGAACTCTCTCTCCCTTGACGGTCCCTTGGCACTTCTGGTCTGGAGGAGCTCTGCCCCAGAGGAGGGACCCCTACTCTGGGAGGACTTGGAAGCCAGTGAAGACCCAGCCCTGGGCACTGGTGGCTGGCGGCCACTTCACCAGCAGTTGGTGTCTGAGGGTGGCCGCCTTGCACACGTCGTCCTCTGCACCCCCATCCCTCAAAGCGGGGCTTGTCAGGAAGCGGTTTAATTAGCAGAGCGGAGCTGGGAGGTTCACACGGAGTACCAGCCCGTCGCCTCCGCCCCTTCGCGCCAGCTCCCTCGCTGTGCGGGTGCAATGCTGTGATTTGAGGCACAGGAGCCTGGGGGGGCTGGAGTGAGAGTCGGAGGTGGGGTGCTGTGGGCGGCAGGTCCTATTCACAGCACAGTGGGGCTGAGCCTCTGGACAGCAGAGGGAAAGGACCAGGCCTGGGGCCTCTGAGGCTGGACACAGAGCAAGGCTCGGGAACCCCAACAGAGGCGGCCAGGCTCCTGGACAGTGCTCACTTGATGGGTGGGTGCCCCCCATCAAGGAGAAGAGGAGGTGGGGTGGACCCACAAAGCCTCCTGGAGGCCTCTTAAATTGGCCCCTTCTCTTCACTCTACTGTTTCCTCCCAGCCACACCCCCACTAGAAAGACCATTGTTCTCAGGGTCCCCTGTCATGCACCTGCCCTTCCACTGTCCTAGCGGCTGTCAGGAGTGAGCTTTTCACATTTTAGTCCCACCCAGTTCCTTCTTGCCTACGCACCCTTGATGGCCCCACACTGATCTCAGTATAAAACTCAGGCCCCTCATCAGAGCATTTAAAAACCCCCACAATGGCTTTCGGCTCGAGGAGGCCTCGGTGCAACTTTCTTCGGTCGTCCCGCATCCGGGTTCATCCAACACCAGCCGCCTCCGCCATGCCGCCCAAGTTCGACCCCAACGAGATTAAAGTCATGTACCTGAGGTGTACCGGTGTCGGGAAGTCGGTGCCACTTCCGCTCTGGCCCCCAAGATCGGCCCCCTGGGTCTGTCTCCAAAAAAGGTTGGTGATGACATTGCCAAGGCCACCAGTGACTGGAAGGGACTAAGGATTACAGTGAAACTGACGATTCAGAACAGACAGGCCCAGATTGAAGTGGTGCCTTCTGCCTCTGCCCTGATCATCAAAGCCCTAAAGGAACCACCCAGAGACAGAAAGAAGCAGAAAAATATTAAGCACAGTGGAAATATCACTTTTGATGAGATTGTTGGCATTGCCCGGCAGATGCAACACCGGTCTTTAGCCAGAGAACTCTCTGGAACTATTAAAGAGATCCTGGGAACTGCCCAATCTGTGGGCTGCAATGTTGATGGCCATCACCCTCATGACATCATAGAAGACATCAACAGTGGTGCTGTGGAATGCCCAGCTAGCTAAGGAACTACAGATGAAAATATTTCAATAAAGGATTATTTGTTAACCAATGAAAAAAAAACCCACAATGTTAGGTTCCTATGCCCCATTCCCCTCTCAACTCGCCACTCTCCACAAATGCGCCAAATTCTCCCACCTCTGAGCCTCTGCAAGTGCTGTTCCCTCAGCCTGAAATGCTGTTCCCTCCTCACTCCCACCAAGCTGATCCTGGCTGATCCTCCCATGGAATAGCTCTCTCCCTGTGGTCCCACCCCTAGTCCTCCATCCACAGTCCCTGGCCTGTGCTGGCAGGCGAGACAAGTGGCCTGGATGCTGTGAGCGGGGAGATAGGAGCAGGCCCGGCCCAGGGCCGGCAGGTCAGCGTCCTGGCGGGGAGAAGTCAGCAGTCACCGAACAAACGCCAGGCTTGAGTCTCAAAGAATGCTTTTATCTGACAAGGTCGGATACAGATGCTGACCTTAGCCCGCAAGTCCACATGAAAGGGAGCCCCGGCCTCCACGCTCTGCCCAGCTTCCACCTGCTTATTGTGACCTGAACTCTGTCCTCTTTGCCACAAGGCAGCTCTGTCAGGGACGGAGCAGTGTTCATTTGAAACGCCACTCGGCTTGGTCACCGGCCACAAAGCCCACCTGGGCTTCCAGCGGCACATATCAGGCTTCAGATTAATGACACGCGCACATAAAATCAATCCCTAGGAGCGATAGGTTGAAATGAAACAGGGGCGCTAATTGCTAATATAGGAATTAATATCAGTGGCATGAAAGCTGTAAAGCTGAAGAGTGTTTCCACTTCAGATGAGGCCCTGCAGGAGTGAGGACAGTAGGTGGGCAAGGAGGGAGTGTGCCCACACCTGTCCACTCTGACACGCTTCAACACTGAGCTCACGTGTGACTGGCATGTATGATTCCGGAGGCTCCCAGAACCTTCCCCCAGGACCCTCTGTAGCTCACCCCCTCCAGGCTGAGCAAGGCAGGGCTTTCTGCTCCCACAGTGCCCTGTCTTTCACTGCAGCTTCTCCACTAGACCTTGGGCTCCTGTAGAGGAGGGGGCTCTCATTGGATCCCCAAAGTTTTACATGGTACCTAGAGCATGACTGGGTTCAGTGTATTTATGCTGACTGCATGGATGGATAGCTGGAGATGAATGGGGAGATGAAGGAATGAATGGGTGGGTGGGTGGATGGATAGGTAGGTTGTTGGGAGGATGGATGGATGCATGCATGCATAGATGAATGGGTGGGTTGGATAATATATGGATGGATAGATAGGTAAATGGCTGGGAGAATGAATGGCTGGATGGACAGATGAATGGATGGAAAGCTGAAGAATTGTATAAATGGATAGATGGGTATGTGAGAGGATGGATGGGTAGGTAGGCCAGTGGGAGGATGGGAAGATGGATGGATGGATGGAAGGAAGGAAGGATGGAAGGAAGGATGGATGGAAGGATGAGTGGATAAAAGATACACATGAGGACCTCAGAAGACACTCAGGTGCCCATGGTGCAGTGGGCCCAGGACATGGGGTGTTTGGTTAACGATGTGTTTCTACTGTGCTGAGACTTGGGTCAGTGTAGGGGGAAGGGAACTGGCCTAGAGGGTGAGGCTTTGATCTCATGCAATTTGCACAACCTTGGACAAGTCTGTCCCTCATCCCGGGTATCCCCACATCTGCACCTGAGGAGTGGGGATGATCATCCCTGCCCTGCCAGCCCCAGCCACACATGCTGAGTTGTGCCAGGGTTGACCAGGGAGGAGACCTAGAGAAGAGGCTGACCAGAGGAGAGTGACCTAGAGAAGGACAGATGCACTACGTCCTGGGAAACCATGCACAGGAATGTGGTCCACAAACACGGGCTCAGTAAGCTACGACCTGGCCCCGGACACCACGCACCCAAGTGGGCAGCCCGTCCCGTGCAAAGGCTCAGGCATGGGGGTCAGCCTGCTGGCTTTCTCCTTCCCCATTTCTTTGAATAGTTACATATGGTTATTCCTAAAAATGGTAAAAAAATGTTTAAGCATCTCAGGTACTTACAAATATAAGCTATTCTTACGTTGACCAAGAAAAATGGGGTTTTGGTGCTTAAATGGAGAGACGAGCCCTGTAGCCCTGTGGTCAGTGTGCTGCAGAGGCCAGCCGTGGGGGCAGTGCCCAGAGGCGGCTACTCAGGTGGTTCAGGGCCCTGAGTTCTGAACCCTGGGGAGTGCACAGGTCCAGGGTGCCCTTCATTAACTTAACCAGCCACATAAGAAGTCCCACAAGCGGCTACTCCCTCCGTTCCCCCGTGGTCCTGGCTCGCTCCATCCACGGCGCCCTCTGGGAGTTCCGTGAGTGTACATTTACATATTTATGCCTGGGCCTCTGGTTCAGCGAGTGCAGGTGGCGACAAATGATCATCATTATGTACCCGCCCGTGGGCAGAGCCACAGCGCTCCCTCGAGCACACACCTCCCAACTACTGACAGCCCAGGTTCACCTTGGAAAAGGAATACATTACCCTGGAGGCCCAGAGGAAACCCAGATGGCCCCCTGGAGCCCCGCTCTGTGCGGGGGCCCCTCCTGCAAGAATCCATGGCAAACATCATCCTTCATGTCCTGCCACGGGGTCAGGTGCACAGGGCCCCTCAGATAAGGCATCCTCATGACTTATGGGCCACTCCAAGGCAGCTCTGCAGGACCACGGGGAGGGTAGGAACCACAGAGCAAACCTAAAGTAAAGGGTGTTCCAGGGACAGGGTGACCAAGAGTCTTGGCTTCCTAAATGAGGGGCCAGAGTGGGAGTTCCCAGGGCACATTTATTAAGCACCTACTATTAGCAGATTAAGGTTTGGGCTACTAATGGAAAGGTCCAGGGTTTGAATCCACCAGACACTCTTTGGGAGAAAAATGAGGCAGTCTGCTACTATTAAGATTTATAGCTTCAGAAACACAATGGGGCCCTATGTCTGGTCGCTGTGTGTTGGAATGAGCTCATGGCAGGGAGGATTTCTGGTGAGTGTGTGAGGCCTGAGCCAGACTGGATGTATTCACTAAGTACCTACTGTGTGTGAGGCGTGGAGGCCAGCTAGATGCCTTTATTAAGCACCTATTGTGTTTGAGGCCCTGAAACAGGCTGGATGCATTTATTAAGGATTTATTCTCTGTGTGGCACTGAGCCAGGCTGGAAATGCATTTAAGAACTAGCTGTGCATAAGGCATTGAACCAGGGTGGATGCATTTCTTTTCTTTTCTTTTTATTAATTTTAATGAAAGTTTACAGAGACTTAGGATTTCCAGTCATTCATTGTTGCACTTTTCTCCCTGCCCACCCCTACCCAATTCACTTTTCTCCTTGATAAGTAAACCAGAGCTCACCAGAAAAACTCTTTCATTGCTATGCAATCCCTCCCCCCAAGACCACTGCACTGGGCAGCCTTCATTCTGGATTCCTGTCATGACAATAATAGCTAATCATATGTCCCTTTTAAACAGTTCTCTCCTTCATCTGTTGAAATGCAGTATACATCATTCCTCCACTTCTCTGTCTTCCTTCAACCCCAATGTCCTGTTTTACAACAGTGGCCCTATGCAATATTTGTCCTTTTGTGACTGAGATATTTCACTCAGCATAATGTCCTCTAGGTCATCCATTTTGCGTAATATTTCATAAGTTCCTTGTTTTTCAGTGCTGCATAGTATTCCATTGTGTGAATATACCAGAGCTTCTCTATCCATTCATTTGTTGATGGGAACTTGGGTTGTTTCCAGCTCTTTGCTATTGTGAACAAAGCCGCAGTAAACATGGTGTGCATTATCTGCTTGGGTGGCAGCTATGGTTTCTTTAGGGTCAATTCCCAGAAGTGGAATTGCTGGTTAAAATGGTTTTTCTATTTGCAATCTTTTGAGAAAGTGCCATACTGCCTTCCGTAGAGGTGGATGCATTCCTTAAGCACCTAGTATGTGTGAGGCACTGAACCAGGGTGGGTATATTTATTAAGTGCCTGCTTTGTGAGAGGCACTGAGTCAGGTGCCTGAGATCTCAATGGAAGCCAGAGAAGCTGTTCCTCACAGGCTCAGGCTCACTGTCATGGTGGTACGTGCAGCCTCGCACAGAGCCACCAAGCAGGAGAGCGGGCTGAGGAGGTGAGGGAGGAGGGCTGAGCGAGGGGGCAGGGAAGGGCTGGAGGAGACCGGGTGTGCAGACTGGCAGGGCCAGGCCTCATGGGGCCTTCCAGATCCTCGGGAGAGCACCGCCTTGATCCAAGAGCTTCAGGAAGGGCCCAGCACTGGGTGAACCTGCCTTCCTGGATTCATCATTCTGAAGGCAACATCCGGCAGTCTCTCTCTGTGACGGGGACGCAGCCGGCTATGGCTGGCTGGAGCCTCTGAGCTCGAGGCCACCACCGCCACCCTCCTCGCCAAACTCAGAGGCCCCGCCGCCTCCACCCCTACCCCGGTGGCATAAAACAATTTCCTTGCCCGGGCCAGGGAGGCGGATGACCTCATTGGACTCCTTCCATCTCTCGCTTTCATAGAGAAATTACAATTTATAATTGGATGGAATCACGCGGTGGTTACAGCAAAGGCTTGAGCTGGAGCCCGGCTCTCGCCCCTCACGTGGGGACGCTGTCCTCGTCTCCCCTCCTGTCCTTCCCGGGGGGCTCAGCTTGCACCTGGCGCCTCTCCTGGCCCTGCTCTCTCAGGAGGGGTGGCCTGTGGGCCTGGCAGGCTCATAAACCTCCTTTCTCCTGGAGAAGCTTCTAAGATCCCCACCCTGTTGGGCCCCCTAACCTCAGCCTCCACGCCACTTGGCCAGGAACCTTTATTCTCACAGAAAGACCCTGCCAGGCTCTGAGCCCACTGGGCCGCAACCCCTCCCCAGTCTGGGTTCTGTGCTGATTAAACCCACTCCCTCAAATTCCCTGTTTGTATTTGTAAGAGCCCCAGACGACAAGCATGTCTCAGATCAGCCACCTCCATCCAGCCCTACAAAGAAAAGTGCCCAGATGCGGCTGGGCCCATCTGGATCCGATTTCAAACCAGAGCGCACACTCTCAGATGTGTAATGAAAGCGCTTGTGCAGAGAGGGGCTCCTGCAGGGGGAACGCAGACACCAGGGCCCAGCAGGGCCTGCAGCAGGCCACGCTAACGAGAGGCCAGCGAGGGGACGCGGGGCTTTGGATCTGGGCACAGCCTGCCCTGCCCCCCCAGGTCTCGGTGGCAGGGGAGGGTGGCAGCAGACAGCAGCTGGGGGTGTGGCACCCTGACCCCGGGAGGTCAGGCGCATGGAGCCCCCACTGCTCCGTGACTTGCTCCCTGCGGCGGGAAGGGCAGTGTACGTTCTGGAAGGCCGGCCACAGTGGCCCAGTTGGATCCTTTGAATGACATTTAGCAAGAGAAGCAGGTGCTAAAGGAGCCGAGCCAGCTCTGGGCTGGGCAGGCGGCCCTGCAGGGCCTAGAGCTTCCAGAACTTCCCAGGCCTTCTGCCCTGGGAAAAGGGGGGTGGGGGTGGCTGCAGGAAGGGGAGCTGCTGTGGAGCTTCTAGTCAGCCCTGGATCATAAAAAGAGCAATAATCCCAGCCCCCTCCCCAGCTCATGCAAAGCCAGCTCTGGAGAAAGCAGGCACTGGAGGGACAGAGGGGGGGGAGCATGTCCCCATGGGGTGCCTGATTTCCTTCGGCTTAATCACTTGTATTGTTTTTGGCAGGTGAGCGGGGGTGAGGAGAAGCCATCCTTTTTGGACAGACAAGACCAGCAGCAGAAGCAGGAAGAAGCCGGCCTCCTCGCCCCCCCCCAGGAGACGCCTCCTCCACTATAGCGAGCAGCCAAGCAGGACTGCGCCCCCCACCCCCCGCCCCCCAGCATCTTCCCAAAGCCAGGTGTGGGGCTGACAGCTCAGCCGCGCATGTCAGCAGCTCAGCCCCGCAGTGAACATCTGAACTCCTCAGCGGGGTAATGGACCCCCTCCTGCCCCCCGGAGACGCTGCCTGAGTGGCAGGAATACCAAGTCTTTGGAGAGCCGGTCCCTCTCTGCTCTGTCACGCTACAGCGCTCTCTGTGCCGAGGCCATTCTGCCGAGTGACTTAAAGAGATTTAAAAAAAATAGTGGCAAAGAAAAAAGGGGGTAAAAGCCACGCAGAAGCCTTTCAGAGGAGGTGGTGGCCGGAGGACAAAGGGGAGAAGTTGAAAGAGACTGTGGAAGTTGCAAGCAGTGAGGGGCCACCCTGCACTGTGATGGGCGCCAGGCCATAGAGTATGCTCGGGGGACACAGGCCAGCACGCCCTTGGCTGCACACAGGAGTCCTGGGGCCGCAGGGGCACCCCTGTGCGCCCCACGCCAGAACCCCTCACTGTAGGGGGAGAGGCCGGCAGCCACGGAAGAGGCAGCTGGGGCCCCAGGGCTGCATCTGAGCTCCACCAGCCCAGGAGAATAAAGCCCTCCCCCCTCCACATACTGCCCAGCGCCCCAGGTGGGCAGTTTGCAGCCCAGTAACTGGGAATATTGGGGCCGAGGGACCCAGGAATGTGAACAAGGCCCAGACCCACTCTGTCCTAAGCCTTGGCAGCATAGAGCATCGCGTGAACCCGGCAGGACCCATCAGCCTCTGAAGCTCTAACTCAGGAGGTAAGGCCAGGGGCACGCTATGGGAAGGGCAGTGGATGATACAAAAAGGTGATTCTGGGTGCCTTGAGGTCCAGGGCAAACCTGGCTCACAAAGGAGCTGGGTCTTTGCTGTCTGAGCCCCCTTTGCTGGGCTGAGTCACACAGGGTGTCTCAGGATTACCAGGTCTGCAGCTGAGCTCCCCCCAAACCCTCCACTTAAGCAACTAGCGGCTTGTGCTCAGTCAGGTAAGCTTCCTCTGCTGTGCCCCTCTCCCTGCCAATCTCAACCCAAAGGTGAGTCTGTGCACCTGGTTATGAGGAAGGGTGACGGCCCTGAGGATAAGGCCCCTACACACCTGAAAGGGGGTCTCTCTCTCGCAGCCCCTCCTCACCAGAACTACTGCAGTTTAGCCAAAGGGGGCAGCAGCGAGGCCTTGAGGGTGTTGTGGTGACCCTACTACTGGCCACGAGGAGTTCTGGTGACGTAATGTGCAGCATGTTGCGCTGGTAACGGAAACACTGCTGGTTCGAATCCACCAGCTGCTCTAATGGAGAAAGATGGACAGTTTCACCTGTAAAGATTGGCCGCCTGGTAGATAAGGTCGCCGTGCGTCAGAATTTACTATAGCAGTGGGTTTTGGTAGTACTGGCCGTAGCACCCGCTGCCCTGGAAATGGAGGGGACCCTCAAACCCCTCCTCTCTCGGGGCCTGCTCCAGCCCTGACCATTAGGATCAATGTGGGATGCAGCCAAGGCTGCCTGCCACCCACGACCTGCTGCTGCTGGCCTGGTCATCTCGGGCTCCCTGCTCAGCCCCTGTGTTGTCTGAAGAGGCAAACTGAGGCCCAGAAGCTAGTGCCCCTCCTGCCTGCCAGCACCCACAGGCACTGGGTGTGGGGAGAGGGGCCCTGGCTCCCAGAGGCGGGGCATGAGGGGGGCCGCGCCCCCTAAACCCAAACCCCCTGCAAAAAAACACCATGTGCGTCTGTGTGTCTGCATCGGCTGCCTCTGCGCTGGCTGCGTCTGCGTCTGCGTCGCCTGGGGCAGGGCAGGGAAGCCCCAATTCATTACCAAGATGGAAAATGACGCTTCCCCACGCTCTTCCCCAGGAGAGGGGCTGATTTATGACTGCGCCAGGGCCCGGGACATCCGTCAGCGCTGCATGGCGCGCACGCCGTCTGCGGGGGCATTAATAGCCGTGTTATTAGCCACCGGCGTGAAAGATGCCCTGCGGATCGGCTATTTGCTGTTATTTATTATAAAGACGCGCCAACGCGGCGTGAGCGCGCCCGAGCCCCAGCGAGCGCGGCCCAGGCCAGGCCATCCGCCTTCCTCCCACGAGACCCATGGCCTGCCAGCGCCTTCCCTCTCCACTGCAGACCCTCGCAGGCCCCTGGAAGGGTAGGGATGGTCTCTACAGCCGAGGTCCAGAGCTGCTCCCCGGGTCTGCAGCCCCAAACATTGGTGCAGAAATTGTGCGCAAGGCTGGGTGCACCCGCCTCCTTCAGCCTGCGGCCTCCCCATCCTTGGCAGTCAAGCAGGAACAAATCAGGGGGATCTCTCTGGGTTTGGGCACTGGCCCCCCAGTTGAGAGCAGTGTCCATCAGACTCTGCTTGAGCTGCGACACTCTTCACCCTCATCGGGTCTCCCCACACCAAACCTGGGAAACGATGCCTGTGTTGGGTGCTTAGGTCAGGAAAGGCATATGGAGAAGGAGCTGCTGGGGGACTCCAGGCCTGTCCCCACCCCAGTCATAAAGCGTGACCCTGAACCAGTCCCTTCCTCTCTCTGGACCTCGGGTTTTCCTCTGTAAGCTGCACGTGGGTGATTCACCTCCCGGCTCCAGGGTCCTGAGGGCTGAGTGTGGTACTCTGTGGTGGGCTGCGGTGGGATAGAGACCACCTGCACGTGGTTCTGCCAGCCAGAATGTGGGGCACCCCAGCTTTCCGTTCTGATGTCAGGAGGCAGACTGGGCAGGGCCAGGTGGTCCCCCAATATCAGTCAGGAGTCTTCCTGAGCTTGACCCCCACCCCAGAGGAGCAGTAAGAGACGGAGAAAGGAAGAGCACTGGACAGGGAGTCCATGGCCTCCATCTGCATCTGGTCCTGCACCCCCACTGCACCGGCCACAGTGGTCCCTTTGCTGCTGTGCGCCGCTGTGGTCAGGAGCAATTAGCAACTCCCTGGAGCCCTGATGGCACAGCGGGTTACACACTGGGCTGCCAAATGAAAGAGTAGAGCGGTTCGAATCCAGCAGCCACTCCTTAGGAAAAATGATCGGACAAGTCTGTTAAGATTTACAGCCTCGGAAAATGAGTCAAACACAACTTACGGCAATGGTTTGGGACACCTCTGTTTCTCCCACTGCCCAGCCTGGGGCTCCACATGCCAAGGCCTCCCCTTTGGATTCTCCATTCAGTCAGTCAGTCATCAGCTGTTGCGCAAACAACCCTCGCGCCAGCCTGGTGCTGGTGGCGTACTTTCTGTACAGACGTGAACGAGGCAGGCAGACCACACACCTGCGCTGTGCTCATGAAATACACCTGCTTTATGCTCATGAAATGACAGAGGGAGGAGCCAGGCCGCCAATGGGTAACGGGTAAAAGATTAAAAAAATGGGAGCCTTGCTAGGAGAGCAGGACCTGCCAGCCGTCCCACCAGGACACCATCCCAGCCCAGTCCCTCTCCTGCCCCCTGAAACTCCACTGGGGGTTCTCTTTTCCCTCCCTAAAGGAGTGAAGCCCCAGGCCAGGCGGCTCGACTCAAAACGGACACAGATAGAAATACCAGAAGCAGGTACGTCTCGTTAAATAATGCCGAGAAAGCAGGAAACAGAGCTACACGTGTCTCCTTTCATCCCCCCACACGCTCCTGGCCCTGAATAGTTTAATATTGAACACTGTTATCAATAGAATTAACCTCCCAAGACACAATTTTAAAGTCTTGTTTCTGTAAAGCGATGTGCATTCTCTGGAGTTCAGGACATCCGCCCGCACCGCCCTGGCGGCCCACGCGACGAGCTGAACTCGAGCACATTTGGAGAGAATTTGCATACCTGTCTGCAATTACCGCCTGTGATAACAGCTGATGCATAATGCATGCAGCATGAAATTAGAAAAATAATTAACTTTAGGATTTAAAAAGGACCCCGCCCCCACCCCCATGCATTACAAGCTGGAAGTGGCATCCCAAGCCGGGATTAGGGGACCAGAGTTGTACGAGGTGACAGGTGTGGCTGGGTGGCATCTCCTGGGAGCCAGGGAGAGAAGGGCGCCTCAGGAGGGGCTCCTGGTGTGTCCACATGACCCAGGAAGGGGCAAGCTTGGGCAAGCCAGGTTCCCCTTCCTGCCCTGGGACTCCTCTGGGGTCCTTATGGAAGTAGTACGCTGTTGTTAATAACAGTATCCGTCCCCTCATTCCCAGCACGGAACACACCAGGCACTGACAGTCAAGCCAAACCCTGCCGTCAGGTCAACTGTGATGCTTGGCGGCTCCGCGTTAGATTTCTGAGGCTGTAAATCTTTATGGAAGAGATAACCCGTCTTTCTCCCTTGGAACAACTAGTGGATTTGAACCACTAACCCTTCCATTAGCAGTGCAACACATTACACACTAAGCTCCGCAGGTGCCGCTGTCTTATTATTACAAAAACCCAGTAGAGTACACAGCCTGTTGCCCCATTTTACAGATGAAAGACTTGAGTCACAGGAGGTAGGGCGGATGAACTGCTCAGGCAGGCCCACTAGGGCGCAGAGCTTCTGTTGTGGGGTACTTCCTGGGGTAGAGTATGGAGTGGGGAGCTCCCCTGGGTCAGAGAACATCAGGAGAGAGAGTCATCTTCAACCTCTCCCTCTACCTTACAAGTAGCTAAGCCCCCAAATGTGAAGAAGAAAATGTGGGGTCAAGGGTTAGGCCAGCATCACCCTTTCTTTACATTAAATAAAGATTGGGGGGCTGCTCACAGATCTAGATGTGCACGTCCACTTGCCTTCTCAGAGTCTGTCAGGTGGAGGCCAAGCATCTGAGGGGCTGGGGTCCTGCCTGACCCTCCCCCCCAGGAAGTTTCAGCTTCTAAGCCATCTACCTCGTGTCTCCCGCCTCTTGCCTGGGGGGTGATGAGCATGTGGTGGGGACTTCCTAGGAGAAAAGGTTTAGGGGGACATCATTAATTAGTCTTGCTGGAAGGAGGTTGCGGGAGGGGCACATGCCTTCAGGAGACCAACCCTCCAGGGGTAGGGGGGCTAGGGAGGGGGAGGCTGGAACACCCAGGTTCTACAACAGCTTCATGTGGTGCTGGCCACATGGACACCTGTGTCCTAAGGATTTACAAGGTGGGAGGTGGATGGAACAGTTCCAGGCCCAGATCAGGGAGCAGAGGGAAAGTCAGGGGTTGGGGAGAAGCAGACAGCACATTACATGCCTTCAGAAAAGTTCTATCCAACGGCCCACGTGTTGGTTCTCCCTGCAAACACGTCACGGGTGTAGATGTACTCCTCCCTGGGCATGGGGTGTCCTACCCTAGCGTGGAGCAGGTGGAGGTCCAGACGTTGGAGTTGGCCCAGCCTGGCAGGGGCAGGACAGTCGTTTCCTCTCACTGCGGCAGGGCCCAGGGTCTGTGATTTAGAAAGGAAATGTCCCCAGTGGCCAGAAGACCCCGCCAGGGGTCCCTGGCAAAGGGCAGGGCAGCAGGCACAGGGCCATAATGGGCCCTGAGCTTCCAGATGGTAGAAGGTCCTGAAACTGACCTGTGCAACCATCACACATGGGTGTGGAGCCCCAACTCGGCTTACTGGTCCCCCTCTCAGCTCACTGCCTCCCACTGTTCCTGAGCCTGGAAACCCAGGGCCGGTTCCCCAAAAGGTTTCCACACCAGGGCTTCTGGGAAAGGCTGCCGAAGGGTCCCAAGGGGAAAGTGGGGTTTTTTTCAGCAACGTTTTACAGATGAGGAAACTGAGGCCCAGAGAGGTGGGGGGCTGTTGGGGAGGAAGGAGTGTAATAGCTGTTCGGCAGCCAGACCCCACTGGGCAGTGACAGACCCCCCACCCTTCTGCTCAGCTCACACGGTGCTTGTCCCACAAGCACGGGGGCCCATACCTCCTGAGTCTTCAGAGCAGCTCAGTGAGGAACCAGCATCCCAGATAAGGAAGCTGCAGCTCAGAGAAGGCAAGCAACCCACTCCAGGTCACACAGCCTGGAAGTGATCCAGGCACGGCTTGAACCCAAGTTAGTCCTAGAGGGTGGCCAGTGGCTGGTGGAGAAGGGCAGGCCTGGTGCCCCAGGTCCCGCTTCAGCTAACGAGGGTCTTGTTCTCTCTACGGCCCGTCCTCCCGCCCCCATGGCACACCAGAAACCCTGCTGTCCATCAAGGGGCTGGCAGGTCGTAACTCACAGCGTGCTGGCATCTGCAGGATCCACAAGAGAGGCCGTAAAAGACAGGCGATTTACTGGGTTTAATTTGATGGGAACATAAACCATGAGACGCACAACAAGGGAATAAAAAGGCCACCAGGCACCTGAGCAATTAGGGGGTTGCCTCCATGTAGGTGGACTTTGTGACCCTCCCCCGGACCTGTCCTGTCCTGCATCCCAAGCGTCCAGTGTTGGGCAGCCTTGGGCTTGGGGGCTGCAGGGGGGACTGGCTCAAGATAGATGAGGCTTGAAGCCAGGGAAGAGGGAAGTCCTTGGGTCTCTGCCTCCCGAATGTGTCTGGGTTATCCATCAGGCATCTCTGAAAGGTGCAATTTAGACTCTATTATGATGCCAGGGCCTCTGGAGGCTGAGGACCGTGGCCGTGAGCTGAGCAGGCACCAGAACAGATGTCCATGCAGCGTGTAGAGGCCGACCTTGGCCTTGGCCTCGGCCGTAACAAGTCTGCCCCCTGCTCTGGTCACATCCCTGCAACCGCCAAGCCCAGAGGCCACCTGCATCCCTTAAACCAGGAGCTGGCAGACTGGAGAGAGTACGTGTCCCCTGGGTGGACACAGGGGTCTCCAGCAGTCCTGTGGGCTCTGGCACCTGCCTGCCTCTGCCTGTGGGCTCAGAAGCTGCCTGAGGGCAGGACTTTGATGGCAGAGGGAGTCAGATGGGGTACGGATGGGGTGCTTCTGTGCCGCTGCCCCTCTCTGAAAGGGCTCTGGAGGCAGTTAAGCGCTCAGCTGCTGGCTGAAAGGTGGATGGTTCAAAGCCACCAGCGGCTCCACGGGAGAAAGATGTGGCAGTCAGCTTCTGTGGAAGCTTCCAGCCGTGGAAACCCCGTGGGACAGTTCTCCTCTGTCCCGCAGTGTTGCTGAGAGTTGGGACCAACTCAGTGACCGTGGGCTTCAGCCTCTGGCCCTTCAGCTGTAAAATGGGGACAAGGGCCTACGTGCACGTGGTAGACACAGGGACATACCAAGAACTTCTGCACCTGATGAGCATGTGAAGGAAGCAGATAAGGCCCAACTGGGGGTCCCCCCATGCACAAGTGGAACTCTTCCATGAGTTCTAGGTGGCCAGGTCTGTGCCCTCTGCTTCAAGCCTGTCCCCTCCTATGCCCTGGGCCAGTGGTCTTCCCAGTCCTGGGTGTAATGAGAGGCAAGGGTTACAGGGCCAGACATGAGCAGGGAGGCCTGGGACGCCCGTGCTCCACCGCTGTGCTGACCTCCCAGGGCAAAGGAGGCTCATGGGGAGCGGACCCCTTGGAAGAGCACATTCCAGGCTCATTCCAGCAAGCCCTCATTCCCGGCTTGATGGCCATGTCCAGGTGGTCTGGGTGGCACCTTATCCACAGCAAAGATACGCCGTCCTCTGCAGATAGGAAGCCCTGGACCGAATCCTGACTCCCCTGCTTCCTGCCAAGGTACCCTGGGCACGTCTCTCTAGGCCTCTGTTTCCTTATCTACAAAAGGGGCCGACGGAGGTTCATTCCGCAGAAGGATGTTTGTGTTCTGAGTCTTCCATAAGCTTTGCTATGAACTAACCCCTCTCTGGGCCCAGGGAGATGCATCTGGAAACACAAATCTGGGACACACAAAATCCTCGGCCGCACAGAGCCAGCTTCCTGGGGGCAGAAAGATAGCTAGGGAAAAGCAGTAAGGAGAGTGATAGGAAGCACTAGAGACAGTCACGCAGGCAGCAGGGGTAAGGAGAGTTCTGGGTTAATGCTTTGTCACCAGGACCCCAGGGAAAGTCTCCCCCAGAGATTGATGAGAGAAGGGCGAGTGTGTGGTTAGCTGGGGCCTAACATTCAGGCAGAGGGTATCATTCACGGGGTGACCCTGGCATGTCCTCGTGGAGTAGACAAGGCCACCAGAGGTGTCACCCACGGCCTTGACAGCCACCGTGATGGCTGTGGGCAGGAGTGGAGGAATAATGATCTGACCTAGCATTTCAGGGGGGTTCTTGCTGTGTGTGGGACTCACATGAGGGTCCAGATGCACCTGGCCAGACCTCACGGAGGTGCTGAGTGGGATGGGCTTGGAGCAGGGTTCATGGCACAGAATCGGGCAGAGGCAGCTGGATTTGGGGCATGCGGCGTTGGTGGTCTGCCCAGGAGCTGCTGATGGCTGGACGTGGGCCACAGGGGTGGCGGTGGGGGATGGTGCGCACAGGCGCCTGGACGGTGCTCAACCCTGAGTCCGCGGCAGCGATGTCTGATGTCACCAGTCACTAGCATTGTCCCTGGGGGACAACCTGCACTGTTATTTATTGAGCTCTACTAATGGGCCGGGAACGTGTTAGGTATTGGGCAACAGCGTCGCTGACGGATCGATGCTTATTCTCGAGGAATTTACCATTCAGAGAGAGAACAAACCAGAACCAGCGGTTAGGACAGGGCGGCCTTGTGAACTGTGGGGGAGCGCTCGCCTGTTTCATCCACCCTCCCCCACCTCTGCTTTCTTTCTGGGGCTCCCTTCACCCCCAGCTCCACAGACAGATCCCTTGTGCCCCTCACCCTCACTTCCTTGCACCTAGGGAGGGTCTACATTCATGGACAAAAATGACGACTCAAACTGATGGGTCAGTGCCTGGCCTTGGCTAATGCCAGGTTCCAGGAAGACCCTGGAGCTGCTGGGTGACCAAGCAAGCGTTCCCATAACTACAGAAGGGACGTGAGGGACAGTGGTCACAGCGGCCGGAGGCATCCCCGCCTTCCTCAGTGCCACTGTGTTGTTGTTCTGTCACTGGGTGATTGTGGGTACAAGACAGGCCACGGTCCCCACCTCGAGCACCTAGGGTTTAGTGGAGGATGTGAAAATACACGTCATCAAACAGCAGGACCAGAAGCCCTCAGCCAGCACCACGGGGTTCTCCCTGGTGGCCCTAGGTCACAGGCCCTCCCTCCTCTGCCCAGGCGGCCCTAACCAGGTTATTACCTCTGAGCTGCAGTTTCCTCATCTGTAAAATGGGAATAAGCAGGGCTGTAACGTCATGTTTCCCAGGAGGAGTGATGGACTTAAAATAGTTACAAAGCTCTAGTCCATCTTTATTACAGTATATATCATCAGAGCATAATCCCCAGTTCCTAAAACCCCTGTAACTGTTTACAAGTCATTTATCTGATATGGCTAATACTTAAGACTATCTATAAGGAACTCTCACAAGTGGATATTTACAAATTATGTATCCAATAAGGTTTAATATGTAGACTATATTAAAAATCCTTAGAACTAAGGATTTGCAAATTATTTATCCGATGAGGATTTACTGGCCAGAATATATAAAGAACTGCTGCACCTAAATATTTACAAACATGGATCTGATAAGAGTTTCATATCCAGCATGCATAAAGAACAAGGGAGTCTTGGTTCATAATCAAGCTCAGCTCGCCACTGCAGGGTGAGAACTGACTCACGGCTGACCCCCCAGCGGGTTTCCAGAGGCTGTGAACCACCTGGGGGAAGATTGCCTATCATTCTCCTGAGGAGCGGCTGATTCCAGCTGCCCGGCTTTGAGTTGGCAGTGTGGTTTCTTCCCCACTGGGAAACCAGAGCCCCCTTAGGAGTACGTAGTTGACATCCATAAAGTCTGCTGGATGGAGGGACGGATGAAAGAAAACGTGAAGAGATGGATGATAACGTGTAGGCAGATGGATGAATGGGTGTTTAGGTGGATGATGGACATGGAATGGATGGGTGGAGGACTGACAGGTGGGTGAAATGGATGGATGGATGGATGGATGGATGTAGGGGCAGATAAAGGAATAGATGGGTAGCTGTATGGATAGATAGGTAAAAGGATAGAGGGATAAGTGAGTGTAAAACCAGAGGAATGATGGATGGATGCTAAGGAAATGGATGCATGGGTGGATGATGGATGGATGGATGGATGGAGGAGTGGATGTGTGGGTGGATGGATGGATGGATGAACGATGGATGGATGGATGGATGAATGGGTGGGTGGATGGATGGATGGATGGATGATGGATGGATGGATGGGTGGGTGGATGGATGAAGGATGGTTGGATGATGGATGGAGGGATGGATGGATGGAGGAGTGGATGTGTGGGTGGGTGGGTGGATGGATGGATGGATGGATGGATGGATGGATGAACGATGGATGGATGGATGGATGGATGGATGGATGGATGGATGGGTGGGTGGAGGGATGGATGGATGGATGGATGATGGATGGGTGGATGGATGGAGGGATGGATGGATGATGGATGGGTGGATGATGGATGGGTGGATAGATGGAGGGATGGATGGATGGATGGGTGGATG
>NW_006400078.1:1519196-1589290 GCF_000299155.1 Elephantulus edwardii | reverse complement strand
GGATGGATGGATGGATGGATGGATGGATGGGTGGATGGATGGATGGGTGGATGATGGATGGGTGGATGGATGGAGGGATGGATGGATGGATGGATGGATGATGGATGGGTGGATGGATGGAGGGATGGATGGATGATGGATGGGTGGATGGATGGATGAAGAAATGGATGGAATGGTGAAAGGAAAGAAGGGTGAGTAGGTGGAAAAAGAATGATGATGGATTGGTAAATAGATAATTAAGGGAATGGATGAGGGATGAATGGGTGTATGGATGGACGGATGGACGGAATGACGGATGGATGGATGGATGGATGGATGGATGGATGGATGGACTGAACAGATGGATGAGACAAGCTCCATGTGCAACATCGACCTCTACTGAGCAAAGGAGGAGATATTTGAGCTGGGTCTCAGGATTGAAGAGCAGTTTGCCTCATGGACAAGAGCAGTCCAGGGACAGAGGGAGGAACAGAGCAGAGAGAAGGGTTTGCCATGATCTAGAAATGGAGGTGGTCGGTTGCTGAGGCTGGGACATAGGTGTGAGGTCCTCACCAGCAGTTCTGCCCCGCCCCACCACACTGGGGTCTCAGCTCAGACATCAGAAGGCCATGAGTTCTTGTCATTGAATGCCCTATGAAGCCAGAGTCACCCAGCAGACCTTTGCTGGCTACATAATGACGCTTGTCCACTGAGGTTGAAAGCTAATTTCTCTTTAATTGATTTTTTTTACCATTATGAATGGTAAAATAATATGAAAAAATCTACTTTGCAATTTTTTCATTTGTGAAAACTGAAATTACACCTTGCAGACAATTCCCTTAGAGCGTGGACACCCTCCTCCTTTTACTCCTTCCATTTCTCTAAGTGCAAGGAACACACACACACACACACACACACACACACACACACACACACACATATATAAACACATATATAAACACATATATAAACACATATACACTTTTTTGCAACTAGGCTCAAGTTTCATGATTTGGAGAGGGAGGAGGGTGTGGAATATTCCCCCACCAAACAGAACACAGACCAGGAAGGGCACCTAAGAAAGAGGAGAGTTCTGTAAACACACGCGCAGACGATTCTGTTGACACCCAATTCTCTTCTCTCTGGAGCGGACGAGCGACAAACAGGACAGATTGTTTTAACAGCAGACGATGCAGCGCCGTACTCTGCTACTCGCTGGAGGCGATGCTGGGGTGTCTCCAGAGGCGGCGCGCAGTGTGGCCCCACTCCGGGAGCTCATGGCTCGGCCCACTCCACGCACACTGACCAGCGTGCCCAGCACAGACTGTGTTGTCAGCTGCTGCCTGGTTATCCCTGCCCCCGTCTCAGCAACCCCAAGCGCAGGGCACTGACACACTGCCCTGTCCCGCACCATCCCTGTGGTCAGCTGTCTACAGGACTGTGTGGCCAGTAGAGCTTGGAAGTAGATTTCAAAGCCTTTCTTCCTAGTCCACCTTAATCTGGATACTTTGCTGAATGTCGTTCAGTATCAGCAACACGTAAGCCTCCAGGGACAGACTTGAGGGGAACTACATTTGAGGTGCATTGGCTGAGAGTCGAACCTACATCTTCTTGGAAGGGAGAATTCCATCACTAATCCCCCACTGTCTCCAGTATTGTTGTGTGCCATCCATTCAGAACCAGCCCATACCTGACCCTCCGTGGGTTTTCAGGGGCAGTAAGTCGCAGAGGAGCAAACTGTCCATCTTTCTCCTGCAGAGCAGCTGGTGAATTTGAATCATGGGCCTTTGGGTTGGCAGCACAATTCCTTACCATTAAGTTACCGCTATAAAGAGGCACTTAGTGGGAAATCTTGAAAGAAGAAACCAACATTCGCTGTGCTAACCTCTCCCGAGGCGCTCACGCTGCATACCAGGCAAAGTCTCTGCCCTTGAAAAGACTTCACAATGGAGCTCTGGTGGCCTAGTGGCAAGAAGCTGCACTGCAATCCCAGAGGTGCATGGTTTGAATCCACCAGATGCTCTGCTGGAGAAGGAGGAACAATCTCCTCCTGTACCAGTCAGATCCGATTTGACGGTACACACAAAAGACAATTTAAAAAAAAAAGACTCCGCACCAGCCAGAGCAGTTACCTGACTCTTAAACGAAAAGGTCTGATGCTCAAGGGCCTTGTGCTGTGACCCCTGCCCTGCAGGGACCAGGTGACCTCCTGGTGGCAGTTAGATGAGTGGCCCCCGTGAGGTGGAGGAGCATGTCCTGTCACCATGTCCCTCTCATGTGTCTCATGCCCTTGCAGGTGTGGAGGCCTCAGGTGAGGGGGAACCGGGCCCCCCCAGCCGTCCACCATGGTGGTGGCACACCCCGCCACCACCGCCACCACCTCGCCCGCCGCCACCGTCACGGCCACCGTCGTGATCACCACGGCCACCATGGACCTGCGGGACTGGCTGTTCCTCTGCTATGGCCTCATCGCCTTCCTGACCGAGGTCATCGACAGCACCACGTGCCCCTCCGTGTGCCGCTGTGACAACGGCTTCATCTACTGCAACGACCGGGGCCTGACCTCCATCCCCGCCGACATCCCCGACGACGCCACCACCCTGTACCTGCAGAACAACCAGATCAACAACGCCGGCATCCCCCAGGACCTCAAGACCAAGGTCAACGTGCAGGTCATCTACCTGTACGAGAACGACCTGGACGAGTTCCCCGTGAACCTGCCGCGCTCCTTGCGCGAGCTGCACCTGCAGGACAACAACGTGCGCACCATCGCCCGGGACTCGCTGGCCCGCATCCCGCTGCTGGAGAAGCTGCACCTGGACGACAACTCCGTGTCCACCGTCAGCATCGAGGAGGACGCCTTCGCCGACAGCCGCCAGCTCAAGCTGCTCTTCCTCAGCCGCAACCACCTGAGCAGCATCCCGTCGGGGCTGCCGCACACGCTGGAGGAGCTGCGGCTGGACGACAACCGCATCTCCACCATCCCGCTGCACGCCTTCAAGGGCCTGCACAGCCTGCGGCGCCTGGTCCTGGACGGCAACCTGCTGGCCAACCAGCGCATTGCCGACGACACCTTCAGCCGCCTGCAGAACCTCACCGAGCTCTCGCTGGTGCGCAACTCGCTGGCCGCGCCGCCCCTCAACCTGCCCAGCGCCCACCTGCAGAAGCTCTACCTGCAGGACAACGCCATCAGCCACATCCCCGCCAACACGCTGGCCAGGATGCGGGAGCTGGAGCGGCTGGACCTGTCCAACAACAACCTCACCACGCTGCCCAGGGGCCTCTTCGACGACCTGGAGAACCTGGCGCAGCTGCTGCTCAGGAACAACCCCTGGTTCTGCGGCTGCAGCCTCATGTGGCTCCGCGACTGGGTGAAGGCGCGGGCGGCCGTGGTCAACGTGCGCGGCCTCATGTGCCAGGGCCCTGAGAAGGTGCGTGGCATGGCCATCAAGGACATCACCAGCGAGATGGACGAGTGCTTCGAGACCGGGGTGCAGGGTGGCGCGGCCACCAACCCCGCGGCCCGCACCACGGCCAGCAACCACGCCTCGGCCACCACGCCCCAGGGCTCGCTGTTCACCCTCAAGGCCAAGCGGCCGGGCCTGCGCCTCCCCGACTCCAGCCTCGACTACCCCATGGCCACCGGTGACGGCGCCAAGGCCCTGGTCATCCACGTGAAGCCGCTGACCGCCGACTCCATCCGCATCACCTGGAAGGCCACGCTGCCCGCCTCCTCCTTCCGGCTCAGCTGGCTCCGCCTGGGCCACAGCCCGGCCGTGGGCTCCATCACAGAGACCCTGGTGCAGGGGGACAAGACGGAGTACCTGCTGACGGCCCTGGAGCCCAAGTCCACCTATATCATCTGCATGGTCACCATGGAGACCAGCAACACCTACATGGCCGATGAGACGCCCGTGTGCGCCAAGGCCGAGACGGCCGACAGCTACGGCCCCACCACCACGTTCAACCAGGAGCACAACATGGACCCCATGGCGGGCCTGCCCCTGGCGGGCATCATCGGCGGCGCCGTGGCCCTCGTCTTCCTCTTCCTCGTCCTGGGGGCCATCTGTTGGTATGTGCACAGGACCGGCGAGCTGCTAAGCCGGGAAAGAGCCTACAACCGGAGCAGCCGGAAAAAGGACGACTATATGGAGTCAGGGACCAAGAAGGATAACTCCATCCTGGAGATTCGCGGCCCCGGGCTGCAGATGCTGCCCATCAACCCGTACCATGCCAAAGAAGAATACGTGGTCCACACCATCTTCCCCTCCAACGGCAACAGCCTCTGCAGGGGCACGCACACCATCGGCTACGGCACCACCAGGGGCTACCGGGACGCGGGCATCCCCGATGGAGACTATTCCTACACCTGATGCCCGCCCCATCCAGGCCACACCCCGGTGCCTGGCGCCCACCCCTGGCCTGGCAGCCTGGCCCCACCGGCCGCTGGCCGAGAAAGCCAGGAGGCGAAGAAACTCCCCGCAGGACTTTCCCAGCTGAAAGCCACGTTTGGGGAGGGTTGATGATTTTACAGAAAACCACAAAGGGGGAAAAATTTTTTTTACAAAAACAAAAGACTAGAAGCCAAGAGGGAGATTGGACATTGTTGAAGACATAATTTATATGGAATGATGCCAGACGAGGAGAGAAGGACTGGAAATAAAATGGTAGGAAGGAAGAGTTGGGCTGGGTTTATATATATATATATATTATATTATTTTTTTCCCTGAACTGGAAGGATACTACCTGTAAAATGTCGGCGTTTGGGGCTGGCACAAAAGAGCCGTCAGAGAAAGGCCCCCACGCGGCTGCCTCGCCGCCGGCGGCTCCTGACGGAAGGTTTTCAGCCTGCTCACAAAGGCAAGGAGGAAGAAAAGATCTTTGCTATGGAGATATTGTCCTGAAATCTTTCTCTCCGTTCCTTCCATGCCATTTCCCTTACAGATTTGCAGAAAATAGCGCGTCTTTCACTGCATTCTCAGAACAATTATGTAGTCAGTTAAAAACAACTTATTTTTTTTTATTTTCCATACTGAAAACTCTCTTGAGTTCCACACACCACACACCACAGAAGCCCCGATGGGCTGTTGCTTTCCCAGCAGCCCAGAGGCATACCTCTCTCCACCTGCCGCCCCGTCTCTGTGTCCTATATCTAAATGCAGAAGAGTAGAGAGAGTGTACAGCCCTTATGGTACATCTTGGGTCCTTCCTTGCCATTTCCTGAGACAATAGAATCACAAAAATGTGGCTGTCTCCTAGAAATAATTGCATAATTAGAATGGTGTTGGGAGTGGGGCATGTTGTGTTGGGAGAGGGTATTGCTATTCCCTGAGGCTGAGGCGTGTCTATCTGGGCAGAAGGTTTATGGGGGAGCTGGGCAAAGGACATTCTTGGTTCTGTTCTATTTTAGGTTGGCCAGAGCTGGGCCATTTTCCTTGGTGGTACAAAGAAAAGCTTTCTGTGGCTGCCACTGTTCCCCTCTTCTCCCCACCCACAGATGCAGTCCCCTCAGAAGCTAATTTCTGAGCACGTCTGTGTGTTCTGTGCTTCCTCCCGGGACAGGTAATTGGTGCAGGGACTGGTTTTTCCTACTGGGGCAGGTAATTGGTGCAGGAACTGGTTTTTCCTACCGGTTGATGAGACCTAATGGTTTCCATGGATGCTCAAACAAATCCCAGGAAAAGACAGGAACATTGGTGGCAAAGCCCCAGCAGATGCCTCCCCAGAAAACACAGAAAACTCAGCCGAGCCCACTCCCCTGGGACTGTGCTGTCAGAGAGACAGAGGATTCGAAGTGGCATCTTCCTGAAAACAGCTGCCTCAGAAAGAATAGTGACCGAGACCTTCAAAGGAGTTAAGATTTTATTTCCTCCCCCTGGAATAAATGTTGCCACCATTTATCAACTGACAGTACAGTCTGACGAGCCGTAAGATTAAAACGATGATGAAATAATGACAGCGGAGCTGGAAAGAAGAGAGGCGAGGTGCCCGGGGGTCTGATACTTCCTGCATGCTGCCGCTCAGGGGACACAGGTCACCATCTGTCAACGTGCCACTTGTCCTGCACCAGGCACACGCCGTGTCAAAGAAGAGCGAGACGGCGTGCCGAGGGCAGGAAGATGAGAAGGGTCGGCTCCTGGTGGGGCGTTTTCAAAAGGCCTTACCACTCTCACAAAAGGCAAAGGCAGGCACGGTGGCTGCACAGCGGTTCCAGGGCTGCGGCCGTGTCCGAGGGCCACCGCCTCCCCGACATGAAAAGAGGCAGCGGGTGCTTTGTGAAGAGGCTGCATGGGAAGGAGGGGTAGGGCCAGCCACCACTGCTCCCCAGACCAGACAGGAGACCCCGTCATCAGCCCTCTCCTTCCAGCCACACCTGTCCTATGTCCACCTGACTACGTTCTCAGGCAAACCAGGTCAGGGGAGAGTGGTCCCCAGGCCTTCGCTGCAGGAACCCACTCTTGGACGAAGCACCCCAGACGAGGCCAATTCCTGGCCCCTCAGAGGACTCTGGGAGGAGAGATGATGGTCAAAGAAAGTCCAAGATCCCCGTCCTTAGAGCCCACTCTCACCTTCGTTCTGGAAAGATGACCTCCCAAGTCGTGACATGTGTAACATGGTGCTGCCAACATGCCTGGCCCCTGCCTGACTTCCCTCTAGACACCCCCCGTCTCCTTTTCCATCCCAGCCAAGAGGTAAAGTCAGTAGGTAGCAGATAGCTGGGGACTGGGGGGACAGGGAAGGCAGCCAGGACTGGTGCTGGAGAGAGGACATGGTTGAGCATCACTGTGTCCCCCAAACTCTCCATACTCAGGCTCGCATGATAAGCGCCCCCCCCATACCATGGCACAGAGCATGCCAGGCCCACAGGGGTCCTGCACCTACCCCAGGAGGGCTGGGACCTGGGGCACTCACCATCCCCCTCTCTAGCTTTGCACTAATGGGGTTCAAGCTGACTCACTCCGTCTTCCAGGGGCCACAGCTCCCAGGACCTGCCCTGATGATGGCAGATGGTCCCCCCTAGCCAGGACCCTGAGACTTCAAATGACACTCCACCCACCCAGAGACCAAGGAAACTACTCCTCAAACAGACTTTCTCTTTTCTGCCCCTTTACATCCCAACACCTTCTAAGTGTCCTTTCTGAGCGTGAGCCCCATGGCTGGTTAAGTCACAGGTGCCCCAACCAGGGAGGGACCCAGAACCAGGTCCACTCTGATCACCTCCTGGTCCAACTTCTCTGAGATGAGCAAGAACCAGACTGGAGAGGAAAACATTCTGGGTGCCGGCTGCCCTGACTAGAGATGCTTTGTGGGGCCTAAGGCGCTAAATCCACCCCCAGGGTCCTGACAGTGTCTCTGGGCCAGCAAGTCCACGCCCAGCCAGAAGCCAGCCTGGTGAGTCTATCTTGTGGCATTTAAGGCCGGTTTAAAGTTGGGGGGGGGGGGACAATGCCCACGACACTTCTTTGGTTAAGTGGCTTACCCTTCGTGGTAATTAGATGTAGTGATTGGAGTCTCTTTTCTATTACATGGCAATTTTCCTTTAAATTTCCCCGAAAAAAAAGAAAAAAAAAGGCAGGAGAGGAGGCAGCAGGCCGGCGTGTCATTTGCATTTTGCGAATGAGGCCTCTTGTAAGCTCTGCTCAGGCGTGGGGCCCAACGTATGGAATGCTTAAGAGATTACTAAGAATAAAATCTATTAATTAGTCATACTCAATTCCGCAGACATGATGTGCATCAAAAGCTCCCTTTCTTCCCTCTTTCCTTCCACTTCCCGCAGCCTCCCTCCCTATCTCCCTCTTCACTGCTGGCTCCATTTCCTGGACCACCTCCATGGTAACACCGCAGCCGCCCCAGCCAGGGCCGGAGGCCGGGCTGGGCCCCTTCCCGCGCTGGGGGACTGTGGCTGGGGAGGTGGCGAGGAACTTGGCCTGGCCCACCCCTCCAGAGACACTAGGCATAGGCGCAGGGCCATTTCCTCCTGCCCCCAGGAAAGGGAAACTGAGGCGGAGCTCAAGTTGGTCAGGGATGATGATTCCTGAGAGGAATCCACAGCCTCTGATTCCCCTTCTGTAAACTCTGGAGGCAGCAAAGAAGCTGGAAAGGTGGGTGCACCAGGGGCTGAGCAGAGAGACCCCCCTCCACACATACTCCTGAAGATTCTGGAAGGTTCTAATTGGTTCAAGTCAAGCGGCCCACAGCAGGGGATGAGCCAGGTAAGGAGGCCTGGAGAAGGAGACAGACAGGACCACTTCTCACAGCCCCCTCCCCGAGCTGTGCTGCCGAGGGACCAGGACAGGCCAGGAGAGAGAAGTCTGAAGACACTCAGGACAGCCCTCGCCACCACCAAGCAGCAGCTGAAGTTCCAGAGCCAGCCCACTCCACTGAACACGCCATGGAGGAGGACACCTCTGAGCCCCGCAATTACGAAAGATACAAGGAAGACTGGATGCATCAGACGGAGTCAAGAAAGCACCTTGGGAGGGACCCGCCGGGAGGAAGTGTCCCCAGATCAGAATGAAGCAGGGGCAGCTGTGGGGTGACCCGTGTACCCCTGTCCTGGCCTTGCAGAGCAGATGACAGGCGCTGGCCCAGAGCCAGGGTGAGCAATAACGAGCAAGCCACGGCCGCCACTCCTCCTGCGCTGGCCTTCCAGAGCGAGGAGAGGAGGTCGTGTCTTTCCTTAAAGAGGGATAAAAAAGGCTCAAAAATGCAAATCATTACCGATTACAACCAAGCGAGTCTGCTAAATTGATTAGGAGAGATTAAACTCCTTGGAGGTGAAAGGAAAGGGGGATTTTTCGTGTTTTATGAACCTGTCCCGAGTGGCGCCCCTCACAAAGCAGGGATTTTCTGGGGTTTGGCTCGGAGGCTGCCCTCACGCAGCTCCTGGGAGCTAGGTGACTGGAGGGCAAACACTGTTGGCTTTAACACAGGCCTGGGCTCCCCATTAGGAATCCTGGGTAATGGAAATAGCTCAGCACTCAACTTGAAGGCTGGGAGTTCAAACCCACTGACAGGCACCATGGAAGAAAGGCCTGGCCAGTAACAGCTTTGAAAACCCCACGAAGTTCTGTTCTATGCTGATATACATGCAGTAACCACAAATTGGAGGGAGCTCAGGTGGCCCAGTGTCGAGAAGCTACTCTGCAATCCCAAAGGCACATTGTTTGGATCCACCAGCTGCTCTGCAGGAGAAGCCTGGGAAGTCTCCTCCCATGCAGTCAGGTGCCTCTGAACACCCACTGGATGGTCATCTGTGAGTCAGTTTTGACTGTGGTGCATAATCACCACCACCACGGATTGGAATTGACTCGACAGGAGGTGCTTTGGGCTCCCACTCTGCCCCAGCCTTCCAGAGTCCATCTGTCTTTGGGAGTGAAAAGTGACTTTTAAAAAAAAAGTGACTTTTCCCCAGGGCTCCTCAGAATGAGGGATTCTAAGTCACTTAGATGGAGGAATTCTTCCTTTCTACTCCAGGGCGGGTCTGTCTCTGTCCCACTCCCTGGGACTGGTAACAGGCAAGTAGGGGCCAAGTATAAAGGACAAACTGAGATCTAGGAAGAGAAATGCAGACCCAGCAAAGTGATCAGGCAGTGAGCTCCCCGTCCCTGGGAGCATTCAAGGACATGACGGCAATGTGGCAGGTGTTCTAAGTCAATGATGTTGGGCGAGAAGACCTCGGTTTCCGTTCTTCTCTGTCATCCACCCACCCCGGTCCTGGGCAGAAGCAGAGATGGAGACTCTGAAGCTCCAGGTAACCAGAGTCCCCTGAAAAATCCCGAGTCAGGGCCACTCGGCCCCATCAGAGAGCTGCTGACGTCACCAAAGACGCTGCAGAATCCCATCCTCCGTGTCTGGAAGGGCCCGGGAGAGGAAGTGCAGACAGGAGCCCCGAGAAGCAGGTAGGGAGTCCATCACCTGTGGCAGGCCTGCCACCTCTGGGGTTCTGCTTCCCACAGGGGCTGTTTTTTTCCAGCTCCACGCTCTCCCCACCCATCTCACTGTGCTCCAGCCAGCGGCTTGGCTGCCGGCAGCCTGGGGCAGTTCTTGCGGCGCCCTTTAAGCGTTTACCATTTCTTTTGAAATGTTCCAAGCAGTTGCCCGAAATACCCACATTAGCTTCTCTAAAAAGCCTCACGCAGATTCCCTCTGCTCTTTATCCCTCCTCCTTCTGCTCCCCACCCCTTATTTTTCTGATGTGCTGTTTTCGGGTTCTAGAAATTCTGTGGTGCTGGGGCCACAGCACGAGCCCACAGCTCATGGTAGAATGAGATCTACAGGTGGTCCAGGGACCCTGTGCCCCAGTGAGTGGCCTTACCTCTTTCTGCAGCTCCCACGGAGAGTGCAGGTCTTTGATCTGGGAGTGGAGGGGGTTCTCAGAGACCTCGTACTGAATGCTGTGTTCTCACCCGTTACTGCACCACCACCCAGAGAGTGGGGGTCACCAGCTCCTGTGGCATGTGTGGCCACTACAGTGACAGGGCAGCCTGGCAGGCTGTTCACACACACAGAAGCCTCTCCCAGCACCAAGACAGACGGCTCCCCTGTGCAGCCCTCCACACCCGCCCAGCCCCCAGTTCCCTGAGGCCCAGCTCATGGGACAGTCCTGGGGTTCCCTGAGGTCCAGCACAGCATCCTGCACACTTGTGTGTGAAGAGTCCCTTCACCAGCAGCTGAGCGGGGCTGCCCTCCTCCTCTAGGCCCCTTGTCCTGCCGTCTGCCCACCCAGGTCAGCGCCAAAAGTCCTCCACCCGGCACCAGCCACAGAGGCCCGGCACATCGAGGCTCATGTCCACACCTCCTCTCCAGTGCCCTGCTTGTGGACCGCCTCCCTCTGATCTGGAAGTCCAGCCACTCCGGGCCAGCAGTCTGAGAACCTCGGTTTCCCTCCCTGCATCTCACCCCGGGTGGTGACCAGGAGGACAGAGAAAGGTTGACAGCACTGGAGAAGGACACACCAAGGAGACAGAAGACCCAGGAGACATCCACCGTCCCCAGTGGCCACTGGTCAAGAGGAAGTGACCAAGGTTTATCCTCAAGGTGGAGGATGTGCACAACGTGAACCGACAATCAGAGCCACAATGGGCACCACGCCTCACCTCCCAGAATGACTCCTGCCCCTCGGGGTAGGGACACATGGGACATCCAGGGACCACCCACCTTCCTAGTTCTGCTTTCCACTGTTTCTAGGCACAGAAGAGAAAGATACACACCCCAGAGCTTACAATGAGCCTTTGATGTACCCACCTGGCACAACCACCGAGCAGCAAGCCAATCCCCGCTGAGAGCCCACCCTCCCCTGGAGGCAAGGAGTGGTCATTTGAACCAGGGTCTGTTCCCTTCCAGCTCACAAGGAGATGCTCTAATCCAGGAGGGGCGGCCATGTGGCCTAGCATTTGAGCTTTATCACCTGAGCGAGAGGAGAGAGGACTGGGGAGTGAGGGGGCGTGGAGGTTGTGGAGGGCTGTGGGTTTGTAGTCAGAGATGGCACAGCCACTGGCCAATTATGAATGTCACCAGGCGGTGGGAACAGAGACAAGAGGCAGAGTAGGCTAAGCGAAGCCCCACGCATAAGCACTGGCTGTTGTAAAAGCAATTCCCCTTCCTGATGTTAAGAAGCATCATGCAACTGCTTTGATCCTGTGCAGCATTTGGGTAAGGCTGTTAATCCCATCCCAGGTGGTCTGAAGAGGAGGAGAAGGTCTGAGTGTCTCTCTGCTACATACAGCCAGTGTCACAGGAAGGGTACTGGCCTGGCCTCTTCAGAGCCTGGGACCCAGTCTCTGCTGCTGTCAGAAGGGCCTCAGCCCTGGCACCGCCCCCCCCCCAACTTCCCTGAGCCCCGCCTGCCCTCCACACTCCCCTGCAGATCCTACTCCCTGAAGCCTCTGCCTCGAACTCCTTGTTGGCTTTCTTTCTCTAAAGGGTAAGGCAGTCACAGAGGTCCGAGTGATAGGACCGCTACCCCCTCTGCCTGTGGCCGTCGGGGACCCAGCAGTGAACAGGCCTGGCTTCTCCGACTCTGGCCAGGTCTGGGGCCTGCCGGCTTCACGTCTCACCTCGCCACACCAGATGGTTTCTGCAGACCAAGACACACACACACACACACACACACACACACTCTCACACACTCACACCACCACTACCACCACTACCACCACCACAAACCAAAGTGCACTCCAAACAGCCCTTTGGCCTCCTCCTTGTAGGTGCCTTGAAATTTCAACGTTGAGATGAATGTGATTAACTACTTGGTCTTATTTTTTTGTTTGTCTGTTTTCATATAAAATGTCCAAGTCCACTTTTCCTTGTCCTTTCTTGAAATAAATAGAAAGATTTAACTTTTACGGCGCTCTTGGCTGCTGACTCTGGTGACCGCTCCTGCTCCGCCCCTCACCCCTTGGGGGTCAGCCCTGTGGTCAGGTCCACCGGCGTAGGGGTGGAGGCTCTGGGTTCATCAGGTTCTCAGGGTGATTTGGTGGTGGGAAGGCTTCGGAGGCTTGGCAGCATCAGAGGGGTTTGAAAGCAGCCACTCAAGGCAGGCCCAGGACCGCCGGCTCCTCTCAGAGACTTATTAATAGGCACTGTGGATTATCCCCTAAGACGCTCCGGCAGCCATGTGGACGCCCAGATAAGACGCCTGGTTGATTCCCCCACTGGCAGTGACACTCGGCCTTGGATGCCCCCCCAAGACGCCCCTCATCCCTCAGGCCTGCCCACAGCCCCCCCAGCACTTCTCACACCCTAAGAGAAGGGAGAGTATTTTCTGTGAGAACAATAGTCGTTTCTGCTAAATTTAACACAGGACTCTT
Organism: Elephantulus edwardii; assembly: GCF_000299155.1. Taxonomy (NCBI): domain Eukaryota; kingdom Metazoa; phylum Chordata; class Mammalia; order Macroscelidea; family Macroscelididae; genus Elephantulus; species Elephantulus edwardii. The sequence continues at coordinate 1,576,499 of NW_006400078.1, read as the reverse complement.
GATTCCTGCCTTAGATCTGATTTCGTGTCTGCCTCTCAGTTAATGAGCTTCTCTTCAGATTCCCCAGAAAGTTCTTTCTCGCTGTGCTTTGGTGGCGGGCGGGTCTTCACTGGAGTGACACAGATTCTTGAGTTCCAGAGTCACCCTCACCTCCAAGTCTCCTCAGTCCTCACCCCTCGTCCTGTTAGAGGGCAGAGGTCAACAAGACAGGACTTCCAAAGGCTCGGGAAATTCCCAAGGGAGCAGGACACAGTGACCTTCTAGAAAAGGCCAGTTCTGACTTGTTCTCAGGGCCTAGCACACAGGATGTTGTCAGGAGGCCTGCCCCCTTTGTCCCACCTGGGCTGTGGGGAGATCTTTCTAGAACACTGTTAGCCAGTCAGTCAGCAGAGACTTGGCCTAGGTGCTCCTGGGAGACAGTGTTACTCCTCCGTCTTGGAGACTGAACCACAGGTGAGGTGGGGGTCTGTCCTGTTCTGGGAGGGGAGGTCCCCTTGGGAGTGCATCTCCGGGCTTGGCAGCTGAGGAGAGGAGGCCTTGAGGCTCCAGGAAGGGACCTGATACATCAGAAGCTCTGAGAGAGACACGTCCAATTCTATACCTCATTCTGGAAGGCTCCTCTTCTCCATGAACAGAGTATCTGCCCCCCTGCTGTCCCTCTAGCCTGGGCTCCAGCTTCATGTCCAGTGTCTCCTGCATCACAAGCTATTGGCCACCCCCCTAGAGTCCCTGGACAGCATTCTTATGCCCAGGTCTGTGCTGTGGTGTTGTCTCTACCCAGATGCTCAGACACCACCACCCAGAAACCCTCTCCATCTCCCTCCCCCCCCATCTCTACTGGTGTTTCTCAGGCCCACAGTTTTACCTTGTGGGGGACAGATTGGCCAGGCTGATCCCATCTCCCTCATCTTCCAATTCCCAGAAGGTGCTGGCGAGCACACGGAGGCATCCATAAAGCTTTTATCAAAGGAGGGAGTCGATCAACACCAGTCAATAGATGGATCGATCCATTGACCAATGTTAGGTACCAGGAAGGCGGATGCACTCCCCAGTGCCCAGAGGTGGTTAGAACTTTATCCCCCGACACACCACCACCACTTCTCTCTCCTAGGTCGGCCCTGTATCCACTGAAGGGAGACCTGGGGGAGGCGGAGGAGTGAGGCAGGGGGGTCCCACCCACCTCACCTCATGGGGGCAGAAGTTACAATCCTCAGCACATCGAGGGCAGCACCACAAGCCAGTCCCATTGTCCCCTGATCTCTGTAAGGTGGGCAGTCGTCTGTGACCCTCTGGCCCTCCAGCAGGGGTTCTGCCCACAAGGGATCATCAGGGGAGGGGCACTACACACTGGCCACTCCTCCTTGGAGGGCTCCTGTGTGGTGCACCTGGAGTCATTCTGAAAGGTGTTAGGGACCCAGGCGCCACCACCCACGGGCTGTGTCATCATGTCATCATTTTCTCTGTGCCTTGGTCTCTACCTCTGTAAAATGTGTGCATTGTTACACTTCTGAGGAGCCGCTGGCAGGTCAAAAACCAAAGCAACTCTCTCCCGTCGGGCTGAGCAGAACCTCACCACTGAGATTCCAGAAGGTTCATGGTTGGAATCCACCAGCTGCTCCGTGGGGTAAAGATGGGCAGTCTCCTCCAGTGTGATTTACGGCCTCTGAAAACCCACTAGAGGGTCTGCTATGGGTCGGTCCTGCCTTGACAATGCAAAACAGCCATCCACACAAGGGAACTCTGGTGACTTAGTGGTAAGGAGTTGTGCTGCCAACCCAAAGGTACATGGTTCAAATCCTCCAGCTGCTCCATAGGGAAAAAATGGGCAATCTTCTCCCATGTGATTTACAGCCTCTGAAAACCTGTTGGAGGGTCAGCTATGAGTCAGATCCAGTTCCTTGAAGGCATGCAACAACCATCTGTACAGAAGCGGCCAGACACGTCTCTCTCCCACAGACGGGCCTCACAGCAGAACAGTCCTGCACCCCCAGGTCAAGGGCAGAGAGAGAAGGGGCCTGTCCCCAAACCATCTGACCACCCCATGGTCCACGGTCTGCTCTCAACAGCCTCAGAGGGTCGTCTTAACAGCCCACACCTCAGCTTCAGGAGGACGGGACTAAAGTGGATGGGGAGGGATGCTGAAGTTTTAGGAGGTGCTTCCTGGAACCCCAACTCTTCCTAGTTCATCAAACTCAGCACTAAATGTTCCTGTTCAGACAGAAGGGCGAGTAACTGGCTCCTCACTTCACCGTGGCTTCCATCCTATACCTGAAGCTGCTAGCACTCCAGTTCCAGAAACTTCCCTTCTCCTTTTCCACCTCCCAGGAGAGTCCCCTGGTTGTGTCCAGCATCCTGGGAAAGAGGACTCCAATCTGGGGGAGCCTAACACCCCAGCCCGTACCCTTTACCTAAGCTCGGTGATGGCTTCATGTCACCTGCTTGGGAGGGTCCCAGGAACCTAAGGTGGTGCAATTAAGGGTTTAGCTGAAACGTTGGTGGTTTACACCCACTCAGAGGCTTGAGAACTCCAGGAAGAAGCTGTTCACCATGGGTTCAAGCCGGTCCACCCAGCCCCCAAATTCTCAAGCCGGTCCACCCAGCCCCCAAATTCTGGCTCAGGGGGCCGGGATAGAGTCCCCTCATCAGCTTTCAGGCACCAAAATCAAAGTGTGCTCCTCAAGGGTACATTCCTGGGGCCCCCACCCCACACTTCATCTTGTCACAGCTCTACACGGCCAGCTGCCACCAGTCCCCGCACACACACGCACAGGGCTCGGGAGGGGCCCTCAGAGGGTCCTTCTCCTGCGGCAGCATAAACAGGCTCCACCACCGCTGACAGTGAGGTGCATCCCGGCACACCCCCCACCCGTGCAGATTTACAGGGAAGTGAAATCTTATTTGCACTGCTGCCAAGCTTGGGACGCGATGAAATTACGCCTGGAAAGAGCTCTGGCCTCTCCTCGCGGAAGCGGCTGCTTGGGAGACGGGCTTATTAAAAGCCACTGTGGCTACATTTCAACCTGTTTCAGGTGTTAAGTAATTTACTGCCACCCAGAATTCGGTGGCAGGTTTTTATCATTTTTATTTCCATGATGCAGTGTTGTGGGGGCAGGCTTACAGGGGTCCCCACGGGACTGTGGATCCAAATGCTCCCCTGCTCCCCAAGTTACAGGAGATGGAAAGGGGGTGATGCAGATAGGAGACAGAATAAGTAGCAAAGTGACAGTGAAGACAGACTCACACCGGGGCTACGGCAGGTTTGAGCTCCCCTCCCGTGCTAGGGGGCCCCAGGAGACACTAACACCCTTCAGATACTTCCTGACGGGCACAGGAGCGCAAACTCAGACCCAAACTCCCTCTGTCCCAACACCGAGCCACAAGTCACTAAGTTCTTTATTGAGCACCTACTGAGCCAGGCCCCGCACAGACAGGGACACGGCAGGAACCAGGCAAAGACCTTAACCCCACGGACAATAGGTATCTGCTGAGAGGTAAGTAAGCCCATTGGAAGGACAGATGCCAGTGGTGGGAGTGGGTGGGAGGGCCAACTCTGTGCAGCCCCCAAAAGAGGGACTGTTCCACGTCACAGCGAGGCGCAGAGCTGCTGGTGCGGGGACTCTTGATTTTCACCCCTCTAGAGAAGTAGAGGTGAAGGGCAGACACCCTGACTTCACCTTCCTCCAGTCTGAAAGATGTAGGGACGTATCCCAACATGCACACCGAGAGAGTCAGGGGCAGGGAGCGTGTGGTCTGGGGGCACAGGGTGGGGTACCCCTGTCCCAGTGGACCCTTTTCAGCAAGGCCATCAAAGTCATTTGATGCTTCTGGCTTTGGGGGAGTGAGCCTATTACGGAGGCTCCAGGGGGTTAACCAACACCCTCCCAAAGCCCCCTGTCTCCACCTGTTTTCAGACACTCCAAGAAGACCAAGGGGAATCTTCAAAGTCCTGTCTGAGCCAAGAGCAGAAATTCTTTAATTAGCTTTCTCTTGGAACGAGGCCCTGGCGAATGGATTAGTCCTGGCGGGGAGGGGGCGGGATGGATTGGATTCCGCCCTCAGAGATTACACACGGCGGGGTGAGGGCCCAGGGGCGGGCCAGAGACCAACGTGTCCCCAAGCAGGCGGTGGCAGCCTCCACCAGCCGCTCCGAGGAGCTGGCAGATGGAACCTGTCACCGGGAAGATGCCGCGTGGTCCTGGGAGCTGGCGCGAGAGACGCTTGGCACAGCGGCTGTGCGCCTGGGTCCGCTAATGAATGTGCTCCTTCCCGTGCGCCCGTCCAGATCCACAACTTCATAATTGGGGGGGATTTCCTAAAGGGGCGCCCATCTGTGAGAGCGAGGCAGTGTGGGCTGGCGGTGCCAGGCACTGGGCATCTGTTACCATGTTTCATCCTCGCAGCCGGGGGGGAAACCGAGGCCAGGCTCAAGGAGCTTGCCAAGGCCTCGGGGACAGAGGCAGCACTGCGGCCAGCTCTACCCAAATCCCCCCCACCATCCCCAGTCCTGACCCCACAAAGCCCGACGGTAGGGGCCTGACTGAGAATCCATGAGCCCCTGGGAGAAGGTGCCTATGAGCATCTCCCCTCCCACATCCCAGTGCTGCTTCCTCCAGGAAGCCTTCCCTGACTGATCCTCCATCAGCACGGAGCACCTGTGCTGTGACCCCCGTTATTTATTTCATATCCTGAGTAAAGGAAGGAGGTTTGCACCTGGAATGAATGAATGAGTGAGTGGACACATGGTGTCTACTTGTGACCTCAGGAGGAGGAGGTCAGGGGACAAGGGATCAGAGGAGGCTCTGGAGGCCCCAGAAACTGAGCGTCAAGCTGGCGTCTCCCCAGGCCCGGGCTCTCCTGCTGGCAGGCAAGAGGGTGACTCAAGGACTCGGAGACCCAGATTCCCCAGACAGCAGCCAGCCGTTTGAAGTGGGACTTGTGCCCCCCTCTCAGCTCGACATCAAAGGCCACGCCATGCTGGGCTCTGCAGATAAGGGCTGCTCGGGAGGGGAGGGTGCTGGGCACAGCTCCGGGCTCTGTGACAGCGTCCCCTCAGCAGAGTCCCAGGACACCAGCTGAGCCACCCCTGGGGTGGGCTGCCAAAGGGCTCTGTCTAGAACATTCCACCCAGTGCCTCTGCTGACCAACATGTACTTGTATATCAGGGCTGCTGACCAAGTCCCTTCCTCCAGGAAGCCCTCCCTGACCCTCCAGACGCCTGGCCCAATGTCAGGCCATTATTCATGAGGGGTCCACATGTCCCTCAAAGCCACACCACCAGGTCTGGAATCTCAGAGTCTTCTGACAAGGACCTGTTGAATGGGTGGATGGATGTACAGATAGGCAGCTGAGTGAATGAATGGGAGGATAGATGGACAGATGGGTCGTTGGGCAGACAGATGGGAGGACGGAGAGATGGACAAGCAGCTTTATAAGCAGCTGAGCAAAGGAGCCCACGGGAGGGACGCCCAGCCCAGGTCAGGGGAGGTTCCTGGAGGAGATGACAGCTAATCCAGAGCCTGGAGGTTGAGCATTCAGCCCACTGGAAAAAGAAGGAAGGGTGTTGCCGGCAGGGGAAGAGTCCTTGCAAAGGCCAGGAAGCAGAGAGAGCAATGCGGTCATAAAATGGAAATCATTTAGCTGGATGGAATGAGAGCAAGCGAAGGGAAACGGAGCAAGGAAGGGCGGAGCCACACCACAGGGTCTGGGGGTCACTGGGACCACACTGTGGAGCCTGGGAGCACAGGGCCACACCATGGAGTCTACGAACTAGGACACCCCAAGAGCAGAGATCACTGTTTCCAAGACTTTCCCCATATGCAGGCCTCAGGGGTGTCACAGTGGCTACTCCTTTGGCCAGCTCTGGGGGCCTCCCAACTTACATGGTGGACTCGACTCACGCACCCCCAACCTCAGCAATGGCTGCAAGGCTGAAGAGGGAGCTGAGATCCAGAGGCACAGGAGACGTCAGCCCCACAAAAGGCCAGCCCCAGTAAGACCACAGCCAGGGCCACACGTGTGGGGACCCTGGGGCGAGGGGCCAGATCCCCCCACACCTGTTGGTGATTGTCAGAGGCAGCAGCATCAGCTGACTGCAGAGTCCTGCGAGCAGAGGCAGGAGAGCTGTTTGGGGTTTCTGGCATAAAACAAACATTTCTGGCACTGTGGACGTGCCGGCTTGTGCGGGAGGCCCTGGGGCCTCAGCGGTGAGCTGGCGCCAGGCCACCTCCCGCACCGTTCCCGCACCTGCACAGGGTGACGGTGACGCTGCCGCTGGTGGCCGCGGGGCCTGAGGAACAAAGTGCCTTCTTTCAATCAGCCTTTTCCTGATTGCTAGCGAGGTTCTGCATCTTTCCACGTGTTTACTGGTCATTTGTTTTCCTCCTACCGGGAACTGCCTGTCCTCATCTCCTGCCTGTTTTTCTGGTTGATTTGTGGGAGCTCTTTGTACATTAAGAGAGGCTGCCTTCTCCTGGGGAAGGGTCTTTGGAACCTTTCTCGGGGGTCCTCAGTTCCAGGCTGGGGGCGGGGGATTTGCATGGATTTCTGGATGCTTCTGCCTAGTCCCTGCTCCCGACAGAGCTCCCAACAGGCCAGCGCTGCCGGAAGATGGAGTATTTTTGGGAGGAGTGAACACGGGCCAGGCCTGCATCCGGCTGGCAAAACCACAGAGCTGATTTTTTTCTTTATTCTGAAAGGTTTACGCTGCCAGCCAAGCGGCACAGGGGAGGGCAGAATGCTTGTCACCTTGCCAGGCCAGCGGGAACCAGTGGACAGAGGGAGAGGCCCCAAAGCCTCAGGCTGACCGCCTGCCTGAATCCTGAGACCCCTTCTCAGCCCCCTCTCCCCCCTTTCTATGATGATCCCTAAAGGGAAAGGTCCTCAACGAGACAGACTCACACAGGGACTAAATCACGGCTTCAGACACAACAGCAATTGTAGGATAGCGCAGGACTCAGCCGGGTTTCATTCTGTGATGTGTGGGGTGCTATGAGTTGGGACCGGGTAGACAGCATGTGACAATGACAAGTGTAGCCCAGACCCTTAGCCGGCAACCATTCGACCTTTCAGGGCCTGAAGCATCCACTGTTTATTTCCCTCCAGCGCTTCTGCGTTTCAGCCGACAAACAACGCAGGCCGTAAAACTGATTTCCAAGGCCTATAAAGGCAATAACATTTAGGGAGACAGGAAAAATAAAGCCCCTCCTTTGGAGAAGTAATGGCTGCCGGGAGCCCTCGCGGGGCCGTTTCTGCAGCTGGAGGTGCGTGGCTGGCCAGTCCGCCGGCTTCCCCGCGCCAGGTGGTAAACAGCAGCTCGGCACAGGTGCCCAGGGCCCTCGGCCGCCAGAGAGACTGCTAACCGGCTGCTTAACCTCCCCCCAGGTCCCCCTGAGAACCGGGGAGAGTGCACTGCAGCCCCTCAGCCACCCCTCACCACCACTTCCTGAGCTGCTGGGGCATCCTCTGAGCATGAGACTGGGGACCCCAGTGGGCAGCCTCCAGCCGCAGCTCTGGGGCCACCCAATCACCCTAATGTGGCCAGAGCAGGACACTGTCCATGCTGACAGGCCCAGTGGGCATCGTGGGAGGATGGGCAATACGGCCCCAAAAGCAGCCCCCTGGGACTTGGAGGCGATTTAACTGTGGGCAAAGCAGAAGGGGGTCCCTGCAGAGGCCTGGTTTGCTCTCCACCAAGCTCCCCAAACCCTGATTGTGATCAGACGTCACATCCATGAACAAGACCCACACCTGCAACCACCAGAGGTGACCACGTGCCACTCTTCTCACTCGTTCATTCGTTCACCAAGGGTGGCGCGCAGCAGCAGAAAGTGCCAGGACACACAGCAAAGAGACTGAATTCAAGTTTCTCACACCTAGACAGGTCATTTAAGGTCCCTGCACCTCAGCTTCCCAAATTGATATGAACAATGGGAACACCGACCGCCACCTCCCAGGTCATGGTGACAAAGGTGATTCTGGGCTAAGACAGGTAAGACTGGGGTCTCTGTCTGCAGCTAGAACCTGGGCCAGGGTGAGGGCTAAGGGCCCAGGGTGCACAACAGGCCTGCAGCCAGAGGGCTGTGCGGCCCAAAGGCAGGGAGATGGACTGGATGACCCCAACAGTCCCACCAGCCAGGGAAGAAGCAGGGTCAGAAGACAGGCATCCAGGAACCGACCCCCACTTTATGAGGTGGATCTTCAGTGCAGCCAACAGCATACAGACCATGGCTGGGGAAGGGGACCCATGAGAGGGGACCCGTGGAGGCACCCTGCAGGCTCTGAGGAACCCCCTGCTCTGAAGTGACTCAAGCTCCATCTCTTTGGGGATTAAAACACTTCATGTCACAGAATTAGCCATGGGCTCAGCCTCCAGTTTGACTGTAGAGTGGAAGAGAAGATGTGCGGGCCCCCTTCTAACTAGGGGGGATCCGAGCATCTCTGAGGGGACGCAGTGGGGCAGGGACGCCGCCCACAGAGGAGACTCTCAGCTGGCTGGGCCAGAGCACATTTGCATGGCGAGATGAAGAGCCGGCCGGGATTTATGCAGCCGCTGTGTGATTCCTAAGGCGAGACGAATCTCCAGGCCGCTTTTCTCAGCAGGAACAAGTCTTTTCTTTAAATCGATGGTGACACATTTTTAAACTCCAATATTAAGGAGGGAAAGATTTGGCCAGCCCCCTGGAGGCAGCCCTTATTAGTCACAAGCTTATCTGAGAGCAAGCGCGAGGAGCAGGCCCCGTGGGCCCCAGCCAGGCAAAAGGTCCAGCAGCCAGGCCTGTGGACACGAGCCCAGGACGAGAGTGATCGACGGGGACAAATGAGAGGCCAGAGGGGGCTGCCCCTCCAGAGCCAGGGGTAAAACCCTGTGAGGAGAAGAGCAGTTAGGCGGAAGGGACAGATGGGTAGAGAAGAAAGAAAAAGCAGGTGACAACAGAGGGAGAATGGTGGGCAAAGAGGGGGGAGTGGAGAGAAGCAGGCATTAAGCTTAAATGTAAACGGCTTCCCAAGCTCGGGGTTCACAGAACTTAAAATCTGGTTTCCCATTTTGCTATGGCTGCTAGGAGACTCAAAGCTGCTTTGTTGTTGTTGTTGTTTGTTTACAGTAAATCTGCTTAGCCTGGTTGTGATGGATCATTTGGGCCAGTGACCGGGTTCTGGGAGCCACATACTTCCAAGCATTCACCAAGAGTGTCAAATACTAAGAGTAGGAATGAAGCCTCATCCCCAGGTAGTCAGATATCATCCCCTCATCAAGTGGCAGGTGCAGAGAGCGAGGCCCAGGAACCAGGCAAGAGGCTGGTAGGTGTCGGTGTGACCGAGAACTTGGGCCTGCTCTTATTAGTTAACCCGGACCGGCGTCCCCACTTCTGACGTGGTTGATGGCTGGGTGATGGCTCCTAGTATTAGTGTACTTCTTTTTCTGGGAACAGATGGATTAAACATTTTTCCCCCAAAAGCGACTTCCGCTTAATCACGCACTTCCTCAGTGATAACAATCACCATTTATTGCATTCTGATGATTTGCCAGGTGTCTGCAGAGATCACCTCCATCCTCCTAGCTTCTCCCGAGCGTTTAACAGATGAGGAAACCAAAGCTCAGAGGGGGAAAGCACAACCTGGTCAAGGTCACAAGAGCTCCAACGTGGCCACGGCAGGACTTGAACCAGCCCTGTTCTGTCTGAAACCTGCCAAGTCTTACCCCAGCAGCTGGCTCTGCCCCCATGAGATGCACTCATCCTGTTATGAAGGGGAGGCCAAGACAGGGTGTTGGGACTCACAGGTGTGTGGAGGTGCTCAGTCCTCTCCCTGACAAACCCCGACCCCAGGATCCATAAGGAGAAAGTTCCCCGGCAGCTGCCCGCAAGGATTCAGCTCCTCTGAAAAACAACGCAGCAAAACTCCCGTCACAAATGTCAATTCTGGGCCATTTGCTTCATAGATTTTAATGTCCCTGTTTCTCCTAACATCCCCAGCAAGGTAGTTCTTGCTTTTCAAAAGGGATGTGGCGTTTGATGGTGTTTAAACCGTACGTGAAATACAGCCAGGCGGCAATAATAAAACAGACTCGGGCCCCGCTGGCAGGGAATGGCTGTCAGCCGGCCTCTCCTCCCGCTTGCAGGCACCGGCACAGTTAAGCTCCTATTTTTATGGCAATTACAGTGTCCATGGGAGGGTGCCACAGCGGCGAGCACAGAGGGGACCGCCGGACGAGGGCCACTTGTTGCCGCTGGGAATGGGGTGCTGCCGGCAGGGCTTTAATGAACCCGACCCTCAACCACCCACTGCCACCTCCATGTCGCACGTCTGCCCACTGCCTCCCATGTCCACTCCTCCCAGTCCAGCGCTCTGCTCCAGTGGTGTCCTCTCCGGAAAGTGCAGCCCACCAAGCTCTCAGCTTCCCAGTTCCCACCAGTTCCCGTCTCCTGACACCCCCATGTGGTTGAAAACAGATGCCTTCAAGAGGGGCCCACACAGCTGAGCCCCCTGCATCCACCTCAGAGTCCTGGCAGCCAGGTTGGGGACCTGGGGGGTCGATGGACACCCCGGCCCTCCCTGAAGGGATTCTGATAGAGTGGGGTCAAAGAGCTGTTGTTGATAGTTGGGGTCACATCCGTGTGGTTGACTCACGGTCCTGTGGGCAGAGTTGAACTGCTCCGTGGCGTGTTCGAGGCCGTGGCCTCTCAGAAGCAGCCAGCCAGGCCTGTCCTCTCAGGCATCTCTGAGAGCATTCAAACCACCAATCTTCCAGCTAGCTTACCGCTTAACCGTCAATCACGCCCTAAAAACCCACCTCACTGCTGTCACGTTCATTCTCACTGTGGCCTGCGGGGCAAGGCAGAGGTGCCCCGCCGGGCTTCCAAAGCCGTCATCTTTGCAGAAGATCAGAATCAGAACGCCTCACTCTTCTCCCTCCGGGAAGCTGGGGATTCAAACTGTTTTCCTCTTATACACTCGAACCCCACGGCACCAGGGCTCTTTGCTTCAAAGTTGTTTCTGTTAACTGAGCCCATCTGGTGGCTGGGCATCACAGTGGGGACCTGTTCTTGCCTCTTAACCAGCCCCCCATAAAGGAGACAAATGTGGAAACTGAGGCCCAGAGACACAAGGAATGTTTTCTTGTGAGCCCCTCAGCCTCAACACCCCCCCCCCAACAGGCCTGGCCAACTCATCCCAGGACAGCTGCACTCCTCTATGGTGAAAAATGGAGCCAGTGGGGACAGGGGCAGAAATGGGGTCACCACAGCCCCGAAGGGGCGGCAGACAATGACCCACCTGGCCGCCACTGAGGCCGGCAGAAGCACCAAAACCAAGTCAAATCTGTTTAAATAAGCCTTTAAAAGGAAGTTTGAAACATGCAAAGATGGTGAGAGGAAGAGAGAGGGCGTGGGGGGACTTGGTTCTGACCTAGAGTCACTGAAGGTATTGGGGACATCCTGGTCCTGGGAACACCCCAGACCACACACCCTAGAGGAGGGCTGTGGAAACTCAACCGAGAGAAAGGACATGAAGAAATGGGGAAGCCCCTGCCTTGCACCTCATGGTCAGGAGGCCCCCAAAAGGCTCTGATCGTTAGGAGGGGACCCACCCTTCAGTCACCCAGCTCAGGAAGGGGTCCTGCCCATGGATGGTTCCTAGCTGTCCCATCATGGGGTGAAGCAGGTATTGAGAGAGGGGCCATGTCCCAGCTCCTGCCCATCAGGCATGGGGTGGGTAGAGTGCCCCACCCCCAGTCATCTGAGAGACAGTAGGGCAACGACCCTAGTCCACAACTAACACGTGCTAGTGCCCACAGAAATGGTCTTTCAAACTCACACTCTTAGCCCCATTTTACAGGCAAGGAAAACAGAGGCTCAGTGAGGTGAAGTGATTTGCCCAAAGACTCACAGCTGATACTTAGTGAGGCTGGGACTCCACAAACGGACGGAGCTGCTGCCAGGGTGGACATGAGGACGCAAGGGCTGGATCCCGTGTGGTCACCAGCCTGCCTTGAAGCCCCTAAAGTTGGGGTGCAGTCAGGGCAGGAGGCCCGAAGGTCTGGGGTATATGTGGGGGCCCATCCAAGAAAAACAGGTACAAGCAAATTCAACCCCACACACCCACAAACAGCAGCTTCTGCGGACAGGGACCCTGAGACCGGGGTTCCTGGCTTTCACGGGTTGTGTCCAAATCCTTCATCTCCAAAGCCGAAGGCCCGTCCATTAGATGGGCAGGCACCGCCACCCTCGTGAGCCCGCTCTGCCGCCCTCTGCCAAGATACTGGTGGAACATTCCAGCAGCGCAAGCCAAGGGCTGCAGAGCCAGCCCTTTCCATGCTTGGCCAATTTAATGGGCCCATTAATTTCAAAACATATACATCCCCACAAGCTCCGGCCTCGGCTCACTGCTCAGGGAGCAGAGCGAGTCGGGGACACAGGCAGGCACGCAGGGGTGAGCGCTGGGGCCAGGAGGCCTCAAGGACAGGGGGGGATGGACAGTGGTGTGCTGAGCATGGGGCGCAGAACGGGCACACCTGACACCCTAATCCATGATTTTTTAACTAGTGTCTATCGTGACAGGAGGGAGAAAGCCAAGAAGGACCAGGAGCCGGCTGGGGTCAGCAGGTGCTCGAGGCTCAGTCTCTGTCCCTCTCCTGACACCAGGCCAAAGGAGGCCATGAACTCTAGAGCCCAGAGCAGTCAACATTCTCACAAGCACGTTGTCCAAGAGGCCGGCTATCTGGGCCTCAGTGTCCACATCTGTTAAATGGTTCAACCCCTTCTGGCCCTGACTTCTGCGCCCACCCATGCACAGGCAGAGTGGGGGCAGACTGGGCAGGAGTGGCTGATGGTTCATCAAACCTTACCCACTGTCCACCCACCTTTCTCACGTATTCATTCAACAAACATTCATCGAGACCCAGGAAAGAGGGTCAGGGCCCACTCCTTCCAGACCCAGGGAAGCAGTGGCAGATCCGGCTGATGAGTTTGAACTTGACACAAGACCTTGGGGTAGAGAGACTCTCCACGCGGTGCCAGAGCTTGGCTCACTGGACCAGCCCTCAGAGCCCATGAGGGAATCTCAATAATTCAGTGGGGATCCATCATTTATTAATTTATGTAACTGCTTCTCAACCTTCTGGAATGAGCCACCCTTCTCCTTCAGGCAGAGGTGGAGACTGGGCCCTGGCACCATCTCAGATGTCCTGAGGCTCCTGATACTGGGACAGGAAGTCACCGGAAACCCATACCTCCCGACTGCCCCAATCCACGCTTCCCCCTGTGACTGGACACAAAGAGGCTTCTAAAAATGCAGTGACCACATCACTCTGAAACTCAAAGTCCAAGAGAAAAGAATTTGACCCCCAGCTCTGCCTTTTACCCAACACAGTGAGCACTTTGAGCCTCAGTCTCTGCATCTGTAAAATGGAAAGGCACTAGTGTCTCTCAGAAACAAGGCCAAGCGAGTGGTGCACGGTGGCTGTAAGACACATGGTCACGCAATCCCAAAGGTGCGCAGTTCAAATACACCAGATGCCCTGCTGGAGAAGGAGGGACAATCTCCTCCTGTACCAGTCAGATCCGATTTGACAGTACACACACACACAAATAATAACTAAAAAAAACACATGGTCACACTCACAAGCCGCTGGTGACAGTCCCCAGCCCCAAAGAGGGGTCCTGTGGGGAGCACTGGGGGTCAAGCTGGGACAGGGGACCATCCTGCAGGCCACAGGAGCGAGGGACCACCAATGGAAGCTTCACATGAGTCAATGTCCCCAGACCCAGCTGCCGGATCAAAATATCAGGCAAAGTTGCCCCCTCTTGAGTGCACGGTCACCCCCTGCCCACACACCTACTCCAGTTCTCAGCTGTTTGCAGTCAGAACAGGTACTCTAGAGACCTCAAGGAAATAAAATGGGAGAAAGAGAGGGTATTCTCTACCCACTCTGAAATAAAGAGACGTGCTGGGACAGCTGGGGTCTAGGCTCCAGCCCCAGGGCTACCACAGTTCACATACGTGGCTGGAGCTGCTTCACGTCTCTGAGCATCAGTTTCCCCATCAGGATAAGGGGATGAGAGAGAGAATATCCAGAGGCCAGAAGAGGTGGGAGGATCTGTGCTGACAGCTGAAGCCCTGTCATCGCCACCTTCGGCTCCCCACTGCCCACATGCCTCAGCACACACGCACACACTGCGCACCTGGTGGCCCCCTTCTCCTTCCTACACCTCCCAATCCCTTCTCCACACCATCCCTGCAATCTGTCCACTCTCAAGTCTGATCAAACGTCTGTCCTCACAGCTCAGGATCCAGCCCCAGACATTCCAGACCCCTTGGCCCCGAGTCCCACCTGCATCAGCCTTCCCGTCACCTTCCTCTCTCCCCCTGGAATGCCCTTACCAACTACTGGCAGGAGGGACTGGTCCTCCCTCTCCCGGCAGCCTTCAAGATTGCCCCCTCCACCCCCCAGGCATGATCCCCATCGCGCACAGACTCTGCTGCCCCTTTCCAACCTCGTTGCCAGGTGTGAGCTGAGAGACTAGGCTCGCTTCTGTAGCCCAGGCTAGCCCTCCGCCTGGTACCCAGTAGGGCTGCCATCTCCTTGTGCCCCTCCCTCCCGGGGCTGGGCCATATTCTCTCTCTGCACCTCAGTTTGACCCTGAAAATGGGGATGCTAGTCCCTCATAATAGGAAGCTCCGGTGGCTTAATGGTAAGGAATCACGCTGTCAGTGTAAAGGTCTGCAGTTTGAATCCACCATCGGCTCCCAAGGAGAAAGATGGGCCATCTCCTCCCATGTGCCTCTGAAAACCCGCTGGAGGGTCAGCTGTGAATCACTCACTCCGCGGTACACAATAACAGTCCCTCACATCTCCATTTTCAGGGAGCAAGCCAAGGCCTTTCCCAAGGAGTCCTGGTGATTCAGATTTAAGCATTGTATTTTTATCTGAAAGGTTGGTGGTTCAAATCCACCAGCTGCTCCTGGAGACAGATGAGGCAGGCAGTTCTGCAAAGATTAACAGCTGCTAGAAACCCTAACGGGTGGTTTTCCTCCAGCCCAGTAGGCCACCAGGAGTCAAAATCAGTCTGATAGCACTGAACATGACCTTTTAGGTTTGAGTCCCTCACAGGAGCTCTGAGAGGGTGGCACTTGCCTGGTACATGAGCCTTGTACCCCAAAGCCTAGCACAGAGGCAGAATTCTCATAAGAACCCCATCCAACGAGGCTACCACGTGAGCCTCAGTGTTCACATCTGTGAAATGGATCAGCACCTCTCGCCCTGACTTCTGTGCATTTCCAAGCTTCCTCTCAGGGCCGGGGAGCAATGGGCACCCCCCTCCAGCAGCCAGGGCCCAGCCAGTGACGTCTTGGTGTCCCTAACAAGTCCCACTGCACAGCTGTCCCATTAAGCTGCCTCATCAGGTCTGGCCCGCCTGCCCTGCCCACTTAGAGACATTGCTGCTGGCTATGGCCGTGGCCAGCAAGCCTCAGCAAACACATTTAAATCTGAAGTGACAGATAAAGCGATTTACGGCGACAGTTTAGCATCAGATCACTTCCCACAAGGCAGTCCGAGTCCCCCCAGCCCCCCCTGCTGGCTAGTCCATCAAGGCGGTCTCTAAATCACCATCTCGACAACACCCGCCCAAGGGGACAGCGGGCAGCAGGGACGCTCGGTGACCACCCAGGGGGACGCTAGCCCTCCAGCCTGCAAAGGGGTGAAGCAGAGGTGTCTGGGGTCTTGAGAGGAGGGAGCGTGAAGCTAAGTGGCTGGTGAATTTTCCACAAACCTAACCCCTAGGAGTTAAGGATACTTCATGCCTTATTTTAAATAAATAAGCAGCTTAAAAGGCTCCCTCTGTGGCCGCTTGTCACTGGGGGACAGAGCTTCCTGTCTGCTCTTCACAGAGGCCTAACACTGGCCTCGAAGGCGTGGCTGACCGGCCACCTCCTGCCACCTCCTTGCAGAATTAATTGGTCCCTCAGCACCGGCACCTCATGGAGACCTCACTTCCAGTGCATTTGTTTGCCTCACTGCTCTGGCTCCCGAGTCCCCACTTATAGTTTATGGAGACCCACTGTGTACCCCACTTACAGTTTATGGGGACTTGCTGTGTACCAGGCCCCACACCCTTTGTCCAACACGCACTCCAGGTAGGGCAGCATGGCTGCCATTTTTCCAATGGAGAAGTAGAGGCCACAGGTCAGTCTCGATCCAAGGAAACAAAAGTTTCCACGGCCCCAAATGCTGACCAAGGACTGCTCCGAGGGGAAGGGTCACTCCGTCATTGTACAAAGTGCCACATTCATCCCCTCTGTCCTGTCATGCCCTGCTGGCCAAGGCCAGGACCAAGCCCCTGGGATGCCCAAGAATGGGGGTCTTTCTCTGCTGTGGACACTTCCTGTCTGGGACTCATCTATCTTTTGGGGACAAGGGGCCCCACAGGAAAGAGACACAGCTAGGACACAGGGGCATGGGAGGAAGTGGCCGGGTCAAAGGTGTGCTGCCTAGGGGCAAAAAGCACACAAAAAGCCTCCAGAAGCCAGAGCACCCCGCCAACATCCCTCCAGCACCCCACTCCAGTGCAGCTACTGCCCACACAGCGCCCTGCAAACAGCCTGTGGTCACCACTGCAGGATGGGCACCTGCTGGCACTCTAGGCTCCCTTCACCATCAGCAGCCCAGTTTAATTAAGATGGACATAGTGGGGCCCCACGGGCAGGAGCTGTAGCTGCACAGATGGTGGGAGCTGGCTCGGGGCAGGGGGGCTGTGATCAGCTGACAGCCCATGGAAGGGGCCCAGGAGGGCTGGGAGCCTTATGGGGCTGACTCGGTCTGGGGGTCCAATCTCTGCCACCTAAACTCCCCTCCCCACTGGCCAGGAACAGTCTGCTCCAGTTCCCAATTCCCCATAACACACATCACATATAAACACCCCACACATATACACACCACACATATACACATACACACCCCACTCACCTACTTCACACATCATATAGCCACACGTGTACACACACCCTGTATCACAAGCTCACACCATACATTCAAAATCACACAAACACACACTGCACATATCAGACACTATACAGGTCACACACACACACACACACACAATGGCTCACAGACACTATGCACCACACACTATAACACACGTCCACACATCATTCCCACAATCGTGAGCACACACCCACACCTCACTCAACCCCACATCTCACACATACATAAACACACACACAATCTTACTTACACATGCCCACACATCATATATATGTACCGTATACATACACACACAAAACATATAACTACATATACAGTCATACTAACCCATACACACCCCACACACATCACACACACACCCACATAGATCACACCCTCCCATTATCACACTAGCATTTACACCCCACGTACATCACACAATCCCATTTATATGCACATCACTCACACCACCATCTCCTATATGCAGTGGGGTGAAAATCAGACCTGATTTCATATGCCAGAGGATGGGGGGGCACAGCACACCATGGACTGTGGGGAGGAGAGGGGCCAGGAGAGATGGCAGGCGGGCACCAAGTCTGTCCTCTCCAGGGGTCACCAGGGTCCAACACAAGGGCAGGAGGGGAGACCTCAGCCTGGCTGGAGCCACCCCTCACCTGATTTTTCAGGATAGAAGATCCAGGGCCCTGCATCCTCTCATAGGCCCCGCCCTGCTCCCCCTACACCCCAAGTCCCTGCAGCTGCAGCTGGAGGAGGGGGCGGTGCAGCCACACCTCGCATCCCCCCCAACACACGGCAGGAGGACAGAGAGGGGACAAGGGGGGAACAAAAAGGGACTCTCGGACCTCAAACCCCCAGCCGCAGCCCAGTCCCACCTGCAGGTTCCCCACAGGCCACCAGTACTCGCGCGACCAAGGCTGCCCTCGTCTTCAAAATACACATTTTTAAATTCCCACCCGAGATAATTGCTCCCTCCTTCCTCCCATTGTGGAGGCTCCGTGGCCGGCGCTGAGAAGCAATTATTCACGGCTAATGATTATAATCAAGTCAAATAGAATTTAATGGACATGTATTCTCTTCCTGCTTGAAACTTTACATATGAATTAAGCACATATGGGCTTCACGCAGCACAGACGCAGATTTATGCCACCCCGAAAAGCCCTGCGTCCCCCACGACTTTTATTCCGCTAATAACCCAGCTGATTTACCGCCGGGGCGGTGCCCGGAGACGCGAGCTCTGCCGCCCCCTGGCGGCGGCAAGGGGCGGGGCCGAGGCTGTGAGCGAGGCCGAGGGGGCGGGGCCGAGGCTGTGCGCGAGGATGGGGGCGGGGCAGAGGGGGCGGGCCGAGGCGGTGAGCGAGGACGAGGGGCGGGGCCGAGGCTGTGAGTGAGGACGAGAGGCGAGGCCGAGGCTGTGAGCGAGGCCCGAGGGGGCGGGACCAGTGCTGCATCAGAGGGGCGTGAGCGAGCTCTAACGCAGGGGACAAAGGGCGTGGCCAGGATTGTGTACAAGGGCCGAGGGGGAGGAGCCGAGACTTTAAGTGCTTTGTGAGGGGCGTGGCCAACGCTGTAAACTAGGGGTGGGGCGTGTACGCAGCAGGCGAGGGGGTGGGACTAGGGCTGTAAGAGAAGGTGAAGGGCGTGGCCAAGTGTGTAAACTGTGGGGGGCGGGGCTAGGGCTGTAGGAGAATATAAGGGGCGTGGCCAAGTCTGTAAACTGTGGGGGAGGGGGGCCAACTACGCAGCGGGCAAGGGGGCAGGACTAGGACTGTAAGAGATTGGGCAGGGGGCGGGGCCAAGGCAGTCAGAGAAGGGGTGAGACTTGGGGCCAAAGTGTGGGGCGTGTGGACACAAAAGCAGACCTCAGGATTCATAACAAGGTTGCCGAGGTCCTTTGGCGCCCTCAGGAACCCCTCCCTTGCTTGAGAAAGCGTGTCACCCAAAGACTCCCAAAAGATGGGGCCTAAGGCTAGCCTATGGATGATCCCCCCACTAACACTGACCCAGGGGCGCAAGGACAAAAGTCATTCTGGAACCCTAAGGAAGTGGCCAGAGACAAGATCTATGCAGAACGCCACACACTCACGGGTGTGGGACTGAAGGCCCAAAGTCATTCTGGGCCTAGAGTCAAACCAAGTCCGATCCAAAGCTACAGATAGCTGATCCTCATCCAGACCCCCAAGGCGCTTCCAAGGCTGCTGAGCATGCCAAAGACAGTACCAAGGCCGCCAGGGACCCGGAGACGCCACCAATACCACGGTGACCCTGACATCAAGTAAAGATCGCTAGGGGCCTCTGTGTGGGCACCCCCAATTCAGCGGGCTCCAGGCAGGGGGTGGATCTTCTAAGTCTCAAGAGAAGAGCCAGCCCAGGGAAGCACAGCGAGTGATACTGGGTAAACTGAGTCACACAGGGAGTGAGGGGAGACGCCCAGCTGGGGCATCAATCACAGCTACCGGTCCAAGCGAGCTGGGCGCACAGCGTGGGCTTCAGTGCAGAGACACAGGAGGTGGCTTTGTGTTGCCGCCAATCTGGGGACAAA
Organism: Elephantulus edwardii; assembly: GCF_000299155.1. Taxonomy (NCBI): domain Eukaryota; kingdom Metazoa; phylum Chordata; class Mammalia; order Macroscelidea; family Macroscelididae; genus Elephantulus; species Elephantulus edwardii. Next base: position 1,556,982 of record NW_006400078.1, on the reverse strand, counting down.
ACGCAGGTACTGGAGCGAGGAAGGGGGAGCCCAGGCCCTCCCCCAGCCCCTGCGCAGTAGAGCGACGGCCAGGACTAAAGTGCTTTTCTGAGGGTGAGGAGCTGACACAGCCGCCACTCGGAGGCTGGCGAGTCACAAGGGCACTTAGGAAGAGCCATTAATCTCGCTGCCACGGAGCAAAACCTCCCGCCCATCCACTCCTTCTGCATCTGCGGCTGCGCCCCTGCTCCCACCCTCACGGCCACCCACCCCTGCTGATCGCTTTCCTTTTTATAAGAGCGCTCGTGGGGAGCTCCTACACTCTGGGGGTGATCCCAGGCCAGGGTACCACACACAGAAAATGACATTGGAGCAGCTGCCCCTGCTGAAGGTCAAGACGTGGCTCAACTCTGCCCTGGACACATTCGTCCTCAAAGACTCAGGGCCACTCCATCATCCTGCTGAAGGCACCCTCGACCACTGTGATGCTTCAACCAGAAATGGCTCTCACTGCCAGGTGTCCCCAGGCAGATTCACTCACCTTGCTCCCACCCACTCGTCCCAGACTTAGTCACCAGTGGGGACAGCAACACTGACGCACACATTCAAAGACGACCCAAACTCCCTCCGCTCCCCTCAGACACTCCTGCCTTGGCCTTGTCACCTGTGCACCTGAGACAGGTAGAAAGGGCAAAGGGTACAATCCATTGTGACTGTACAGTTCTGTGAATGACGACAGGGACAGACACAAAGCAATGTCCCCACCAGAAGCACACACAGACCTCAGGCTGGTATCCACACCCCACGTCCTGGAAATACCTAGGACTTCCTCTCTGCACCGCAGACTTGCAGGCCAGAAGCTCTGGAAGGGTCCCCACATGTGCCCAAGATGGCCTGGCTGGTGGTGAGGATGATCTCCCACGTGAAGACAAAGACCATCCTTCTTCCATGAGGGGTCCCAGCCAGGATGGGAGGCAGCCCCCATTCCACTGGCCCCACAACCACCATAAAGACCATAGGTAGTGCTCCCTGCCCACACCCCACTGCTGAGTCCTCCAGAGTCACTCTTTGGAGTCTTCTGGCCTCACTGAGGAGGAGGAGGGGCCATCTTCATCCCTCCTATAAGAGGAGACAGAAACATGACTCCCCAGCTCAGGCGACAACCCCTCTCCCCATCCCCTGTGGCCATACAGTTCTGTTTGTCAGACAATAAAGTGACAAGCCAGCAAGGGAGGAAGCAGGAAGCAGCTTCCGTGCTGGAGGGGGGCCACTTCCTTCCCCACGTTCCTCACTTGCCTGGTCCGAGGGGACAAGGCAGGTGAAAAGAGGAAAAGAGGTGGTCAGGCCGGTGTGCAGCCTGCCTGGTCAGACCACCCCTCACTTCTCCCTGTGTTCCTGGCAGGACTGCCTGGTCCAAGTCAGCCAAGCCCCACCTCCATCCACTAATGGTCTGCGATGCTCAGCGGATCGGCGAGGTGCCCCCAACACAGACAGCGGGTCACGGCTTCAAGGAAACAGAGCCCGAGGCCGACACACTGAGCTCCCGTGGCGCCAGCAGGACCCTGGAGCCGGGCAGTCTGAGTCCCACTGGAGCCATCGAGTGTCCTCTGAGCCCAGCTCAGCAGACCCAAGGCAGGCGACGACGTGGCCACCCAGGCCAGCCAGAACCCCCACTCACCGGCGTTGACAATGGCATCCACCTCCAGCTTGGTGATGTCACCCCTGAACAGGGAGATCTTGTCGTTAAGGTGCTTGTCCTTCTTGTACTTGGGCTCCTCCACCTTCACGGCCACCCCTGGAATAAGTGGGGTTCGGACATCACAGAGAAGCCTCCACTGCAGAGTGACCCTCAGGCCAGGCCCTCTCCCATCAGCCTCCCTCAGTCCCCAGAGGTGGCATGGTGACTAAGGCAGTGACGAGGGATTGAGCACCTACTGTGTGCCTGCCCCTAACACGTGGTCTGAGGGCATCATCACCACGGCCTTAGAACTACTAACACTGAGGTCCATCGTCAGCATCAAGAGCCCGTCCAGCCCCGAGGAAAAGGGCAGTGAATAGTCAAGACACGAGGCATCGCTGGAGGCACTGACTAAGACGGAAGAATGAAGCGCTGATGCCCTTGAACTGTGTGCTGGCAAAGAATATCGGCTACGCCATGGACCGCCAAAAGAACAGACGGATCTGTCGTGAAAGAAGTGTGACCAGAGAGCTCCTTGGAGCGAGGATGGTGAGATGAGACCAACCCACACGCTCTGGGCTTGTTATCAGGAGGGGCCGGCCGCTAGAGAGGGACACCATGCTTGGACAAGTACAGGGACGATGGGAGAGGAAGCCTCCCAATGAGACGGAGCAATGGTGGGCGCTGTGAGGACGGCGCAGGAACAGCACGTCCATTTCACAGATGTGGAAACTGAGGCTTGCCCAGAGCCAGCAGGTCAGGAACTCGCAGGGACTGGCTATTCAACAGCATGACCCTGTGTTAGCCGACTGCATCACTGTTCAAATCCCACCTCAGGGTCACTGGGTCAACCAGGGGGACTGGCTTACCATGTCTGAGGCTCAGTTTTCCAGCTATATAATGGGCATAAACACTGACCTTGCCTCTGGCATGTTAATAATTAAAAGAGGTGATACACGCAAAGCACCCTGCACATATTAAGTGCTCAATGCTGCAAGTATCTATCTATCTATCTATCTATCTATCTATCTATCTATCTATCTATCTATCTTATTTATTCATCCATTCATTTATTTATTTATTTTAGGCTGAAACCTTTATTTACAGAGCAGGAATGAGAAGAAAGATGAGAAGGCAGAAATGAGGGTGAATAGTAACGACAGATTTACTATAAAGTTACATCCCTAAAGGGACAGACCTTCCTCCTTGAAAGGAGAGGAGAGAAGGCCTGCAAGCATGATTTTCCTGTGGGCTGGACAAGCCGTGGGCCTGAGAGGTCCCGACCCAGCCCCCACGCAGACCCAGCCCCCACGCAGACCCAGCCCCCACGCAGACCCAGCCCCCACGCAGAGCCTACCTTTCGCCATCTCCTTCCACGTGGGAATCTTCTTCAGCCTGACGAAGTCCCTGCAGAAATAATGTTCTTCCCTCTGCTTGTCACTCAGGCCCTTCAGGAAGGCTGGGGGGGGAGGTAACAAAGAGAGGGGCAGTCAGGGCACCTGTCCCACCCCAGCACCCCTAAAGAGACTTTGCATTTCTACACACACACCCACTTTACCATCCACAATGTGTGGGACAAAGGCCTGAGGGAGGCGTCCCTTCATCTCCTTGCCCCACCCTCTTTGTTTTTTGTTTGGGGGTTTTTTCCACTCCCTCTGTTTAAGAGGAAAATTGAAGCCCAGGGAAGCTGAAGGACTTCCTCCAGTACCATAGGTCTGGGTTCAGAATTCAGGACCTCACACACACACACTGCACCTGCATCCCTCTGGGTCCCTAAATTTATAGAGACAGGATACGAACGCCCTCCCATTGAAAAGCCCCGGCTCCCAGGCATTCAGGCCTGCAAAGGCTGGGCTGGCTGGTGACACATGATCTGTTACAGTCGTCAGTAGATAAAAAGGAAGATAGCAGAGCTGACATATTTGAATTATAGTGTTGACAAAGAATATTGAGTAGGGTGCAGATGCCAGAAGAACGAGCAAATCTGTCTTGGACGCCCCAGAACGCTTCGTGGGGGCCCGGATGGGGAGCCGTCATGACTTTGGACGTGAGACACAGCTTCGTAGAGGAGACTGAGTAAACTGTCCGTGGCGTGGTTCCGACTCTAGGGACCCTCCCTCGGGTTTCTGAGGCTGCACCTATCAATGAGAGGATGCTGCCCGTCTTTCTCCCTCAGAGTGCCTGGTGGACTCAAACGACCAACCTCTCAGTTAGCCCACCTGTGACACACGACACCACAGGGCTCCTTTTACCAAAGGTCATTTGAAAAAAGAGGGACCCTTGGAGAGATGAAGGGAACTCTGTAGCCTAGTGGTAAGAAGCTGCACTGCAATCCCAAAGGCATGCAGTTCGAATCTACCAGTTGCTTTAAGGGGGAAGGATGGGTAATCTTCTTCCTTGAGATTTACTGCCTCACAAACCCCACTGGAGGGTCAGCTATGAATTGGTTCTTATTCAACGACACACATAACGAGATGGATGACACAGTGGCTGTAACAACAGGTCAGACACAGGAACGCGTACGAGGGTGGCTCGGGAGCGGGCAGTGTTCCGTTCTGTTACCTTAAGGTAATATGTGAGTCAGAACTGACTCGATAGTACCTCGCAGCAGGGTATTATCAATTGGTTACACCGTCATCACTACCCAGGCGTCTCTGGGGGTGCAGGGATAAGTGTTCAACTATGAGCAGATGGCAGAGCTGCTGGACCCCAGCCAGAGATGTCTCAGAAGACCCGCACTACTACTCGTACCTGACCTTCCAATAAGTTTTTGGAGGCTATAAATCACACGGGAGGAGAATGCCCATCTTTCTCACTCAGAACAGCTAGTGGATTCGAACTGCCTTTGAATTAGCAATGCAACTAACGCCCTGCAGTCTAGGCCCCCAGAACCCCCTCTCAGAAAAGCCTGTGACCAGATTCTGAAAGGTCCCAGCCTGGAAAGCCCCAGGGAGCAGCTCTGCTCTGGACACTAGCGTTGTCAAGTCAGAATCAACTCAACAGCCGCTAATAACCAGATACAAGGAAGCAGGCCCACTGGGCTCAAGGGCCACAGAATAACAGTACCGACCTCTCTCTCCAACGGGGATCCAATAGAAGGTTCTAGACAAAGCAAGACCCCCTTTCAGCCAAACAAAAAGCCTACAGAGAGAGAGGAACACCAATCACATGAGGCCACAAGGACAGTATCTGCTCAAGAAACAAAGCTCAGAAAGGCAAGAAGATGGGCAAAGGGACATGGGAAACCCATGGAGGAGGTGGGACGAGTGCTGTAACACTAAGGGGATTGTAACAAATGTTTTGGAACAATATGTGTGTAACTTACTGGACGGGAAACTAGTTTGCTCTGCAAATTTTCATTCAAACCTTGATAAATTCCCCCCCCCCCCAAAAAAAAGAAACTCTCCCTGAGATGGACCAATTCAGTGGGCGCCACAGCAGGTTCAAACACACTGGCCACCAGCAGGTCTGCTGCCTGCACTGATTGAAAAGCCCCAGCCACTCGTGGACTCAGTTTCCATGGCGGCCAGGTCCACTCTGGGCTGCCCTGGACGTGACCTTCCCTTTGGGGCTGTAACCAGGCAGAGGAGGCGTCCACAGAGCGCTGGCCCCCGCGTGCAGCTCACGGGCTCCGCCTGCTGGCCTGAAGCCACATGAGCGCCGCGGCTCAGCCCTGCCTGGTTCCCTGAATGTCGGCCTCCAGCAACATACGGCCAAGACCAGAGCCTGAAGACCACAGCAGCCAGGGCTCTGATGCCATCAGAAAAACACATAGTGATAGGGGAGCAACTAGGGAAGCGGGTGGGGGAGGAACCCTCTATGGGAATGACTGTGAGAGGTATTGAGCAGACACAGGCCTCCGTCTCCCGCTCTGTCCAATGACAGCGGACCCCACGGCACCAAAGATTCTGAAAGCAGGAGCTGATGTAAGTCGTGCAAAGGGCTCCCAGCTCATGCCTGCAGTGTGAACTGAGGGGATGATTCTGCTAGAAGTCTAGTATAGCCCAGGCTACCTTCCACTCCGGCTCAAACCAGAACCACGCTTTCTGGAAGCCACTTGCTTCCTCTTCCAGGGGAATACATGGCATACATTGAACGGGCATACATTGAGCACCTCCAGCATGCGGGACCTGCATTCATTGAGCACCTGAGGCATGCAGACACTTGTGTCAGTGCCAGGACACAGCTGAGAATAAGATGTGGAATTCCTGAATCTACAGCTGAGTCAGGAGTTCGAGGCTAGCTCAGGCAGACCACCACCAAACCAGTAACTCAAATCCTGGAGGGGCTGGGGCTGGGGGAGGAAATAATAGAGAACTGGTCTGGGGTATCTGGGAGACTGATTTGACATCTGATGGATGGGAATCAGGGTGTAAGAGGAAGAGAGGTTTAGATAACCCCAGAGTTCGCATTCAGTGCTGTCAAGTACCTCATAATGACCCTACAAATAACAGATCTGAGCCCTGTCTTACCCTGCACCGTCCGTGTCATCTCCAACACACCTGGCCACTGACACTTTCTCAATCCATCTTGTTGGCTTTCTCCTCCTTTGCTGACCCTCCACCTTCCTAAGCATGCTGTCCCTCTCCAAGGAATAGCCTATCCTAACAACATGTCCAAAATATGTGAGATGAAACTTCGCCATCCTTGCCTCCAAGGAGACATCTGGTTGCACCTTCTCCAACACCTATCTGTTTGTTCTTTTGACAGTTCATGTGATATTCAGTGCTCTTCTCTAACACACATCTCAAAGGCATCGATTCTTCTCCTGTCATCCTTATTCACTGTCCAGCTCAGATCTGCAGCAGATGACTAAAAGACTGGCTTGAACTGGACACACCTTTGTCTTTAAACTAACGTCATTGCCCTTCAGGACTTTGGAAAGATCCCTATCAGCAGACTCTCCCAGTGCCACAGGAATCTGATCTCCTGACTGCTGGTTCAAAGGGCCTGCAGAGCTGCAGCTCAGCAAAGGCTCAGGAAAACTGGACAAGTAGAAAAATACGTTTTAGGGGAAGGCACTAAAGCTCCATTGGGATCATGTGGATTTGGGGTGACAGCAGGCAGGGACAGGAAGCATAGGGGCTTTTGAATCACAGCACTGACAGTGGGTTGAAAGGAGGGGCAAAGCAGCAGCAGACAGACTGAGAGCTAAGAGCATTCACAGGAGAGTGGACACCTCTGGGTGGCTTCCGGCCAACCTTTTTGTCAGAGGCTGAGCCAGAACTGTCTGCACCACCACACACGCTCATTTACAGGAAGGAAAACGTGTGGGGATCAGAAGAAACTCATTGCTGCAAACAGGGCCTCAGTTTCCCCATCTTGCAGGGTGACATCACCCCCAGACCCCCGTAGTGAGAACAAAAAGCAGGATCTACAGCCAAGCACATGCCACCTGCCACTGTAACATTCTCCCTTGTTTGGCAGGAGAGACACAGCCTTAAAGCACAAGTGAGTTTAATATTTAAAAAAAAAAAGATATAAAATATGCATTTTCATTTTCTTTCATTTTTGGAGAGGCGAGGCTGTTCCGCGGCTCAGTGAGGCAGGTGTTGTGAAATGATGTCGGCAGTCAATTTTGATGGGGAGGCCTGACCCCCGAAACGGCTTCTCCCGGCGGCTCCTGAGCTGGAGAGCCGAGCGGAGGAAGCGTCTCCGCCAAAGCCATAAAGTGCAGCCGCGGACGGGAATTCAATGATGTGTTTTAAGAAGTGTCTTTATGGCTCTTTGCAAGACGGGGCTCAGAGAGGCGCGGGCAAGCCGGGGAGCGGAGCGGGCCGTTCTGGAAGGCCAGGTGGACAGGGCTGATAACCACAGGGAACTGGGAACATGGGGTGCTGTGGACGTGGTGGCAGGGGCATTAATCACCTGTACTCATGGTCACAGCCACAGGGTCTTGTCAAAGCCCGTGTGTGTCACAGGTGGTGGGGAGACCAGAGTTTCGTTTGCCCACCGGTCCCTGCAGACAAGTGGAAGGTGCCCCCCTCGGCCCCGGTGCCCGTGGAAAATGTGCTGGCCCAGCAGTGAAATCAGATAAAACCTGGGGTGAGGTCAGTACCTGTCCTGCCTGGTGTGACCTGAGAATGGAACACGAAATCCAGGGAGGGGATGGGGCAGGAGATGCAGCCAGGGCCCATTCATGTCACAGGGAAGCCAACAAAGTAGAGTGTGAACTGAAAGGAGGTGAGAGTATGGGCCAGGGTGCCAACAAGGAAAGCCCAGTGGAGGCCCCCCACCCTCCACGGACCTAAAGAAAGAGGCCAAGACCAGCGGCATTGTGCTAATCCCAGCGCATGGGGGTCCCCCATGTTTCACAAGTATGCTCTGAAGGCTTGGACTTACTTTCTTTTTTAGCTTTATTTTGCTGTTTACATCATCCAGTCGCTTCTGGCTCCTAGTGGCCTTATTATGGGACAGAGAAGAAATGTCCCACGGGGGTTTCTGAGCTGCCATCTCTACAGACACAGACGGCCACGTCTTTCACCTGTGCAACCCTTGGGTGGGTTTGAACCACCACCAACCTTTTGTTTAGCAGCCAAAATGTCTCACCATTGCACCACCAGGGCTTCTTGCTCCATAGGGCTTTAAATGTGGAGATCTTTGAGAGGTGGATCACCAGGCCTTTTTTCCGAGGCACTTCTGTTTATATGCAAACCACTGAACTTTGTGTTAGGAGATAAGCATTTAACTGTTTGTACCTCTCACTCGGGCACTTCTCTCCAAAGACCACAGTGTACAAATCCGTCCCCAAACACATTACAAATCAAGTGCCATTGGTTCCATTTGACAAATAAGAAAACGGAGGCTCGAGGAAAGTGAAATCAGTAGTGTAAGGTCTTACTCGTGTCCAATGTTGGTTTCTGTTTCCAGAACACAGCTGTCCTCCAGAGGAGGATGAACTGAGGGGTGGGGGTCTGTGGCCCTTCCCCTAGCAGACCTGAGACCCTCCTACAATGACAGAGTCCCCAAAAGCTACAAGGGCCTGACCGGAAGTCCCACACACAAAAATATTTTCAGAGCTGACCTTGTTTCCACAATCTGCAGACAAAGAAGCATTCCTTGAAGCCCCAGAATTAAAGAAACTGAAGAAATGAACCTCTAGCCAGTGAGGCCTACTATTAAAGTCCCCTGAGATTTGCTTGCCGAGCAAGAGAATGGGTGCACACAAGCATGTTGTTGTTATGTGCCGTTGAGTCGCTTGCAACTCATAGTAACCCTATGTACAAGAGCCCTAAACGTTGCTCTATCCTGTGCCAACTTCGCTGTCTCAAACACACTCATTCCCAGCACCCTAAATGCAGAATCGATGCATCTCATCGAGGGTCTTCCTCTCCTGCACGGTCCTTCTACTCTCCCAAACATGATGTCCCTCTTCAAGGACCTCCTTGCAATATGCCTAAAGTATGTCAGACAAAGCTTCAGAATTCCTGACTCCAAGGAGCATTCTGGCTTCACCCTCTCCAGGACAACCCTGTTTGTTCTCCTAGCAGTCCATGGTATATTCAACACTCGTCTTTAGCACCACAGCTCAAAGGCAACAATTCTCCTTCTATCATCCCTAGTCACTGTCCAACTTTCTGATGCATAGCATGTAATTGCAAAGACTATAGCCCAGATCAGGCACACCTTAGTCTCCAGCCTAACGTTGTTGCTCTTTAGTACTCTTGAGACGTCCCTCACAGCTGACTTTCCCAATGCAACTTGTCTCTTGATTTCCTGGCTGCTGGTACCAAGAGTGCTGACTGTGGAGCTAAGTAAACGAAAACTGTTAACTATCTCAATCTCTTCACCATCCATACTGATGCTGCCAATTGGCCCAGTGGTGAGAATCTTTATTTTTTTTTTATGTTGAGCTTCAATCCATACAGGAGGCTGCAGTCCTTGACCTTCTGCAGCAAGCGCTTCAGGTCCTCCTCAGTTCCAGCAAGCAGGGTTGTGTCATCTGCATAACGCAGGTTGTTGATGATTCTTCCACCAATCCTGATGCCACATTTCCTCCTCGTACAGCACACAAGCATACAGGCAGAAAAATGGAGTGCCTGAGGCAAGGAAGGATTAAGCCAAATGGGCAGCCTCCTGCCAGGTGGGAGTCCTGCTGGGTGGATCGACTCCTGGCAGAAAAGCCTGCCCAGCCGCCCAGGGCTCTGCGATAAGCTCGAGCCAGTCACCCAGTGCGCCCACCCTAGAGTTACCACTCATTGTGCTGCGGCCCTAAGACTGCAGTTAAGCTTCCAGTGACTTCCAGGTCTGGGATTCCAGCTCCCTGCTGTTCTGCTTCCCCACCATAAAACTGCCACACCAGCCTTCTGACCTATCTATCCAATCAGCCTGACATGAGTTAGGTTACTGTGAGTCTATTTTCAAGAGAGAATCACCTCAGGCACAGGTAAGTGTTTGGGGAAAAAATCTTCCATTTCTTTATTCTGGCTGGTGCATCACTGGTCGTCTTCTTTATAAGCATACAGATACTATCCTATCACTGACACTTTTGTATTTTAAGGTATCTTGAAATGTTCTTTTTGATAATGAATGTGACACCATGCTTCTTCAATGGGTCATGCTTTGCATAGTAGACCACATGACTATCAGATTCAAAGTGGCCAATACCAGTCCATTTCGGCTGTGGATCATAACAAACTGTGGCTGACTCTGAGAAGAATGGGAATCCCAGAACATTTAATTGTGCTAATACGAAACCTATACTTGGACCAAGAGGCAGTAGTCAGAACAGAGCAGGGTAACACTGCATGGTTCAAAATAGGGAAGGGTGTACGCCAGGGATGCATCCTGTCTCCATACCTTTTCAACATGTATGCAGAGCAGATTATCCGAGAGGCTGGGCTCTATGAGGAGAATTGTGGCATCAGGATTGGTGGAAGATCTATTAACAATCTCCATTATGCAGATGACACAACCTTGCTTGCTGAAACTGAGGAGGACCTCATGCACTTGCTGCGAAGGGTCAAGGACTGCAGCCTTCAGTATGGACTGAGGCTCAACGTCAAGAAGACAAAGATTCTCGCCACTGGACCAATTGGCAGCGTCAGGATGGATGACGAAGAGATTGAGAGTGTTCACAGCTTCACTTTGCTCGGCTCCACAGTCAACACTCTTGGTACCAGCAGTCAGGAAATCAAAAAGCGTATCGCGATGGGAAAGTCTGCCATTAGGGACCTCTCAAAGGTACTCAGGAGCAACGGTGTCTCTCTGGAGACTAAGGTGCGCCTGATACAGGCCATGGTATTTGCAATCACTTGTTATGCATCAGAGAGTTGGACAATGACTAGGGAGGACAGAAGGAGAGTGGATGCTTTTGAGCTGTGGTGCTGGAGAAGAGTACTGAATGTACCCTGGACTGCCAGGAAAACAAATAGATTCATCTTGGAGAGGATTAAACCAAGCTGCTCCTTGGAGGCAAGGATTCTGTGGCTTCGTCTGACATACTTTGGACATGTTGCCAGGAGGGACGGGTCCTTGAAGAGGGACATCATGCTTGGGAGGGTGGAGGGACGGCACAGGAGGGGAAGACCCTCTATGAGATGGATTGATTCGGTGACTGGGGTAATCGGGATGGGTGTGTCAGAGGCGGTGCGGTTGGCGCAGGATAGAGCAGGGTTTAGAGCTGTTGTGCATAGGGTCGCTATGAGTCGGAAACGACTCGACGGCACATAACAACAACAACCAGTTTTCCAAGTTCCAATCATATTTCCATGTCCCAGTTAGACATGGATGCTGACCACTATTTCTTCTCATTTGGAGCCAGGCCACATCTGTAAATGAAGGTCCTGAAAGGCTTACTCTGCTCAAGTCATCAAGGTCAACTCTATCCAGTCACATCTTCCGCAGCCATATTCTGAGTGCCCCCCACCCCGGCACTACACCGGCCGCTGCTGTTCACTGTCACTGATCCATTGTTTTAAAAAGAAGATTGTCAGGCCTTTCTTCCTAATCTCAGTCTCAAAGTTCTGCAGAAACCTGTCCACCACAGGAGTGTCCCTCTGGATTTGAAGTACCAGTGGTAGAATTTCTCCCATCACAGCAACACAAAAGCCACAACGGTATGACAAGCTGAGAAAGCAGTGGTGGTGCAATGAAATACCATTCAACACCCAGTAGCACGGATGAATCTCACAGGTATTGAATTTAAAAAGCCAGACACACGCTACGCTTCCACCTCTATGAATTTCAAGAAGAGACAAAACTAATAAAATAGTGAGTACCTCCAGGGAATTTTGAGTGGAAAGGAGCTCAAGGAACCTTATGGGGTAATGACAATATTATCGTCTAACTATTGATCAAAGCAGTGGTTACACAGTTGGATACTGGCATTCATTCTAGCTCGTTGGCTAGAGTCAAGGTATGTGCATTTGCTGCTCTTCACTGTATAATTCAGCTCAAAGTGTAAATTTAATTTAAAAGGAGGCACTGTAAGGACGGAGGCCCAGACTCTCATAAGAAGCAGAGTCCGGCATAGGCACCCCTCTGGTGGTTTCTAACATAAACCCACTAGAAACTACAGTTGAGGATTTTGAATTCTCGTGGACTTGACTTTTCTGGAACCACTGAGGCTGGACGAACCCCTGAAACTACTGTCCCAAGATCACCTTTAAATCTTAAACTAGGAATACCCCCTTTGAAGTCTTCATAAAGCCAAGTTAGAGTTTAATAGTCAGAAACATCTTCTTTGAGCATTATGCTATTTTTTTTAAGATCTATGTGGGATCAAATTGACAACAGCAACTCAGAAGATGAAGCAGGAACTCCGGAAGGCAGTGAGCTATGTTCATGAGGGAGAAGTGACTCAGAAAAAGGTGAAGAATGTAATCAGAGTAACTCAGCTGTGCATATATGAACCTTAATTGGTGGGGAGTCCCCGAAAGAGGGGGCTCCGTGAATCTCCAAAGTCACATCTCTGTGGTGAAAGAGGAGCAGTCTCCTCTCCAGCAATTCACAGCCTCGGGAACCCCGCTGGAGCAGGTTCCAACCCCAGGGCAATGAGTTTGAACTTGGTATGTTTTGCTGTGTCTATTCTCAACTACAACAAGAAGCAAATTTTTTTAAATGTTTCCACTAATTCTTAGCAACTCTTCCCCTCAGAAGGTGGAGGCCAAAGTAACCTCCCTTTGAGTTTGGACTAGACTTCCTGACTGGATATGAAGCTCTAGAAAACAGGACAGGGACAGTGTCTCTGAATACGAAGCCACAGAGAGACGCTTGGCTTGTCTCAGTCTTGTCTCAGTCTCCTCGCTCTCCCTCTCTTGGACCACATGCTCTAGAGGAAGCCAGCTGCCACACTGTAACAACACACACAGCCCTGTGTGGAGGGACCCCGCGGTGAAGAACAGAAGCCTCCAGCCCACAGTCACTTTATGGGAGGGAGCCACGCTGGAAATACATACTCTGGCCCTAATTAAACCCCAAGAAGCTCTGAGAGTATATTAAGTTACAGGTTGTGCTGGATAACCAGGTGGTCCACAGTTGGAACCCACCAACTGCTCCACAGGAAGATGAGGCAATCTCCTCCCATTGAGATTTACAGCCTCAGAATCCCAGGGGAGGGTTGCCACAGTCAGAACTGACCTGAGTCAGGGTGTCCTCAAACCTCAGCTGACTGCATGACGGGTAGAAGCCCTGAGCTAAGCTACTCCAATTCTTAAGTCTCAAAAACTGTGAGATGAGAAGGATTTGTTAGGGAGCTCTGGTGGCCTAGTGGCAAGAAGCTGCACTGCAATCCCAGAGGTGCACAGTTCAAACCCACCAGATGCTCCGGTGGAGAAGGAGGGGCAGTCTCCTCCTGTACCAATCAGATCTGATTTGACTGTACACACACACAAAAAAAAATTATATTAAAAAAAAAAAGGAAGAAGGATTTGCTGTTTTAAGCTGTGAAATGTTGAGGTCATTCTCATCACACAACGATGGAACTCAAAAACATACCCCATGTTTCCGTCCCACAAGCCTGCGGGAGAACCTCACACGCAGGGCTAACGCAGGCCATAATCGTTATCCAGTCAGGTTCCTGGGACATGGGGCCTGAAGGTGGTGGAGCCGGTGGCAGCTGGTTCGCTCAGCCAAGGCCCGCTCCCCAGACCTGGCTGTTACCTGGCAGTGGCTCAGGAATGGTCCGGAATGCCACTTCCCCCCTCAGAGGCCACCCTGACCTCCCCGCTCAGGCAGCCCCATCAGCCATTCTATGCGGTTTCTGTTTTAGCTCCTTCCCAGCACTGACTGCACTACCTGACATTGTCTCATTTATTTGGCCAATTTTCCCTGTTTCTTCCCATTAGACTTCAAACACCATGAGGCCAAGGCTAATTCCCCAGCCCTAGAGCTGTGCTAGCCACACACAAGACAGCGGATCAAAATCTGCTGAATGAATGAATGACTAGAAACCATAGCTCCAAAAAGAAAGTAACCACCCACTGCAGTGACACCACTGTCACCAAGTCATGGCAGGCACAGTCCAACACATGAGGTCTGTGGTTTCCAGTGGCACCAAGGCATGGGCCATGGGCAGTGATGGTTCAGTGACAGAAGTCACATCTTCTGTGTGAGAGACCCAGGTTGGACTCCTGGCCAAGGCATTTTCTGGGCCGCCACCACCAGTCTATCAGCAGAGGCGTGTGTGTTGCTGAACAGGCTTCGAGGTTAAGGTGACAAGGAGGAAAGTTCGGGAACTTCTGGAAATCAGCAGATAGAAAAAAAAACAACACAAACTCTATGGCCCATCATGGTCGGATCCACAGCCCACCGTGGAGACAGTGGAGGACCCGGCAGTGGCTAGTCTTTCTTTCATGTAAGGGGATGAGGGGACTTGACGGCTAACAAGAACTGGGGTTAAAGAGTTGAATTCTAGAAACAGCAGCACATGGAAAACAGCGACCTGGGCCCTTTTCCACTTCTCATTGCCAGCGCCCTGGGGTGTTGCTCTCTGCTCAGAGAGGGGGAAAAGCAATGCTGTTTCTGGGGCTGGTGATAACTTCCCCTGTCAGGGGTGTTGCCAGCCCCTCCACCTTCACTCTGTCCCCGTTCGGGGCCAACCCTGAGGGAATAACAAGTGCTTTCTGTCCCACCTTCACCATCAGAGCAGGCAACTCCCTGCCAGAGGTAAACCACCACAGCTTCACACCCCAGGCTCTCTGCTCTCTGCCCTGGCCCCACAGCTCTGCCCCACCAGTCGCACCCACTCCACCTCCAAGGCCCAGCCAATGAGCTGCCTGCCTTGCGCTTTTGAAAGTTAATCAAGCCGGGAAGAGCCACAGGCGCTGGGGACAGGCCTTGAAAAGCAGGGGCAGCTGGCCGCCAAACCAGGCTATTTAGGGCTCTTGAAGTCCCTCCCATCCTGGGACTCCTGTCCCCAGGGATTCGTGCCCCCCTCCCCCCCCCCACTCCTGCCCAGTCTGGCGGTGAGAGGGGGCCATGTGAATGCAGAAACTTCTGGAAGGTAGAAGTGATTGCTCTCCCAACTCCTCCTGCACTTGGTGTCCTCCAGGAAGGGGGCAGACTGCTTTTACAGGGCTGGCTGCCAGCGGGGAGGGCATTAGGGCAACATGCCACGTGCTGGGAGGCAGGCTGTGTGGGGGCAGGTCCTGCGGAGGCCTGAGCGGGAAAAGTCACTCCACAAGGCTATTTGTCCCCAACAGGTGGGACTCCAGGCCCAAAGCTGTCCCCGGCCACTCAGCCTCAAGTGCTACCATTTAAGAAATAGTATTGTGCAAAGTCCAACGGTTCAGGATCTCAAGCCGGCTCTGCCACAAACTCCACGTGACCTTGGGCAAATCAGGTCAGGCACTGGGCCTCAGTTTCCTTCCTGGATGACCTCTGGGGTGCCCTGTAGTCACTGATTCAGGCCAACAGAGTTAAGATGTCCTCCTCACACTGCCCTTGTCTGAAGACCAAGCTCAGGTCTAAGGTGAAGTAGACAGGACCTATGGCGGCGTGGTTGTACATGGGTGGTCTCTATGGAGCACGTGAGACCTCAACTTCCCCAGGTCTTGGGTAGGAAGAGGTCGCCCTCGCGCACCTCCCTCCTGCCTACACTTACATTTTGCCGCCTTCCAGTCGGTGGAGGTGCTCAGGTCCACCTTCGCCGCCATGGCCAGGGGGGCCCAGGTGCGCACCCCAGCTCTCCGCCCCACGGCCGCCGCCCCCCAAGCTCCAACTCCCGCTAGGGTCCGCACGAGGAGACCGTACGAGCCCAGGGACGCCAAGGGGCTGCACGCACTGCTGCGGGGCCTCCTGGCACCCGCCGAGGGGCCGGGCCGGGGGCGCGGGGCGACCAGCAGCTGCCCCGCCGCGCGCAGTGGTGCCAGGCGGCCGGCCACTCGGCTCTGCAGAGACATGAGCGGGCGGCGCGGGGCGGCTCCCCGCCCACTTGGACTCTATTTACGGTGCTCGGGAGAGGCTCTCCCTTATTTACTCGGGGACCGGGTGGCGTGTGCCAGCCCGCGGCGACCTGCTCCGAGCCGGCCGGCTGCGCGGCCAGAAAGCCCGGGCGCACCGCTGGGCACCCTGGAACTTGTAGTCCGGGCCGCCGAGGGGCTCCCCCGCACTTGCAGGCACACGTGCGCGCCCCCAGCGCCGGGCTCGCTCAGGGGGGCGCCGCCGCCCAGAGCCCCGCCTCTGTCACTTTGGGCGCCGGGGGTGGGGGTAGAGGGTGGCCTGGCCCTCGCCTCGCCTCTCTCCGCGCAGAGGCCTCGGTGGCCGCTCACTTCCTGCCCAGCAACCCGGCCGCGCGGCCTGGGAGCCCCGGAGCCTCCGCGCTCCGGCATCTCCTGCGTCTCCGCGTGGGTCGGCGCGCCGGGCGCCGGGAACCGAGCTCAGGGCTCTAGGCGGCCCCAGGTGCTTCGCAGTCCCCGCCCAGCAGCTCTGTCCGCCGGGAGCCAGCACGCACCCCACCCCATCTCTGGTCCCAAGCGGGACTAGGGGTGAGGAACGGCGGGAACTGGTACGTCCAGTTCATCGACTTTGTCTCAGGACGCCTCCAAAGGATGGGCGGCAAGTGTGGACAAAGTGGAATTGAAAGGAAGAAAAAAAAAAGCAAAATCCAAGTGGCCCTCTCCGGTGGAAGAGTTGGCGTGATTTGGAGGTTTTTTTAGGTTTTTATCTCCCCTTCCTCCTAATGTTGTTAACAAAGACTGTTAGGACCTAGTGGATAAGGAGTTGTCCTGCCAAACCAAAGTCACATAGTCCAAATCCAGCGTTTGCTCTGCGGAAGATAGTGGGACAATCTCCTGTGCGATTTACTGCCACGGATAACAGAGAAGTATCCGCCGGGAATCAGTGCCAACTTGATGGCACATAACAAAGAGGTTGTAATTTTTTGCGTAAATAATTTTGTGTTTTCTATGCTATTCCTATCTGATACATAGAGTAATATTTTCAGTGCATGAGAACAGACAGGGCAGGGTTTCAAAAGAGGTGCCAGCTCCCTATTAGCTTTGCCACCTGAGACTAGCTTTGTGGGCTGTGAATTAAGAGGCTCGGGGTACAGCTGTTTGCAAACCTGCTCCGTGTTAGGCAATAACCCAGGGTGGAGCTAGAGGGGAGACTGAGCAGGTGAGGGCGTCAGTTAGAGAGATCCATCAAGTGGACGGGAAGACCTGGAGATATTCAGCGCGTTGAACATTTGGTAACACAGAATCACAGCAGCATTTGTCCAAGAATAAGTCTAGGCAGGGAGAGGATGGAGGGATGGACAGAGGCAAGAACTGTTGAGAGATCACGGGCAGAGTGATAGTATGATGTGGGGATGGTAATCAGTGTCATAAAATATGGATGAGTGGATGGACAGAACACCAGTCAGCTCTGTAAAATTACACTCAAATTATAAACAAGTAACTCAGCTCATTGGCATTGAGTCAGAACTGACCCTCCAGGTTTTTAGAGGCTGGAACTCAGGAGAATATTGCTCATTTTCTCCCTCGGAGCAGCTGGTGGATTCAAACCACTTGTCTTTGCGTTGGCAGTGCAACACCTTACCCACTAGGCCACTTGCTGTTATGTATGGTCAAGTCCCTCGTGACTCATAGCGACCTTATGTACAACAGCTCTGAACCCTGCCAATTTCATTATCTCCGACACACCTACCCCCATTACCCTAGTCATTGAGTCACTAGCGGCCCTCAAATCACAATACAAAATAAAAAAAATTTAAAAAAAAACTAATGAGGGAGTGTGAACAGGAATCAATGGAATGGGAAGTGGACAGCAAGTAGCCAGGGTGTGAGCAGCGTAGGTGTCAAGTCCACGGGCCCCAGACTTCCCAGGGTCATTGACACCTGCACTCTCTCCACAGAGAGGTTGCAGGACTGCAGAGCGGGGCCTGGAGTTGGTGGACACTGGCTTGTCCTGACTGCGCCCTCACCTCACACCTGCCGCCTCTGCAGCCACTCAGCAGCCATGCAGAACAGCCAGACCTCCCCCAGGGCAGTGACCATTCCCACCAGAACGCTCCGAGGACACGGGGACTTGAGCTCACCTGCTTTGTACATGTCCTCAGGAAAGACCCATCGCTGGAAAAGGCCATCTCGTTTGGTCAAGTGGACAACTGGAAATGGGGGCAGCCATGAGCTCATCACCAAGTAGGTTCAAACATGCCATAGTCATGGAAGCGGCACAGGACAGAATGGCTCGGAGGCCCAGCCAACTCAATGAACCATAACAACCATCAGGAGCCAGGAGGTCCTCATTGTGCTGACGGTTAAGCTTCAGCAGCTGATCAGAAGTTTAAGTGTTTCAGTCTACCCGGAAGCACCACAGAAGAAAGGCCTGGCCACCTGCTTCTGTCTGTTCTGACACACGTGGAGTCACCATGAGTTAAGGGTTGTTTCTTGTTAAAGGTAGGTGTTGTGTGGTCCATTGGCTCATCATTCACTCTCAATGGCCCAGGGAGATGATACTCCTCAGCTGGACACTGTAAGGTCACAGGGTGGTGAACCAGAGCCCACCGGGGACCAGCGCTGTCTGGTCTCCATGTGTCAGAAGATAATTATGTCAATGTTACTAATCCAGGAAATGGAGCTTGTGTATTTTTGTTGTTGTTGTTGTTAAGTGCCATCGAGTCGCAGGCGACTCATAGCGACCCTATGATGGAGAGTCCTCGACGCTTGGGTGCCTTTCATCCTCTCTCCAGGTTCATGGGGTTTCCGGAGGCAAGCTGTTATGGAAGTGGATGCCACTCCTCCTTCCAAGCTTGCTTTAATAGGGGAGTTCCACCCCACTTTCTGTCCACATTGGGTAACCAATCATTAACACATTTGACACATCAGTGTCACAGTGTTCAGCCTCACAGCAACCAAAAGTGACCGTGGTACTGGCAACTTGTACCCCAGGACTGTACATGCAAAAACTGCCACAACACCCGCCCAGACAGCACCATGCTCTCTCTGGCAACCGAGCCATAGCCACTTGTGTATTAGCTGCTCTTTTTTAAAAAAAATTGTAATTTTAGTGAACATTTAGAGAGTGGGTTTTTACACATTCACTGGTATATATTTTCCTCTCCCCCAAATAACTTTGTAGTGCAGGTCTTGTTCCAAATTGTCAGCTGACAATGTCTAAGCATCCATTCCCTTCAAAGAGTCCCTCCCTTCTCCCATTCCAGTGTAGTGCCCATCCATTCTTTTCCTGTTCTCTTCCCCTGTGTCTCAAACAATGACTAGAACAACAGAACCAACTAGATGGTGCAGGCCCTGAAAGGGTTTTGATCTGTTGTATCAGGGCTGCTATGGGTTGGAGCCACCTCGATGGTGCCTAAAAGCAAGGTTTAAAATTTTAAAAAAGAAATATTTTTATAATAGTGGTCCTATGCAGTATTTGTCCTTTTGTGCAAGAGATAGTTCCTTAAACATAATGTCTTCCAGACTCATCCAGGTTGTGTAGTGTTTTACAAGTTCATTGTTTTTTCAGTGCTGCATTATATTCCCTTGTGTGGCTGTGTCACAGTCTTTCTGCCCATTTGTTTGTTGATGGACACTTGGGCTGTTTCTGTCTCTTTGCTATTATGAAAAATGCTCCAGTAAAAAATGGGTGTGCATACATCTGTATGTCTCAAGTCTCTGGTAGATTTCCAGTAGTGGGACCGCTGAGTCAAATGATATTTCTATTTCCAACTTTTTGGAGAAAGTGCCAGCGCGCCTTCCACAGTGGTTGTACCGTTTTACATTCCCACTAGCAGTGATAGAGTTCCAGTCTCTCACAGCCTCGCCAGCATGTGCTGTCTGCTGCCCTGTTGCACTTTGCTGTTGTTGCTGGAGTGAGATATCTCATTGTTGCGAGTATTAGCTTCTTTTTGAGGCTCTAACAAGTTCCCACAAATTCAGTTCCTTAAGCAAACCAAAGTCTTATCTCAAAGTTCTGGAAAAGAGAAGTCCCACCCTCGGGCCTCACTGAGCAGATGGTGGTGAGGACAGCACCCCTTCTGGATGGGCTTTCGTGCCTTTTTCTGGTATCTGTGCATTCTTCAGGGTCCCCCAACCCTGTGACTCATCTCCTGCCACTTGAGCTTCCTAAACTGCAGTGAACACTTTCACGTCTTTTTAGCACATGTCTGCCTGACGTCCATTTCTCTCTAAACCGCAAAACACCTTCCTACAGAATTGAAGCTTCTTTTTAAAGTTACAATTCTTAGATGCATAAACACCAGCAGAACACAGGAACGTGGGCGCGGATGCGTACTCTGTTCCAAGGCAGCACTGAGTCGTCTGAGTAGGCAAAATGAACAAAGCTCACTCACCAGAGCTGAAAAAAATTTGTGGACCAGAAGTTATCATGGTGGAGGGATCTCTGGTGGCCTACTGGCAAGAAGCTGCACTGCAATTCCACAGGCACATGGTTCAAATCCACCAGATGCTCTGCTGGAGAAGGAGGAACAATCTCCTCCTGTACCAGTCAGATCCGATTTGACGGTACACGCACACACAAATAACAAAATTTTAAAAAACTCAAAACACTAAATGGTGGGCGCTCGCTTCGGAAGCACATATGCTAAAATTGGATACAGAGAGGATTAGCATGGCCCCTGCACAAGGATGACACGCAAATTCTTGAAACGTTTCATATTTTTTAAAAAGTGTGTGTGTGTGTGTGTGTGTGTGTGTGTGTGTGTGTGTGTGTATACCATCAAATTAGATATGACGGGTACAGGAGGAGGTTGCCCCTCCTTCTCCAGCAGAGCATCTGGTGGATTCGAACCATGTACCTCTGGGACTGCAGCGCAGCTTCTTGCCACTAGGCCACCAGAACTCCTTTGTACTCACTTACTAATCAGTAAAGAACAATACTTTGGAGCCCTGGTCACATAGTCCCTAACATCTCAGATTGCTAACTTGAAGGTGAGTGGTTCAAATCTACAAGCAGGAGAAAGATCGCCGTCTCCTCCAATAAGAAGAGTCAGGGAACCCGATGGAGGATGAGCAGGACTTGAAACCGACGTGATGGAGGTGGCTTCTGGTGTTTATTGAGGAGTTCGTTCCTGCCTCCGCCCACCTTCTCCAAGCCTCGGTCTTCCCAGTCTGTCGCACTGAGGGCCTGCATGTCGCTGCGATGCTGTTGGGCACCACAGAGTCAGCTCCAAGCCACAGCAGCCCTGACCCAACAGCACGAAACCCTCCAGGTCCTGCGCCATCCCTCACCCTCACTGCTGAGTGCGAGCCTGCTGTTCTCGTCCCCGTGTCCAGTCATCTCATCGAGGGCCTTCCTCTATGTCACTGATACCCGACCTTACCACGCACAGTTCCTCTCCTCAGGGACTAGCCCCTCCTGATAATAGGCCCAAGTGTGTGAGACAAAGTCTAACCCTTCCTATTTCTTTTTTTTTTAAAGTCATTTTCTTTTTTAAAATTTTATTTTCTTATTTGTGTGTGTGTGTACCGTCGAATCAGACCTGACTGATACAGGAGATTGCCTCTTCTTCTCCAGCAGAGCATCTGGTGGATTTGAACCACATATCTCTGGGATTGCAGTGCAGCTTCTTGCCACTAGGCCGCCAGAGCTCCCTCCTCCTTATTTCTTATGAACATTCTGACTGCATTTCTTCCAAGACAGACTTGTTTTTGACAGTCCATGTTAAGGTCAGTATTCTTGGCTAACACAATGTAAAGGCATCAGTTCCTCCTTCTTCCTTATTCATCGTCCGGCTTCCACACATTGGACACTCTGCCAGTGGTATTTCATACACCAGCCAGTCACTAGAGTAGAAAGGTTTCAACAGGGCTTCTGGGCTTGAGATGGTCCGGGGAAAAAGGCCTGGTGGACTGTGAATGCTGGCCCTGAACACCTTGTGGATCACAGCAGAGCACTGCCTGGCTCGCTGCTTTTAAACACATATTTGGCAGAGCAGAGGGTCTGCCAGACAAGGGAGCCCCTCGATGAGCTGGATTGGTAACGTGGACTTGGCAACATGCTGGCAACCGAGAGGATGGCACAGGACTGGACTGCATCTTGTATATAGGTGGCCGTGAGGTAGAATGGACTGAGTGACAGCTGTCAGTCTGTCTGTGATGGCATTGGACTTGGATAATCCAAGAAAATCTTCATACTTTAAGATTAGTTTATTAGCGGCGTCGATGCCAACTGCAATCTTAATTTCCTTTACTCTGTAACATATTAGAAAACTCTGTAGATTAAGGGGGGGGGCATCTTTGTGGGAGGCATTGTCCTGTCTAGTAAGTCCTGGGGAGGGACCCCAGGCTCCCTGGCCAGAGAGAATGCCTTCTGCACAGAACCTGAGACCACGGCCCTCGTTGTCACAGCGTCAAGCCAGCAGTGGGAACGGCGCCCAGGGGCACACTGGATTCTCACTACACTGAAGTATTGACATCACTGTATCGGCAATCAGTCCAGCTGGGGTTAGTAGACACAGTACTGATGTGCAGGGTACATGTAGAGGACCCAGGAAAGACATATCTGCTCTCATGGATGGGTTGTTTCTGTGTAGTTCAACAGTTACCATGAACGCAGCTGCTGGTGGCTCGGGTCACTGCTCCGGGAGCCTCTCTGGTTCTCTTCCCGAGTCCTCTGTGTGTAGACAGGGTCCTGCTTCCGTTGTCCATGGCCCTCCACAAGCACCACCTTGCCCCATGTGCCCCTCCAACCACGATGCCCACAGTGTGCCAACTCACTGAGTGCAACTCATCCCACGTGGTTACAGGACAGAGATGGTCCAGCTGACAGCTCGCCAAGGTCTTCTCTGACAGAGGCCACAGTGCGGGCTGTCGGCGAAGAAGCAGGATTCCAGCCAGGTCAGGCACAGAATATGAGTTAGGCCTTTTGGAAAAGGAAGGACTTTGCCAGGTCCTGAGAGCAGGGAAGAGGCCTGGTGCCACAGTGGGATAAGCATCGAGATCCTAACAAAAAGATCAATAGTTTAAACCCATCAGGCACTTCACAGCAAAGGGATGAAGCAGTCTGTTCCAATAAAGACTTACAGCTTTGAAAACCATGTGAGGCAGTTCTAATCCATTTTACAGGGACTCTGTGGGCCAGAATTGACTCGGTAGTGGGTGGTTTGAAGGTGAGAGGTCCCTGGGAGGTGCAAACAGTTTGTGCTCAGCTAGTAATCTAAAGGTTAGTGGTTCAAACTCATGCAGCAGTACTGCAGAAGAAAGGCCTGGATACAGCCATCCAAAAAGTTTACAGCCAGGTAATTGCCTCCCTGAATAGCTGCCTCTTTTGTTATGAGAATGGAAATATTGAATTGTGCCCAGCTACCATTTGAACATTTTGATCAAAGAATGTATAAAATAATTTTTATCAAAAGGGGGGAAATGCAGAACAGAATTTCAAATATTCACAGACTCCAGAGTTTCTGGAACCATTTCAGGACTAGATGAACCTCTGAAACTATTGTCCTGAGATAACCTTTAAATCTTAAGGCAAAAATATCCCCTTAAAGAAAAAAAAATAAATAACCCCTTAAGAGAAAAGTACAAAAATGAATGAATTGAAATCCAAAGTCTCTGTAAACTTTCATTCAAATTAATTAAAAAAAAAAAGACATCATTCTGGGAAAGGCAGAGGATCAGTGTAAGAGAGAAAGGCCCTCCACAAGACGGACAGACATACTGACTGTAACAATGGCTCAGAGTTTGACAGAGAAGATACTCATCTATTTTTCATAGGATCACCTTGAGTCATAGTTGACTTGACACCTGATAAGAACAACAAAAACCTTACTCATCATCTACCTTTTTTTATGTATATAAGGTGATTAAAAATGGTCTGATAGACAAAAAAAAAGAAATCCCCTTATGTCTTCTTAAAACCAAATGATAGCTTAACTATTAAAAACATCTACCTTGAACTCAAGATTTACCTATATGTGATCAAATGACCAAAGCAACTCAAAATATTGGGTAGAAAACTTAGGGGACAGTAGTTTAAGTTTTTGTGGTTTTTTATTTTTTAAAAAAATTTTATTATTTTGTGTGTACCATCAAATCAGATCTGACTGGTACAGGAGGAGATTGCCCCTCCTCCTCCAGCAAAGCATCTGGTGGATTCAAACCGCATACCTCTGGGATTGCAGTGCTGCTTCTTGCCACTAGGTCACCAGAGCTCCCTAGTAAGTTTAAGTTTGGAGAGGGACATCATGCTGGGTAGAGTAGAGGGACAGCACAGGAGGGGAAGACCCTCTATGAGGTGGATTGATTCAGTGACGGGGTAATCGGGATGGGTGTGTCAGAGGCAATGTGATTGGCACAGGATAGAGCAGGGTTTAGGGCTGTTGTACATAGGGTCGCTATGAGTCGCAAATGACTCAACAGCACATAACAACAACATGAGAAGCAGCTCAGAAAAGGACAAGGAGAAGGGCTGCGTAATCTGAAGTATGTAATCAGTATCACGGAGTTGTACGTACAGAATGAGAATTGCATATTTTTTTATAATTGGGGTTATTTTTTTTGGTGTTTTTTTTGTGTTTTTTTTTTACCACATGAAGATGTTTCATGCTTTATTCTGTATATAACAAACTTGAACCCCTGGTCACTGTGGTTGTCAAGAGCAGTGCTTTCCGAGGAGGACAGAGGACAGTGGCTTATACCTTTATCTCTTGGACTCCACCTGTGTGTATACCTTGGTGATGTCCTTGTACTTGCCTTCAGGGCGCTGGTAGTTAGGGACGGATGGGGTATAATGAGGCTGTTCTCTCGTTAAAGGAGTAGGCTGGGGTCCCACTTGATGGCCTCCTCGTGAGCTCCAGGCTACGAAGCGCAGCTCCTGCACAACATCCTGCTGGGCCTCGAGCAGGGACTTGATGACCTCGCTCTCCACCTCGTGCTCCTGCTGCTTGTACAGAGACCACTTCTTCAGAAGCAGAGCTCTCTTCTCGGTCTCCTCAAAGGAGAGCTCCACCTGAGGCCGCTGCCTTGCTTTGTCTAAAAACTTCACGGGTGTAATAAAATCTTCAATGGGAATGAGTTCTTGGCTAGCTTTCTTGAGTCATCAGATCTTCTTCTTCAAACCATCTTTTGCCACTGGTCTCTCCTAGGATCGGCCTTCTTCTTTTGAAGAGGTTCTGCTCATTGGAACGAGTTCCCAGAAGGACAGTAGAGAAGCTCGCTGGTCAGTGCTTCTCATCTGAGTTTGCCAGCTCCCAGGAAGCCAGCTCCATGGGCGCAGAGCACGAGCCACGGTGCCAAGCGCCCCGGCGGCCCTCTCCCCTCCTATAATTGCATATTTTTATGCAGATACTTTGTCCATCTTGTGGTTGTGACATGCACATCCCCAGAGGCGTCTTCTCTGCTTGCTATGCATGATGTATGTGCATTGTCTCCATGATGCTGTTAGGTTCAGTCAAGTCCACTGCAAATTGTAGTGACCCCTCAACAACAATAACCTTGCCCTATCCGGCACGATCCTCACAACCTCCGCCATATCTGTTATTGCAGTCCGTGTGTCTGTCTGTCTCACTGCGGGCCTTTCTCTCTTGTTCTGACCCTCCACTTTTTCCAGCATGTGGGTTTTTTTCCCAAGGACTAATGCCTCCCAACAACATGGCCAAGGTCTGTGAGATTCCCCATCCTTGCCTCTGCAGAGCTCCCTGGTTGTACTTCCCCCAAAGCAGTTGTGTTTATTCTTCTGGCAGACCATGGGATCATCCACATTCTTCCCACAACTCAAAGGCATTGATTCTTCTGTCATCCTTATTTATTGTCCAACTATCACGTACATAAGAAATAACTGCAAAGACAATGGCTTGGGTCAGGCACACCTTAGCCTTTAAACTGACGTCTTTGCTCTTTAGCACTTTCAAGAGACCTTTGACAGTAGATTCTTTACATTGGCATGTTATATGTGAAGAGACTGGAGACTAAGGTGCGTCTAATACAGGACATGGTCTTTGCAATCACTATTCTCCACTACAAAAATAAAATCAATTCTTTAAAAAAAGGGAAAAAAACTCAAAACAACTATGAGATATCATCTCACCCCAGTAAGAATAGCAAAGTTCAACAGAGCAGCAAGTAACAAATGCTGGAGAGGTTGTAGAGAAACTGGGAACCCTTATTCACTGTTAGTAGGAGTGTAAAATGGTGCAACCACTATGGAAGACAGTACAGCACTTTCTCAAAAAGTTGGAAATAGAAATACCATTTCACCCAGAAATTCTACTACTGGGAATATATCCTAAAACAACCATAATCACCACCCAAGCAGATAAATGCACACTCATGTTTATTGTGGCTTTTTGTTCACAAGAGCAAAAGTTGGAAACAATCCAAGTGCCCATCAACAAACGAATGGACAGAGAAGCTGTGGTATATTTATACAATGGAATACTATGCTGCGTTTAAAAACAAGGAACTCATGCAATATTATTCAAAATTAGTCACCCTGGAGGACATTATGCTGAGTGAAGTATATAAGTCACAAAAGGACCAATACTGCATGGTCCTATGTTGTAAAACAGGGCTGATATTGGGGTTGGGGGGAATCTAAGAAAGAGGATAAATAATGTAGACTGCATTGAAACAGATGAGGGCAAGAACTGTTTAAAAGGGATATATGATTAGGTATTATTTTCATGACAAGTTGCAAAAAAAAAGATGCATAGTGAAGTGGACTGTGGACTTGGAGGAACAAGGGATTGTATAACAATGAAAGAATTTTTTCTTTTCAAAGAGAAAAGAGAACTGGGGGAAGGGGTGGGCAAAAAGGAAAATGTGCAACAATGAATGACTGAGAAAAAATTAAATGGGAAGAATATGCTGTACAAAAATAAAATTTTTTTTAAAAAAAATATTCAATGCCCATTGCGTTTTCTTTCTCCCAAAGGCCTCTCTTCAACCCCTTCTTGGTCTGTCAATACCCCACCCATCCAAATTAAAGGGAGCTCTGGTGGCCTAGTGGCAAGAAGCTGTGCTGCAATCCTGAAGGCACATGGTTTGAATCCACCAGACGCTTCACTGGAGAAGGAGGGGCAATCTCCTCCTGTGCCTGTCGGATCTAATTCAACTGCACATAACAACAACCAAAAAAAGAAAAAGAAAAGCCAAATTTAAAAAGGAAAAAAACTGTTAAAGCCAAGACACCCTGCGGAGCAGTTCTGCTCTGACACATACGGTCAGAACCGATCTGACAGCTGTGGGGTTGGTTTGGGATTTCAAGGTCGAGAAGGGCATCCCAGGCACTGGACACAGAAGTCTGTGAAATGCCAGCTCTTCTAAGAGGGCTGCGACGTACGGTATTGTCAGATGAGGTTTGTTGGTTTATTTAATTGTTTGGTTTGTTGGGTTTTTTTCCATTTTGAAACAGGCCTTTCATGCAGATAAAAGCTACCTACTGCTGCTTGTAGTTAAATTAATATTGTATTTATTAAACTTATAAATTAAAAATAGAGCTAGTTTTTCTTAAACACCCAAGTGTAACTTGCAAATCTGGCTTTCTATTTATAAACCCAGTTAAGTTTTGCATAAAAACAAGAACAATTACTTTCACTTTTTCTTTGATTAATATTTCATTAACTCACAAGTTCAACAGCTTCGATTCTTCTAAAAATGAATGTCAATTACCAAGTTGGGTAATTAAATTTCCGAGTGCATTTTCAATTACACTTCATGGGGTTGAAATAACTGATTCTAACACCTGGGCTCTCCAATGGAAAAGACTGACACTCCTCCCAAGCGTGTTTTTTTCCTCAACTTTACCCGATTCTGTACGTGGAATAAATTGCAACTTAGAAATCTGTGGGTCAGTTCTTTTTGTCAGCTTTTGTTTTGTCAGCTGCTATCATGATGGCGTGGTACCCGACTTCCTTGTCTAACTTCCAGAAGGCAGAAAATTTTCAAGATCATTAACCAAGATCATCTGGTAAGGAGCTGTGCTGCCAACCCAGAAGTGTATGGTTCGAATCCACCAGCGGCTCCCAGGAAGAAGGATGGACTGCCAGCTCCTGTGTCATTTACTGCCTCTGAAAAGCCACTGAATGATCAGCTATGAGTTGGTTCCAACTCAGCAGCGCTCCACTGCGACATCTCAGAGCAGAGGTCAGACATCCTGCTTCCTCTCCCCCTTTTTTATCGAGTCTGACACCAGGTATCTCTCCCACCACACTCTGTTTCTCTGCATGGGACTCAAGAATGTGTTACAATGACTGCATATAATTTACAGACTGTACTTTCAGTTGGTACCAGCAGCCAGGAAATTAAAAGACGTATTGCAATGGGAGAGTCTGCTGTTAGGGACCTCTCCAAAGTACTGAAGAGCAATGGTGTCTCTCTGGAGACTAAGGTGTGTCTGATACAGGACATGGTCTTTGTAATCACTTGTTATGCATCAGAGAGTTGGACAATGACTAGGGAGGGTAGAAGGAGAATTGATACCTTTGAGCTGTGGTGCTGGAAAAGAGTATTGACTATACCATGGACTGCTAAGAAAACAGTTTCATCCTGGAGAGGGTTAAACCGGGTGGCTCCTTGCAGGCAAGGATTCTGAGGCTCTGTCTAACATACTTTGGACATGTTGTAAGGAGAGACCGGTCCTTGGAGAGGGACGTCATGCTTGGTAGGGTGGAGGGACAGCGCAGGAGGGGAAGACCCTCTATGAGGTGGATTGATTCAGTGACTGGGATAATCGGGATGGGTGTGTCAGAGGCAGTGCGATTGTCACAGGACAGAGCAGAGTTTAGGGCTGTTGTACATAGGGTCGCTATGAGTCGCAAGCAACTCGACAGCACAAAACAACAACAACTTTCAGTTACAGGTTTTATTATGGAAAGAACAGTATACCAGGGAGCTCTGGTGATGCAGCCCAAAGTGACCCAAAGACTACGCCTCTCTGCAGGTTCAAATCCCAGCCACTCCTCAGGAGAAAGGTGGGCCGTCTCCTGCTGTGGGATTTAGAGCTTCAGAATCACGCTAGAGGGTCAGCTGTGTGTCGGTTCCGATTCAGCAGCAACAGTCAAAGAACAAGCCAATCAGTCCTGGAAGACATGCACCTGGGACGCCCCCTGAAAGCCAGGAAGGTGAGACGACGTCCTCTCATGCACTTTGGGGGTGTTATCAGGACGGCCTAGTCCATCGCGTTTGGTAAAGGAGAAGATGAGTGGAAAGGTACAGGGATATGCACAGGGACTGCCGTCAGGGCATAGACGGTGGAGGTGGGCAGGCTCGGCCGGCTTGCTTCTCTTGCACGTGGGGTTGCCATGAGGCAGGGCTGACTCACCCACACTTCACAACACAACAAGCTACAATCTGAGAGCTGGGTCTGGATGGACGTGGAAGCAGGGCTGTTCAGAAGGGCTCATTTCAGCCTGTCTCCTGCTGGGACACACACATAGGGTGGCATTGCAGGTTCTCAGCAGGCCGTGGAAACAGAGTAGGCTGGTTCCAAGCCTTGTTTAGCACTAATAGGAATGACTCAGCTACTGTTCTTTGATCAAGACAAGCCCCCGGCAGGGCTCTCCCCAACTGTCCCTGCTGGGCGAGTATTGCAAAGCTCTTCAGCTCTGCTCTTAAGCGTCTGAGACACCCGCTCCTCCAGACAGCTTTGTGCTGGCAGGCGCACCCTGTCCTCTCCTCCTGTGAGCTCGGGGTCTCTATATCCTGTTGATCCTGTGCTATCATCTCATACTGCCTTCAGGATTACAACACTCTCTGTCTCCTGGGTGCAGTAAGGACTCTGAATCCAGTGGGCAGACTCTACAGCTTCTTCTTGGTGGTCACAAGGAGCCCCTCTAATCTCTGGGATTAGCTGCCTTCAAGTTTACCAAGATGGCACATTTATCCATAAAAGTCGTCCTTGTACTTTATTTTAATCATATTTTACTATATCTTTTATTTTAATTTTAATGAAAGTTTACAAAGACTTTGGATTTCCATTCATTCACTGTTGCACTTTCCTCCCTGCCCACCCTTCCCTCCAAGTTTGCTCTTCTCTTTGAAAAGTAAAGGAAAAATTCTTTCATTGTTATACAATCCCTCCTGCCAAGTCCACTCCACTATGCAGCCTTCATTCTGGACTTCATTCTGTTATGACAAAAATACCTAATCACATATCCCTTTTAAACACAGTTTTCTCCCTCATCTGTTTCAATGCAGTATACATTATTTGTCCCATCTTTCTCAGTCTCCTCCCAACCCCGATGTCAGTCCCATTTTACAACAGTGGCACTATGCAGTATTTGTCCTTTTGTGAGTGAGATATTTCACTCAACATAATGTCCTCCAGGGTCACCCATTTTTAATATTTCATGAGTTCCTTGTTTTTCAATGCAGCATAGTATTCCATTGTGTGAATTCTCTGTCCATTTGTTTGTTGATGGGCACTTAGGTTGTTTCCAACTCTTTGCTATTGCAAACAAAGCCACAATAAACATGGGTGTGCATATATCTGCTTGGGTGGCAGTTATAGTTTCTTTGGGGTATATTACCAGTAGTGGAATTGCTGAGTCAAGTGCCGTACTGCCTTCCACAGTGGTTGCACGAGTTTACACTTCCACCCATAGTGAATAAGGGTTCTAGTTTCTCCACAACCTTGCCAGCATTTGTTGTTTGCTGTTCTGTTTAAATTTTGCTATTCTGACTGGGGTGAGATGATATCTCATAGTTGTTTTTCAATGATCTTTTCAATCATGTGCTATCTATCTGAGAGCTGGACAATGACTAAAGAAGGCAGAAGAAGCATCAGTGTCTTTGCCGTGTGGTGTTGGAGAAGAGTACTGACTATATCATACACTACCAAAAGAACAAACATGTCATGGAGACTGTGCAACTAGGGCGCGCCTTAGAGACAAGGATGATGAAATTTCATTTCATATGCTTTGGAGATGCTTGGGAAAGAAGAGGGTCAGCAAAAGAGAGGAAGACCCTCAACGAGATGGATTAGCATAGTGGCTGTGACAATGGGATGGAGCATGACAGAGGTCACGAGGGTGGAGGGAGTAAGGCACGGTACTGACACGTTGTTCACCGTGAGTTGTCCCTGACTCCATGGCATCTAACACCACCGCCTGGGGAAGACCTCTGATCTCCCAGGGGGGCCACCATGGATGTCTTCTGTGACCTCACCTTGGTGGACCTGCCCACACCACCCCAACTCTGCACCACACACAGGATATGGCCTGAGGCCCCTTAGGCTGGGGTTCCCCTCACTGCATGTCTCATAAAACTGTCCCCTACTGATCACCTGACTCTGATCACCTACACTCCTTTCCCCTTCCAACTCCTCAGTAGGGGATAGGAGAGAGGATGTTGAGAGGGCAGCGTCTAGCTGACCATGTGCTGATGAGCTGGACATGAGGTCTGAGCAAGAGGAGTGAAGGACCTCTCCAAAGTTCTCAGCCTGAACCTCTGGGAGATTAACCTTGACATTGACCAAGAGGCAAGTCAGGAGGAAGGGGCCCCAGGAGCAGAGGAGGAGCTCTGAGAACCTGGACAAGTGCAGTGGGCGTTGCTTGGTTATCTAGTGCTGCTGTAACTGATTCCACATGTGGACACCTTTAACAGAAATGTTTTCTCACACGGACTAGAAGTCTAAATGTGGGTGCCTACTCTAGGGCAAAGCTTCTTCTCTGTGCAACCTGGATGGAGGTGCTTCTGTTTGCCTCTGCATCTGGAGAGACCTGCATGTGTCTTGGATTTTTTCCTAGGTCTAGAAGGTTCACCCCATAGGGACCCTGTGTCCAAGACCAGCTCCTGTCATTTCTTTCTTACAGGTACTGAGGCCCCCTCTGCTCTCACTTTTCCCCATGGAGACTCCTCTATGCGGGATCAGAGCAGGGACAGGATTAAGGGAGTTACATGCTAGTCTTAAACTTTTGACAACTGACTGACTGGCCGATCAGACCATAGTGGGTGAGGGTCGTTCTAGACTGCCCTAGTACATCAAAACACCAAGAAGCGCGGTCCACCCAAGTCAACGTGTGTTTCATTGTTGTTGCTTTTGTGATGTGCCACTTAATATGTATTTTAGAGGGACACAATTCAGTCTGTGACAGACACAGAAGTGGAGACTCCTAGGAGGCAGTGGGATGAATGATAGATGAGAGAGAGATTTTTGAGCCAAATATAGACTTGCACGCGTCATCCAATGTGGTATTTATAGCC
Source organism: Elephantulus edwardii (assembly GCF_000299155.1). Classification (NCBI taxonomy): domain Eukaryota; kingdom Metazoa; phylum Chordata; class Mammalia; order Macroscelidea; family Macroscelididae; genus Elephantulus; species Elephantulus edwardii. Next base: position 1,524,777 of record NW_006400078.1, on the reverse strand, counting down.
AGGAGATTAGGAGGAAGGCACCCAAAGAGGAAGCGTGCACTGCGGTGAGGGCCAGACCCAGGCTCCAGGGCACTCTGATTGGTAATTATTAGGTAATAATGACCATCCTTTCTTCCCAGAAGCATCTGGCACAGCGCCTGGTCACTGAATCACACACGACTCCTCGTGTCCCTCCTGCCAGGGATGCAGAGTCCCTCCAAGCAGGACAGCTGGGAGCCAGGGTCGCTCCATGCTTGGGGGGCAGGAGGTGACTCTCTCGTGGCTGTGATCTTTACATAAGTTGGTCACCAGGTCTTTCTTCCTTGGCGTCCCTGGGTGGGTTCAAGTGTTGAGGTCAGTAGTCAAGTACAAACCACGTGAGCTTCCTCAAACCCCAAACCCACGGCCATAAAGCCGATTTCCCACCCACCACCAACCACCCTGCAGAACGGGGCAGAGCGACCTAGGAAGGTCATAAGGCTGTAAATCTTGACAGAACAAGTCAGCCTCATCTTTCTTCTGAAGAGAGGCTCGTGGATTAGAACAGCCAACCTTGTGCTTAACAGCCAAGTTCTTTAACCACTGCATCACCAGGGCTCCCTCCCTCTGAGCCACCCAGAGACCTAAAATATTCTCTAGGGGTTTCTCAGGAGCCAGAGTGGAACTTCATGGTCATTGGGGGGAGAAGACAAGATTGTCTTACGATCCCTCCTCAGTTGTTAAAACTCTTACTTTTAAAAAAAAAAATTCTCGCGAGCTCTGGTGGCCTAGTGGAAAGAAGCTGCAACTACAGTCTCAGAGGTGCATGGTTCAAATCCACCAGATGCTCTGCTGGAGAAGGAGGAACAATCTCCTCCTGTACCACTCAGAGCTGATTTGACGGTACACACACAAAATAATGAAATAAAATAATATAAAAAAAGAAAAAATTCCATGCACACCTGTGTTTATTGTTGCATTATTCATTATAGCAAAGAGATGGAAGCAACGCAGGTGCCCATCACCAAATGAATGCCTAGAAAAATTATAGTACATTCATTCACACAATGGTACGTAGCCTTGAAGAACAATGAACTCATAAAACATTACACAACAGTGGAGAGCCTAGAGGATGTTATGCTGAGTGAGATTTCTCAGTCACTTGAAACTCTTTAACATTACAGCCAAGCCATTTTCAAGCATTGAAATGTTCATTCTAATTATGACTCCAACCAATTCCGGCTCCTCCAATGTTATAAAATAGGACAAAGAGGGTGGAGGTAGTTGGAGAAAGAATGGGAAAAGAGTGGATAGAATAAACACTGCCGTAGAACAGATGTAGGGAAGAACTGTTTAAAAGGAATAAATGATTAGGCATTAAATGTATGACAATATGGAACAAGGGGTGCATTGTGGGGGGAGAGGAAAATGTACAACAATTAGTAATAAAAATAACATTTTTTAAACCCCAAAAAATTCACCTAAAGCAAAAGAACATTTCTCCTTTATAAAATATTTAATTGGAAAAAAAAATCATTCCAGGTTCTACAGACTTCTGGTGGCTCAGTGGGTAAGACATGCTGTCAACCCAGAGGAAGACAGTTCAAAGCCACCAGCTCCTCGACAGGAGAAAGATAGGCATTCTCTGCCTGTCCGGTTTACAGCCCTGGAAACCCACTGAAGGCGTCAGCTCTGTGTCAGTTCCAACTCCAGCTAACAGATGCAGGAATTGTGAGCTGTAACCTTCCCCTTATCCCCAGGCTACCCCTGAGGGGCAGCTTGAACCCCAGCCAGCGTCTTTCTTCCGGTATTGGGAGAATTTCTTAATTGGAAGTTTGCTCTGCAGAGACTTGTCTCTCACAGGCTGTAAGACTTCTGGCTTCTGAGGTGATTCAGGATACAGCCTGACTGTGTTTCTGGAAGCTGGGGAGGGGACAGGACACTGGCCCACTTTTCTGGCCCTCTGCCCTCCTCAGGGGGAGTCTGGGGTCACCAGGAAGTCTGGAGGAGCCTGAATTGGTTGAAATTATAATTAGAATGAACATTTCCACACTTGAAAGTGGCTTGGCTATAATGTTAAAGAGCTTCAAGTTCGTTTGGGCCCCTGATGAGTGTGTCCCATACATCATTTTTTTTAGTTTGTAAATGAAAACATTTTCCTTCTTTTTTCTAAAAAGAGCTTTCAAATTTTTATAAGATTCTGGCTTGGTCTGATAAGACATGAAGCCACCTTGTATAGATGACATGGTTGGACCTTCATAGTAACCCTGGGATATCCCTGCTGGGCCAGGACCTCTGCCTAGCTTAAAAGCCAGAATGCTTAGTACACAGAAAAGTCATCCTGGATTCCTTGACAATTCCCAATTCATTTCGGCCCCAGGACCTTTGCACCATCTGGAACCCTGTCTCTGGCAGATTTCTATGGCACCTCCACTAACTGTTCATTCCTGGGCCCTTCTCCTCCTTCCAGATCATTCCACCCCTTCCCTTCTTTTCCGTTCTTTATAGTATTCACCACTCTTCAAAGTTAGTCATTTTTTATGCATCACTTTCATTTAACAAACACCCAAAATCACTGGGTTTCCAAGGCTCTGGGGTCACTAAGACCATCAGGTCTCTGAGGCTGTAAATCTATTCTGGGGAGACAGTCGCATCTTTCTCCCACAGAGCACTGGTGATTCTAAATGCTGACCCAGCATATAGCACCCTGCACCACCAGGAGTCCATCGTGTGTTTATCCTGCAGCTGAGCTAAACGAATGCTTTCTTTGAGGAGGATCAGCACAAAGCTGGCTCCTGTGAAGCAGAGGTTCCAGATGTCCAAAACGTTCAGCTCTTCAGACTGCTGGCCACTCCATCATCTCTCATGTCAGTTATCCTCCCACTGGTCTCTGGCTTCGATTTTTCCACTGGAACTCACCAAATTTACTTACAATTAAGTAGTTGATTAGGGAAGTGACAGTTCAGAATCAAGGTCAACTTGGAAGTTATGAACACGACTCAGGATGCATTTCCTCTGTCAGGACCTTCTCGCCCTCTGTCTATGGGCCTGCGAGGATGTTACAGCTCCATGGATTGTATCATGGCTGGAATTGATATGTGTAAGGACATAATGTGAGACAATCCCTCACAATCTAATAAACCAAAGCAGCTGTAAAGGATTAGAAATGGAGTACAACATGCTGTAATCTCATCACACCTGAGATCTCAGTACCACCAAGAGAGAATTGCCAGAAGTGGAGTGTGTTCCCTTTGGACCCAGGTCTCCTTCTTTTTTTTTTTTTCTTCTTATTTTTAATTTTTTTTTATTTCATTAGTGTGTGTGTGTGTGTGTGTGTGTGTGTGTACCGTCAAATCAGATCTGACTGGTATAGGAGGAGATTGTCCCTCCTTCCCCGGCAGAGTGTCTGGTGGATTCAAACCGTGTGCCTCTGGGATTATAGTTGCAGCTCCTTGCCACTAGGCCATCAGAACTTCCCTCCAGGTCTCCTTCTGAGAAGCTCTTTGACTCCCTGGAAGGTCAGTCTCCAAGGAACACTAGGCCTGTAGCTGTTGAAGGAAACAAGGACCTTCCTCCTGAACCCACAGACAGAGAAAGGCTTCATTGGGTAAATCTACTGTCAGGGGCCTCTGCAAAGTGCTAAAGAGCAGTGATATCAGTCTGGAAACTGAATTACACCTGACTCAAGCATGGTCTTCCCAATTTCTTGCTGCACATTGGAGAACTGGACAATGACTAGGAATAACAGAATAAGAATGGATGCCTTTGAATCATGGTGCTGGAGAAGGGTATTGAACATACCATATAGACTGCCAAAATAACAAACAGGGCTATCCTAGAGAGGGTGAAACCAAGATGTTCCTTGGAGGTTAGGATTTTGAAGCTCTGTCTCACATACTTTGGGCACATGGCCAGAAGGGACCATTCCTTTGAGAAGGACATCATGCTTGGAAGGGTGGAGGGACAGTGCAGGAGAGGAAGATCCCAGGTGAGATGGATTGATACGGTAACTGGGTCGGTGGGAGTTGATGTGTCAGAGTAAGTGAGACTGGCTCAGTACAGGGCAGAGTTCAGAGCTACTTTACAGTCTCTATGGGTCGCAGGTGACTCAACAGCACATAAGAGGAAGACCTCAGCTGTGATGAATTGACACAGTAATGGGGGTCATCGGGGGAGGCGTGTCGAAGACAGTGAGACTGGCTCAGGACAGAGCAGGGTTCAGAGCTGTTGTACATAGCTTTTGTACGCAGGTAACATGATGGCCACATAACAATGCCTTATTCATACGGTTTCCCTCCATAAGGGACGTTAATATTCACATTATTAATAAGCTATCCAATCCTCTTACCAGACCATAAGCACTTTATTTATATAGTCTCATCTAGTCATTTGGTAGAAATCACAAAGACGATGGCTTGGTAATAAGGAATCGCACTGCCTACCTGTAGGTTCGAGGTTTGAATCCTCCAGCTGCTCCAAGGGAAAAAAATGGGCCGTCTCCTCTCATGAGATTTACCGTCTCTGAAAACCCTCTGGAGGGTCAGCTCTAGGTTGGTTCTGGCTCCGCGGTGCACAATGACAAGGCTACAGGAAAGGAACTTCTGATCAAAGAGTTAGCAGTTCAAACCCCCAGCTGCTCCATGGAGCTTCCTCTCCTCCTAGGAAATCACAGAAACCTGACGGATGGTCACCGTGGGTCAGAATTGACTCGATGGCAGCAGATTTGTTTTGACTTGTTTTTTGTGGGATTTTTTTTTCTGTGTACTTTCGAGTTGGACCCAACCCATAGCTGATCCGTCTGGTGGGTTTTCACACCAGTGGTTTTCACACACTGTCTGGTGGCAGTAATCACATAGGTGGAGATTGTCCATTCTTTTCCACGGAGCAGCTGGTAGCTTTGAACCACATGCCTTTGGGATTACAGTGCAGCTTCTTGCCACTCGGCCACCAGAGCTCCTGATTTTTTTTTTAATTTTATTTTTTTATTATTATTTTTTGGGCGTGTACCATCAAATCAGATCTGACTGGTGCAGGAGGAAATTGTCCCTCCTTCTCCGGCAGAGCATCTGGTGGATTTGAACCGTGTACCTCTGGGATTGTAGTACAGCTTCTTGCCAGTAGGCCACCAGAGCTCACCTCAGAGCTCCTGATTTTTTTAAAAAAACAAAGTCAAACTCTTTGCTATCGAGTGAGAACCAACTCTCCCTGACCCTCCAGCGGCTTGTCAGGGTTGTAAACGGCACAGGGGTTTGTCCGTCTTTCTCCCAGGACGGCATCACCTGAGAGCGCCACTGTAGGTGAGCAGGGCAGCTTCCTACCCACTAGGCCAGAAGAGCTGGGTTGACAGAAGGGACATAGGCAGTAATTCCCTGCACCCAGGTCACCTCCTGGCTCTTGGAACCATTTTTTGCATCTGAAGGATTAACATCCCCCTCCCAGTCATTTTGCTAGTCTGAAAAGAACAACAGGGCAAAGAGTTCAAAAGGTGAGGTTGCCCCATGATACATCTTCAAGGATATGAACATGTATGGCCAAGCACAATCAATAAGAGTGCATCTAAATTCCAAAATCAATCTCCATAATAGTCTATGTGTTTCCTACTGCCAAAGGGGCCCTTTAGAGT
>NW_006400078.1:1499758-1518957 GCF_000299155.1 Elephantulus edwardii | reverse complement strand
CCCAAAATCTCTGTAAATGTTTATGAAAATTAATAAAATATAATTATAGGGGGGAAAAAAAAGGTGAGGTTGCTTACATACCAGCGTTCAGGGTTCCCACACATGACTGTCTGATCTGATCAGGGTCTCCAAAGGTTGTCTCAGCTTCAGGCTCTTTGACCTCTGATAAAACATAACTGAGAGATAATGATTCCTCTACTCATGATAACAGCATAATGGGCTTTTCCTGGTGCAGAATACTTTTTTTAATCTTTTTTTTTCTTTTTTCTTGTTGTGTACCATTGAATTGGATCTGGCTGGCACAGGAGGAAATTACCCCTCCTTCTCCGACAGAGCATCAAGTAGATTTGAACCACATGCCTTCAGGATTGCAGTGCAGCTTCTTGCCATGAGGCTACCAGAGCTCCCTTCGCATAATACTTTTTAACTTATTATCTTTTTCTCTTTCATTGGTTTTTTTTCTTTTTACCTACATTTGCCCACCTTGGGACAGGACAGTAGCTCTAGCCGCAGTATCAGTCCTGATTGCTGGTGGCAAGACCAGTCTAGCAAGAACTTCTCTCTCAGTCACTCCCACTCATGATAGGGGTGGTGGTGGTAGCTGCGCCAAGTCCAACTCATAGCAACCCTGTGAACAATAATAGAGTTGAATCCTATCCCGTCCTAGGGAAGCTCTGGTGGCCTAGTGGTAAGAAGCTGCACAGCAATCCTGAAGGCATGAGTTCTAATCCACCAGCTGCTCCTCGGGAGAAGGATAGACAGTCTCCTCCTGTTCAATTAACTGCCTCTGAAAACCCAACACCAACAATTCTATCCTATGCCGTTCTCACAATCTGGCACACGTGAGCTCATTGCTGCAGTCACTTTGTCAATCCACCTGGTTGAGGGTCTTTACCGACCCTCCACCTTTCCAAGCACGATGTCACCATCCAAGGAGTAACCTCTCCTAGCAACATGTCCAGAGTATGTGAGACAAAGCTTTATTATCTTTGCTTCCAAGGAGCACTTTGGCTGCACCTACTCCAAGACATATCTAGTCATTCTTTTGGTGGGTGGTGGTGGTGGTGGTTGTTGTTATATGCCATCGAGTCACTTGTGACTCATAGCGACCCTAAACTCTGCTCTGTCCTGTGCCAATCTCATTGTCTCCGATACACTCATCCCGATTACCCCAGTCACCAAATCAATCCATCTCCTACAGGGCCTTCTCCTCCTGAACCTGCCAATGTCCATCTCCAAGGACAGGTCTCTCCTTACAACATGACCAAAGTATGTTAGACGGAGCCTCAGAATCCTTGCCTTCAAGGAGCCGCCCAGTTTAACCCTCTCCAGGATGAATCTGTTTGTTTTCTTAGCAGTCCATAGTACCCTCAATACACTTTTGCAGCACCAAAGATCAAAGGCATCAATTCTCCTTCTACCCTCCCTAGTCATAATAAGAGTTCAGGCATCGTGGAGGCTGGACCTGGTCACCACAGCACTAAACAGTCCTCCCCGCAACATGAAACTGACTCCCATGCTGTCAAACAGGTCTCCTCCCACTTCTCCTTCCCACCAATCCTGACATGAACCATCCCTCCCAGGGCTTTCACTGCTCTGCTAATCTGTTGCAATGGCCACACAGATCCATACTCACGGTTATGGGATTTATCTTGGAAGTTAACGGGTTTCAATTCAAGTTGAAAACAGGATGCAGTTCTTTAGTTCTCAAGTATCCTCTCAGGCCCTTTGACTTTCAGCTTTCTGGCTTTAGGTCATTATAAAGCTCCTGTCATCTTGCCAATTACGGCATCTCCCCTATTAGTCATCCAGCAAGCTTGAGCAAAAATCCCTGGCTCCCGCTTGGTGGGACAACAATACAATACAGCAATATTCACTGTCAATTCAAATGTTACTCCATCAAGGTGGGTGTCCTTCTTATCTCTTCTTATTCTAACAGAAATACCACAGATGGGTGACTTCACAAAGCAGACATTTGTCTTACAAAAATAACCTAACAGTCCTACTGGACTCACGGGCACCTAACAACAAAAATCTGACCACAGGTTAGGAGCTGGACATCTGAATTCAGAGCACTAGCTATGCTGAAGGCTTGCTTCCTCCATTGGTCCTGGAGAAAGGTCCTTGCCTCGACTCACCCTCTAGAAGGTACCCCTGGAGATCCCCATGTGCCCCTGTGTCTCCGAAGTTTACCACCATGGGGACTTGTGTTCCCCACGCCCCACCCTCTGTCCTGGTTGTTCTGAGGTGCCCCTCCCCACTGGCTCCCTCTCTCATTTTATCTCCCATGGGTCTAAAAGCAATGCAGGCCACACCCCAGGGAAGGTCCCCTTTAATCAGGTCATAACGGACCCTCCAGTAGGTTTTCAGAGGCACTCAATCCCACAGAAGGAGATTGCCGTCTTACTCCCAAAGAACAGCTAGCTGGTAGATTTGAACCGTGTACTTTCAAATTGGTAATGCAGCCCCTCCCCACTAGGCCACCAGGTCAGAATTTACAACTAGGAGAATTACATTATACATGAATCATGGTCTTGCCAAATTGACATAAATTTGGGAGGGGCACAATCCAATCCTTGACAGGAATTTATTGACTCCATCCCATCAGCCCCTTGGGAATTCTGGTGGATAGGTTAAGGGGTGCAGTTACATTCGCATACTGAGGGATCAGTCTAGTTTCTAGCACCTACTGCATTTGCTCATTTCACTTTCCTATTAAACCATTACTCAGAGTGAGACCCAGTCACTATGCTGTTTTGTGGCCCTTGGCTGCACCCTGTGGGCTTCAAAGTGTGTTCCTTGGTTTGGAAAAAAAAAAAAAGTCTAACCAGGTGACTCAGTGTGTCTTTTCTTTCAATTCCTTAGAGGTGTTTTGGTATTTGCCTCTGTCACAGGAAATGATAAGCCCAGTGCAAAACAAATATCTGTTCCTGTGAGGATCTCTGTCACAGACTGAATTTTGTCCCTTGAAAAGATACGCATATAATGACAGAAGGGGAAGCTAGTTCTCTCTCTCTCTCTCTCTCTGTGTCTCTCTGTCTCTCTCTCTCTCTCTCTCTCACACACACACACACACATACACATATCCCACCCCCCACCCCACATCCCGACCCTCACCACCACCCCACCACCCCATCTCCACCCCTTGTCAGGATCCTGGTAAACCGGAAAGTTGTAGGAGGATTAAGGGCGGAATGCAACACTCCCTAAATCCCATCACAGACCTAATCTGATGTAAAGGGAGTTCCCCTAGGTGTGGCCTGTGTACCTTTTATTTCACAAGGGTGGAGGGACAGCACAAGCAGGCCCTGGGTGAGATGGATTGACTCAGTGACCGGGTAATGCAGTAGGTGTATTAGAGACAAAGAGGTTGGCTCAGGATAGAGCAGTGTTCAGAGCTGTTGTACACAGGGTCACTGTGAGTCACAAGAGACTGGAAAGCACATAACAACAACAAAAACAATAGCAGGGAACCAAGGTGGGCGTGATGCAGGCCATGGCCTTTTTAATCACTTGCAATGCATCTGAGAGCTGGACAATGAATAAAGATGGCAGAACTGATGCCTTTGAACTTGGTGTTGGAGAAAAGCACTGAATACCCCAGGGGCTGCCGAAAGAACAAACACATGACTTAGGAAAAGGGCTGCCAGCGTGCTCCTTGGAGGCAAGGGTGACGAAGCTTCAACTCTCCTACTTCAGCCACATTGCTAAGAGGGGCTACTCCTTGGCTTAAAGGGACATCACTCCTAGAAAGAAGAGGGTCAGTGAAAGAGAAGACCCTCAACGAGATGAATTGGCACAGTGACTGCAGCAATGGGCTCTAGTGTGTCAGAGATGATGGCACAGGAGAGGACAGGGTTCAGGTCTGTTGTTCAGAGTCGCTGTGGGTCGTAAACTTGACGGCACCTAACAACGACAGCCAGTGGCCTAGTACGTAGGGAGTTGTGCTGCCAGCCCAAATCCCCCTGCAGCTCTGTGGGGGAAAGACAGGCAATCTCATCTTCACAGCCTCTCAAAATCTCCAGGAGGTCGGCTACAACATTCCAGCTTTACCAGGATGAGTTAGGGTAAACAAATTTCAGTTTCTTTGGTGTTCCTTTTGAGATTCTTTTTGAGGAAGTAATAGCAGAAGATATAGTATGTAATAGCCTCTGGAAACTCTAAGAACACTGAGAAACGATAGTTGTAGAAAGGCTTCAGGTCTTTTATTCATAAGATCACCATGCTCAACTCAGGGCAATCAACAACAACAATAATAGCAGAAGAGAGAAACAAACTGAGAAGTGGATACTGTCAGGACCATCAAGAACTGATCACCAGGAAGAGAGAGAGAGAGAGACTGTGTGTGTGTGTGTGTGTGTGTGTGTGTGTGTGTGTGTGTGTGTGTGTTTTCTGTCAAATCGGATCTGACTAGTACAGGAAGAGATTGCCCCTCCTTCTCCAGCAAAGCATCTGGTGGCTTAGAACTGCGTACCTCTGGAATTGCAGTGCGGCTTCTTGCCACTAGGCCAGAGTGTGTCTTTTTTGACTGGGCTTCTAAGAGACTGGCCTCTGGTACTGGGGACAGTCAGAAGACGTGGGAGTCTCCAGGAATGCCTGGCCTGGGGAAGCTGAAGGAAAACAAGGGCTTTCCTCCCCAACTGACCGGCAGACACACAGAGAGCCTTTCCCTAGAGCTGGTGTCCTGAACTTGGACTTCCAGCCTTGAAACCTGGGGGAGGAGCTCTGGTGGCTGAATGGTAAAGGAAAGGTCCAAGCTCACTGTCTTGTAGCTGAATGTTTTTGAGGGGCTGTAAGGAGGGGGAGATTGTCAGTCCTCTCCCTCCTAGAGCTGCAGGTGGATTTTGGCAGCACAACTCCCTGGACACAAGGCCACCAGTTGTTGTTATTAGGTGTCCTCGAGTTGAGTCCAGTAGCAACACTGATCAAGTAAGTATATGGCGAATATGCTTTATGTAAAATGCTCGCTTTGATGAACATGGAGAGCTGAGGTTTAACAAAGAGAAGAGCAGGGTGTTCCTCTGTTCTATGTTGGCCTGGTGGGGACAGTCACAGCACTTTCAAGGGCCTGGGCCCTTTTCCATCATTTTAGGACCCCCTGTTTTTTCTCCTGGAGTGAGTCATAAAACCATATTTAGGGGTACACATTAATCAGATTATTATCTCCTGGTCTAGAGGGACCTGTTTGAGTAGGGTCAGAAAGTCAGCAAAATGGAATCTCTTTGGTTTCAACCTTCTAGTAAGGTTGCTAATATAAAGGTATGTGGTTCAAATCCACCAGCTGCTCTGAAGGAGGACGAACAATCTCCTCTCACGTGATTTACAGCCTCTGAAAACCCGCTGGAGGGTCAGCTGTGGGTTGGCTCCAACTCAAGGGTACAAAACAGCCACAATCTGTGAAAGAATAAACTTCTGTCTGCTCAGCCATCCGCATGTGCCGTCTTTGTACGGACGAGGGCCTCTATTTGTAATCATCTGATTCCAGCGGAGTCATTGGCCCAATGCACTCGTCGGCTCTGCGGGAGACCTTGCCTCATCCTCACCCCTAGGGAATTTGCCCCGTAGCTGTTGGCAGCCTCTCTCTTGTTGGCACACGGTGCAGTCTGTGTTGACATTTTGTGTCTCAGAGGGCACAAAAGGGGTATATAAAGATTCACCTGGCTCCACATTGCTTCAACACTCCCACGTCCATTTCATTTCATGGACCAAACTGGCCACCTCAAATGAGCATACAAGCAGACGCACCTGCTGATTCTCGTCACCTTCTGGTCAGGGAGAAGGTTTATTAAGGTGCATGAACATGGTCTGATGTGTGCTCTGAATTCCTGGAGCGCTTTCCATCGGCCCATGTCCCACACAGGTGTCCCCATAACAGTCCAATTTCCATCACCCATTTGCTTGGCTGTATTGCCGAGCTATTTTGGCCACTGCCCATGAGCTGGTGAAAATCCAAACATATGGGCTTTGACTGTTCCCCAATCCTTCCGTCACGGCGGGAAGACAGTAGACAGCCCAGACTATTGGGCTGACCCGTTCTTACCTCCTTCAATTAGGTCTTTCCATCTGCTGGGTGTGTGTGTGTGTGTGTGTGTGTGTGTGTGTGTGTGAAAGAGAGAGAAAATTTGTGTGTTTAGAATTAGCCAGCTGGACTCAGTTTAGATGATCCCAATTTTGTTGGCAACATCCAAAGCATCATAGTCAGGAGCAAGTCGAACATAGGCCTTCTTCTCTCCATCAGGCCTAATCACAGTGTTGACCTTGGCCACATCAATGTCATAGAGCTTCTTTACAGCTTGTTTGATTTGGTGCTTGTTGGCCTTGACATCCACAGTGAATACAAGTGTTATCTTCTGTCTTCCTCATGGCTGACATGGTCTGGGGAAGCTTGATGATGGCATAGTGGTCAAGCTTCTTTCTTCTGGGCTCAGTGGTATTTGGGCTGCCTTTGGAGTCTCAGCATCTTAGGCCGCTGGAAGGTGGGTGACGTGCAAATGGTCTTTTATTTTTTTATGTGTGTGTGTGTGGTTTTGGATGCCCTTCGGGACTTCTTTCTTGGCCTTTCACGTCTTTGTTTTGGCTTCAGTTTTGGGAGGGGCAGGGGCTTCCTTCTTCGCTTTCAGTGCCATCTTCATAGAAGGAAAAAAAACTATCTGCTAGTCTTAATGCAGCATTTCCCATAGCAAATGTCTCCATGTACCTGGGAACTGTCATCCCCATCCCTAAACCAAGCAGCCTTGGGCAGCAGGCAGTTGTCAGGTGGCAATGGGCGCTGGCAGCCGCTGAGAGTTCCAGGGTGGGACCCGCAGAAAAGATCCACCTGCCCCTGGATACAGTGGGTGCCTCCTTGCATTCCCTCTGTAGCTTGGTCCTCTATGAATCATTCTCATTTTATCATGGAACTATCTGGGGTCCAGCCTTCCTTATTAGTGGTTTCACTGACATCACTTAGGACGTGATGGGTATTTCAAATCTTATGATGATTTTATGGCCTTCTGTCACTAAGGCAGTCTTAATTAACAACCAATCACAGGCGAGTAATTGCCTTTCAAATGGCGTGTGTCATGCTGCAGCATCTGGGAACACTTCGAAGCCAGAATCCCAATGGTGCCCAGAGGGCAGTGTTCTCAGGTCTAAGCCATAAGCTCCAACGTGCAGAAGCTTGTGTGGCACTTACCTCCAGAACCACGTGTGAATGTGCATCACGGGGACCTCAAGGCGAAGAGAGCGGGGCTGATTTCTGTATTCAGACACAGCCTGCTACTCCTCACCTTCCCACTCAAATAGGTTGGGGAGGGTTGTTTCCCATGTGATTTTATAGATGAAAGCCAGCAAAATTTCCAGATGTGGAATATGTGTTCTCCAGATTCTAAATAGGCCAGCCAAACATTGGGCCTCCCGCTTAGTCTTGAGGGTTCGTAATAACAGCAAGTTATTCTTTGTTGCCTCCAGAATATCAGGGTGAGTCCTGCCCGTTATTCCCTGATCCAGCCCGTGGTCTTCTCAGTTGCTTGCTATGTTTCTGAGAGCTGGACAATGACTAAGGATGACAGAAGAAGAAACAGTGCCTTTGAGTTGTGGTGTTGGGGAAGAGCACTGAGCATATCATGACTGCCAAGAGAACAAACCGGTCTGCCCTGGACAGGGTGAAATCAGTTTGCTCACTGGAGGCAAGGATTTTTCTATACTTTGGGCATGTTGTGAGGAGAGACCGGTCCTTGGAGAAGGACATCATGCTTGGGAGAGTGGAGGGACAGCGCAGGAGGGGAAGGCCCTCTATGAGGTGGATTGATTCAGTGACTGGGATAATCGGGATGGGTGTGTCAGAGACAGTGCAATTGGCACAGGACAGAGCAGAGTTTAGGGCTGTTGTACATAGGGTCGCTATGAGTCGCAAGCGACTCGATGTAACAACAACAACAACATCTCACACATGATGGGCACATAGCCAGAAAGGACCATTATTGGAAAAGGACACCATGCTTGGAAGGGTGGTGGAAGATCAGTGCAGGAGAAGAAGATCCTGAATGAGATGGGTTGACACAGTGACTGTGGCAATGGGGTCAGATGTGTCAGAGATGGTGAAGTTGGCTCAGGATAGGGCAGAGTTCAGAGCCTTTGTTCATAGGGTTATTATAGTCACAGGTGACTGGATGGCACGTAACAACACCAGTGAAGACCCTGGGTATTTGCTGGATTTATTCATCAGTCTTTCTTGACCAAATAGTCACCACATGGTATTGTATTCAAACCAGCCCTCATTTGTCCTTTGATATTTGAAATTAACACAGCACCATCAGTGTTAGTGTGTCATTCAGTACACTTGATATTGCACCAAGTACAAGTCTCTTCTACTGAACTATGGCAATGAATTAGTGAACTCCAGTAACTATGGAAATACAGTGAAAATAGACTGGGACTCTTCCCACATCAAAACAAACTGCAACCGACTCATCAATGTCCACTACATTCACCCACTGCTTGGTAACCATCTGAAAATTGCTGTCCTGCGGGGGTAAATACTTTACCGATTGCCACCTGATGCTCTGCTATGAGTCACCCTTATGTTTTATTATTGTTGCTGTGCACCATGGAGTCGGAACCGACCCATAGCTGACCCTCCAATGGGTGTTCAGAGGCCGTTAATCACATGGTAGGAGACTGCCTTCGGGATTACAGCACAGCTTCTTGCAACTACGGCACCAGAGCTCATTACTATTACTATTACTATTACATTACCATTACCACTACTACTACTACTACTACTACTACTATTACTGCTACTACTACTGCTGCTGCTGCTGCTGCTACTACTACTATTACCATTACCACTACCACTACTACTACTATTACTGCTGCTACTACTACTACTACTGCTACTACTACTACTACTATTACCGTTACCACTACCATTACTACTACTACTATTACTATTGCCATTACTACTACTACTACTATTACTATTATTATAATCTTTTTTAAAAAATCCTGAATCATCCTTAAGTTTCTTTTATTATATATTTTCTTTAATCCTGAATCACCCTTGTGTTTTTAGTGTCTGTAGGACCCACTGGGGAAGCTGTGTCAGCAGATCCGACGAGGCCTCTAGGATTGTTGCTTTATTGCACAGTGGTTAGGGTCCCAGGGGTGTCCATAGAGGCTCCCCTTGATAGTCACATCTGCCAGGACCTAAGTAAGGCGTACAGCCATTGGATGAATATTCTGATCACCGTAAGAATCATTCCATCCAGGCTTGAATAAGAAAACACATCAGCTACTTCCTCTGCAGTGTTTCACTGGGTTCAGAGGGAGAGAGGGGCAGTTTCTCTTCTGAGAGCAGACAGATATCCCTGCTAATGACGTCCAGTCCACAAAGCTGGCCCTCTCCTCCAGGCCCATGTGTGTCTACATTCTTGACTGTACTACTGTGTACCCTGTGGTACCAGACTGTACCAGAGTGTGGCTCTTTTTTTTTTTTTTTTTTTGTGTGTGTGTGTGTGTGTGTGTACCATCAAATTGGATCTGACTGGTACAGGAGGAGATTGCCCCTCCTTCTCGAACAGAGTACCTCTGAGATTGCAGTGCAGCTTCTTGCCACTAGGCCACCAGAGCTCCCCGGAGTGTGGCTCTTCACATCACCTCTTCCATTCTGAAATACTCAAAACCAAAGACATTCCCTCTAAATGTGTAGTCCTCACAATCTACATAACGAGTGGTTCCTCAGGAAGCTGATGGTGTCAGTCTTGATATCAACAAGTTGAAGCAGTTCCCTTGGACGAGCTCCATCTGCTGGTTTAATAGTTTCATAGTTTCCTGTTCCTCCCTGACTGCCTTCTTCATCCCCAACAGTCACAGGGACTTTTCCTGTTGTTCTGACATGGTTTTTCCTTTCTGGGTCCACCTTGAGGTTGGCAATTGTCGTTCTGGATCTGGGTTATTTTTGGAACTACAGTCCTCTCCTAGAGGCTTTCTCCCTGTCATTGCCACCATGAACTTGAGCATGTCAGAATTGATGATGCTGAGACAGGGTAGGGCGGGGTCCTGATCTATCCCTCACAGGGTCATTATGAGTGATAATTCGATGGCACCGAACCACCACAAGGAATTGTATGTCTTGTCTTTTCTTTGTCACTCTGTGTATTTCCATATCCATCCAACTAGCCAATTCCTCAGGAAATTAGACCTCACCATTCTGACTTCCCATGAAAAAACTTTTGTCTTAGGTGACAAAGTGTTGCTCCAGTCCATGGGCATTTTCTTTCCAATCCAGAAACTAAAGGTTTCTCATTCTCGCATTCATACCTTTGTGCCCCACCCCAACCCCACTGATTTCTGTGAACCTGGGCCATTGCTGCAAATCCCACTTCTGACACCAACTGATGATATGGCAAAATGATATGGCAGAAACATCTGTCCTCCTCAACTTGGTGTGAGAGAAAAAGCACGATCAGCAGCTTCAATTTGTAATAAGCAGACTCCTTGATCCAGGCTTTATCCCACTTCTAGCATCACCTAAATGAATCATTTCTTCTGTAAGGACCAGGACAAAGCAGTCTTGCAGAACTTGTTAACTGTTCTTACAGGAAAGTGGTTTATTAGGGAAGCAAGAGTACAACTCAAGATTGAGATCAACTTGGAAATAACAGGAACAAGTTAGGATGAAGTTCATCAATCAGGACCCTTCTTCTTACCCTCTCCTGCTAGGCCCTGAGAAGGGTCTTGCTACCACCAGGCTGTAATTGAGGTCTTCTCCTACCGGGTTTTGCTGGAGCCTTCAACCACCAGGCCATGAGGAGGCCTTCTTGAGCAAGTGTTAAAACTCTTAGCTCTGCTGGTTGGCAATCTCCATGGCAATCTTTTCATACTGATCTCCTGGTTCATCCATGTCTCTGCTACTCTTGTTACTGCTACACAATCATCTCTGTTTTCCATATTATACTTTCTCTTTTTTATTTCTCTCTCCATGTTTCCCTTTAAGTCTTTTAGCTGGCAACAGTTGTCAGTCCCTCATTATACACCTTAGTGTATAGGGGTTTCTATACACTTTATTTTCATGTTCTTATACCTCCCTGTTGTCGATGGAAGGAAAAGACAGAGTCAGGGGCACACAGGAATGGGGGTCAGGCCAGAAAGTGTAAAGACAGGGGGCTAACAGCTGTGCTATGCCTTTCTGGGTTTTTATTGAGAATCATCAGGAAGGTGAACAAAGAAAAATCACAAAAGAGAAGTAAATAAAAACAAAGGATCATGGGGGAGTCTTTTGTAAATAAGGGTGAATTCTTCTCTATTGTTTACCTTATGCTTATCTCAGGAAGGAGAGATTTAGTAAATACAAATTAAGAATTGTGTAGACCTTAAGGATTGCTGTAATGCCTACTCCTGTCCTTAGAGAGGGACATCATGCTTGGTAGGGTAGAGGGACAGCGCAGGAGGGGAAGACCCTCTATGAGGTGGATTGATTCAGTGACTTGGGTAATCGGGATGGGAGTGTCAGAAGCAATGCGATTGGCACAGGATAGAGCAGGGTTTAGGGCTGTTGTACATAGGGTCGCTATGAGTCGCAAATGACTTGATGGGACATAAAACAACAACAACAACTTAGTGCCACAGGGTGAATTCCAGCTTGTATCAGCCTCCCTCCTATCCTCACATAGCATTTGGTTTATTATTAGTATTAAATTTGATATTCAGCTTCCCACACCTCCCCATAGAAATGACATGTCATTTATTTATTCACATTATTAGCAAGTTATTCCATCCCTTTGGCCAATCACAAGCACTTCGTTTGTATAGTTCCACTTTAGACCAGGGCTAAAAGGGGCATGTTAGGTAATTCTCTGTTCTGTAAGTATCCTGAGTGCTCCCATTTGGCCCAAGACAACATCACGGCTCTCTTGATATTGTCACAGCTCCAAAGGGGGGTCCCTCAATTTGCCCTTGCCATCTTTACCTCTTCCCCATACAGCAGCCAGAAGGCTCATAACAAAACTAAGTCAGAACACGTCACTCTTCTGTTTATTATTAATTTTAATGAAAGTTTATAGAGACTTAAAATTTCCATTCATTCATAATTGCACTTTTCTTCCTGCCCAACCCCCTCCCCCAATTCACTCTTTTCCTTGAAAAGGAAAAGAAAAACTGTTTCATTGTTATGCAATCCCTCCCCCCAAGTCCACTCCACTGTGCAGCCTTCATTCCAGACTCCTACCATGACAATAATACCCAATCATATATATCTTTTTAAACAGTTCTCTCCTTCACCTGTTTCAATGCAGTATACATCATTCATCCCCTCCTTCTCTGTCTTCCCTCAACCCCGATCTCAGTCCCATTTTACAACAGTGGCCCTATGCAATATTTGTCCTTTTGTGACTGAGATATTTCACTCAGCATGTCACTCTTCTTAAAATTCAACTCCACACTCCTACCTCTCTAGAAGTCAGAAACAAAATAAACACAGTGGTCTCATTCCCTGCTTCCCCTGGGCCCTGCTCTCCTCCTACCTCCTGGAGCTCATCCCAAGATCCTTACACTTTGTATAGTAACAAAGCTCTTACACCAATCAGGGACTCCCAAAGTTATAGAGACAAAAGGAAGGAGGCTGCCAGGGAAGACAGGCCCTGCACCCCATCCTAAGACCTCTGGGGGTTTCAAGCCAAGAGCTGGGGGTTAGGAGACGTGGGACTGCAGATACATGTTGGAAGAGCCAGGAGGGTGCTGTTAAATTTTGTTGTTGTTGTTGTTATGTGCCATCGAGTCGCCTGCGACTCATAGCATAGACATGACATTTAAAAACCCAGGAAGGTCTGGCCTCGCCCAGGGAAGGGGCAGAATGAGGACAGTAGGGCCACAAGCCTCAGTGAGTGGTCTCCAGACTTGTCATGTCGCTGCATTGTTTGTCAATCACTCTTTGACCCAAGAAGCAGCGTTTTAATCCCAAAACGTCCTACAGGCCCATCTCGTCCTGCTCCATCCCCTTGGCCTCTCCCGGTGACTGTCCTCCTCCTCTTCACCATGTGGGACTGCACGTAAGGCCAGCAGGCCGGTCAAGTACCTCGGTCAGGTCTTTGTTCCCTTCACCCCTTATGTCAAAATGATGAAGGCAACTCCCTTTCCATTGGTGCTTCCCGGGGTTCTGCATGGGGCCTCCCCTCTTCCCTCAATGACCAAATCCTTGATCAGAGTGGCTCAGGGGGAAGTGGATCCGTGAAAGAGACCCGGCTGGTCGGTCAGCTGTCCCACCGGGAGAGGCACCAAGGGCCAGCCCAACCCAAGTCCCGGCCACTGCCACGCGGTTTCCTAACAGCCGGGAATCCGGGCAGTGTCAGCACCGGCGGTCGGACGCAGCGAGGGCCTGGCGCTGCACGGGAAGGCGCGGGGCTGGGGCTCCCAAGCCCACATACGGGCGGAAGGCCAGGGCCATTGGGTTCGGGGAGGAGCAGGCCGAGGGGACCGAACTCGCAGCATCGCCGGGCGGGAATGGTGCACATGCTCCTGACACGCCGGCTGTGCCCGGCACTGCCAGCAGAGGGCGACGACGTGCCTTAGGCAACCACGGGAAGGAGGCCGCCGTTTGATGGACAGCTATCTAGCCCTATCATCACAAAATGTTGGCAAACTCTCCGCCCAAAGGACATTTTTTTATTCTGAAAGCGTTGCGTATGGAACTCCGTCA
This sequence comes from Elephantulus edwardii, assembly GCF_000299155.1. Taxonomy (NCBI): domain Eukaryota; kingdom Metazoa; phylum Chordata; class Mammalia; order Macroscelidea; family Macroscelididae; genus Elephantulus; species Elephantulus edwardii. Next base: position 1,505,285 of record NW_006400078.1, on the reverse strand, counting down.
ACCCAATGAGAGAGGTGGAAATTTCCAGAAAGACCTAAACCAATGGGTGCGGCTACCGGGGCTGTGATGGACGGAGCAAGTGGTCAACCGTTGTCTTAGAAGCGCTCTCTACCGGCCAATTATGAAGGGAGAGACAGGCGGGGGTTTGTTGAGTAAAGACCAATCCCGAGAATCTGAGGAGGCAGGGAGGCGGGCCTTACTCTCTGCTGTCCAATGAGAGGGAAGAGCAGATGATAGATTAAGCTTCAAGCCAGTAGTAGAAAAGAGCAGAGAATCCCCAGGAGGCACTCGACCAGTGAGCGGACAAGGAAGGGGCGGGTTTCGGAGGTCCCGGCAGCTTCTAGTAGGTTCCAGAAGGCGGCGCGTGCGGTTGGGAACGCGGAGCGGACGGGTTCGATTCAACGGGGTTCCGGGGCCCGGCTATGGAGCAGGTGAAAGGGGAGGGGTGGACCGGCACCGGAGCCGCGGCGGGACGGCCGAGCGGGACCGCGACGGCGGGAGGCGGACGGGGCGGGAGCCGCCGGGGTCGAGCGGGCGACCGGGAGGCCAGGTGGGAGGGCCGCGGCCGCCGGCGAAGGGGAGGAGCAGCGAGGCCTGGGGCGCTGACCGGAGAGGACGGCGCGCATCGCCCCCAGTGTCCGCGAGGGTCCGGGGACAGCGGCTCCGCGTCGGCCGGCCTGCGGAGGGCGGTGGGTCGTGGCCGGGCCCGAGGCCTCGGAGGGGTGGCTTCTCGGCGGGTGGGGGCCCTGGGAGGGTCCGAGGCGGCGAGACCGTGCGGGAATCGTGGGGGAACCGGGCCACCCTGGACGTGGCCCCCAGTGAATTGGGAGGAATCAGGCAAGAGAACGGGAATTAGTGCAAGTAGCAGAGGACTCGGCGGCCTGGGACACCGTCGGGGGGGAAACTTCTGTCCTGCGGGTGTCGAGTGGGGCCGCTGAGCTGGCGAGAGGCGCTGCCCGAGGCGGGGGAGCTGACCCCGCTTCCCTGGCCACTCCCAGACCTGCGTCCTGCCCTCGGTCCCCCCAGTGTTATGGTCCTGGAGTGGCCGCGGCCTGCGTCCTGCCCTCTGTCCCCCCGATGTTATGGTCCTGGAGTGGCCGCGGCCTGCGTCCTGCCCCTCTGTCCCCCCGATGTTATGTTGTGGTCCAGGAGTGGCCGAGGCCTGTGTCCTGCCCCCTGTCCCCCCGATGTTGTGGTCCTGGAGTGGCCGAAGCCTGCCCCCTGCCCCCTGTCCCCCTGATGCCGTGGTCCTGGAGTGGCCAAAGCCTGCGTCCTGTCCCTCTGTCCCCCTGATGCCGTGGTCCTGGAGTGGCCGAGGATGGACGCTTCAGAAGGGCTGGTTTGGGGCCTGTGCAGGTGAACCCAGATGATCGATGCCCCTGGGCTCTGCATCTGGGGGAGGAGGGCGACTGAGCCGGAAGCTGCTGGTGGTCACTGACAGTTTCTGTCCTGAGTGGCATGTGGGTGATGTGAGACCTCCACACGGGCTGTCATTGGCGACCAGGATGAATGGAGTTGAGAAGGGAGCACAGGGCACCCCGTTTTATGTGGCATGAGGCACCCCCAGCTCAACGTCTTTCTTTTTCACCCCAGTGTAAGGGATTGCAATTGTGGCCAAACCTGAAGCTTCCCTGTGAGATTTAAAGGGAAGACGGAGTGGAACCGGCAAGGTCCACACACTCTGTGTGTGCTCCTCGTAGTAAACAGTGTCCCTGGGACCAGATAGGGTGTAGTGCAGGCAAGAGAGGGACTTGGAGTAAAAATGCTGCTTTGTTAGCCTTCAGTAAGTGGCTGTTCCCGCTGTTAGCAGAGTAGATGAAAGTCCTTGACTTAGGAGAGTGCGTGCTGGGCAAGCAGCTGAATGTGGAATCTTGGAGCAGCCAGATTCCAGGGCAGATGTGACCTGGCCGTGTAACTCCAGGTGCGGCAGAGCCCATTTCCCGAAAAGAACCCTGGCTCTGTTTTTGGTGTCCGTTTTCATACTGTGAGATCCACACTTTGGTATCAGGAATCAGTTGTGTAGGTTGGATACCTTTGAATATCCAAGATGATCCTTTTTTGGCAGGCAGTGTACAAAGAAATCCCTTTTTACCTTTGGTTATCATTGGAGATAAGACATTAGAATACATTTAGAAAAAAAAAATCTCTAGCTGCTGTGTGTGTGTCTGAGCTATAGGGGTTTTTTTCTATTCTATTTGATCTCTTAATGTTGATGTCTTGACCCAGTCAGTTTGAAAAGTGCTGTTCTGTAGGGTAGACACGGATACCTGGTGGCACAGTGCTAAGTGTTCCGCTGCCAGTGTAAAAGTTTGAATCAGCTGCTCCAAGAGGAGAAGATGTAGCAGTCCACTTCTGTGGGATTGCCAGGTCTGGGGCGCGTCTCCTACAAGGTCACTCTGAGGGTCAGGTGGCTTCACCTCCAGGACAGTGATTTTGGGTTTCTTATACATGAAGCTTAGACAGCACTTCTCCAGGCGCTTCTCCAGCTATCTTTTGATAAGAGTTTTGTAACTTTGTCTTCTGGCCTCAGGCCTGGGACTTAAGTCTTTAGTATCTTGCTTGTTCCCGCAGTCTCCCTGCCTCTCTCTGGAGGATGAAGTTTCTAATTGATGTGCATCAAGGTTCCAAAGTCATTTCTTTTCCTTGGATTCTCTCCTGTATGAATCCAGTGCATCACAAGCTATGCTAGAGACACCCCAAGATCTCCCTGAATGTTTGCGTTGTAGAGAGCCTCTGACATGTGCCTCTTTCACGATACTCAGACTTTTGGGGGTTAGTTCCTGTTACTTTTTATTTCTCCATTCAGTCTGAATGTTGGAGAAGCTGGGGACTGGACCTCACCTCCTTGGTAATTGTAGTTTTCGTTATGCAAATGGGATGTTGGGGGAGGGCAACACAGAGCATTAATCTCTCACCTAGACCTCTGTCACATGGACATAGCACCGAGCCCCAGAGGGTGAGCTGTGCTCTCAGGAAGATAGCCTTCATGCCAAGGCCTCAGTTAGCCAGGGTGTGGAGCAGAGAGAGCACAGCGGCTCCTCTTCTTCAGTGATAGCGCCTTGTGCTCATTTTCTCTTGACTTCTTTGGACCTCTGTGATACATGAATTTACCTTTCCATGAAAGAAATGTCTGGATAGGGCCTAGAAGTAGCTTCATTTGCTGTGTTTTGGAAGAGTAACTTGGGTACCCAGAGATGAATGGTGGACTGCAAGGAGATAGGCGTCTGGCCACGGGTTGATTTTCTTTCTCTGCTGGTACCTCAAGGAGTTAAGAGTCTACATAAAATGATAGGGTTTTTCCCTCTGATCATAATCTATCGGTTGAGAATGTCAGAAAAGAATAAATTTAAGGGGAGCTCTGGTGGCCTAGTGGCAAGGAGCTGCAACTACAATCCCAGAGGCACACGGTTCAAATCCACCAGATGCTCTGCCAGGGAAGGAGGGGCAATCTCCTCCTGTACCAGTCAGATCTGATTTGACGGTACACACACACACAGATAATAAAATTAAAAAAAAAAGTTTACTCTCAGACACTGGGGCAGAAGTATATCTTGTGAGAAACAGTACTGACACCGTGTGGCTCTTTTTTGTACATCCTGAAACAGCTTATCATTTCAGGTCAGTGAGCTGAAGGAGAAGGGCAATAAGGCCCTGAGCGCCGGGAACATAGATGACGCGCTGCAGTGCTACTCAGAGGCCATCAAGTTAGATCCCAAGAACCATGTGCTCTACAGCAATCGCTCCGCCGCCTATGCCAAGAAAGGAGACTACCAGAAGGCCTACGAGGACGGCTGCAAAACCGTGGACTTGAAGCCTGACTGGGGCAAGGTAGGCTGTTCCTTGTTCCTGCTCTTCGCATGGTTCCCTGCTCTTCGCATGGTTCCCTGGAGTTTGTCTGGGTTCTGTGCTGATCATCTGAGTTGCCCAGTGGTCTGTTGGGTAGACCTGATTTACTGTTCACCTTCTCCCTTTCTAATTGGCTGTGGTCCTCAGTGTATTCTCTTAGGTACAGTCAGGTTGACTTCTGACTAGTGACCAGTACATCTGAAGCTTGTCCTATCCTGTGCTGTTTTCACGATCTCCATCAGGCATGCTCAGGCCCATTCATAACGTCACTATGTCAGTCAATCTGGTTATGGGTCATTTTCTCTTTCTTTGACTCTCCACCTCTCCCATCATGGTATTTTTTTTCCAAGGATTAATTGTCAGTCTAAAAACTAAGGAGTGCCTGATACAGGCCATGGTCTTTGCGATTACTTGCTATGCATCAGAGAGCTGGACAGTGACTAAGGAGGATAGAAGAAGAATTGATGCCTTTGAGTTGTGGTTCTGGAGAAGAGTCTTGAACATACCATGGACTGTCAAGAAAACAAATCGGTCTGTCTTGGAGAGGATGAAACAAAGTTTCTCCTTGGAGGCTAGGATTTTAAACCTCCATCTTACATACTTTGGGCATGTGGCCAGGAGAGACTGGTCCCTGGAGAAGGACATCATCCTCAGAAGAGTGGAGGGACAGTGCAGGAAGAGGAAGACCCTGGATGAGATGTATTGATATAGTAACTTGGGGCGGTAGGGTTTGGTGTGTTAGAATTAGTGAGGCTGGCTCAGGACTTGCTAAGGTTCAAAGCTGCTGTACATAGGGTCTCTGGGTTACAGGTGAGTCGACAGCACTTAACAAGTCCCTCCTGATAACATGTCCAAAGCATATGAGATGAAGCCTCAACCTTCTTGCCCTGAAAGAGCACTCAGGTTGCACTTCCTTCAAGATAGACTATTTTATTCTTTTGGCATTCAAAGGCATCAATTCTTCTATGATCCTTATTCATTGTCCAACTTTCAGCTGCATAAAAAGTAAATATTAAAGACCATGGCTTGGATCAGGTGCACCTTAGTCTGTTGTTCACTGACATCATTGCTCTGTAGCACTTTGGAGAGGCCCTCGACAGCAGCAAATTTTTCCTAGTGCAGCTTGTCTTTTGATTTCTTGCTGTTACCATGGGTATTGATTGTGAGTCGAAGGAAAATGAAATTGTTGACAGCATCAGTCTTTTCTCTATCTGTCATACTTTGGCTCATACAGGATCAATCTTGGCCTTGTATTCTCCCTTCTCCCTGGTTTCGTTTCGGCCTTTATGTGAGTACTTGTTTTGTCATGTAAGGTGTAGCTTGTTTTGAGTTCATTTTCCACATTTACCTTTGAACTCCTCAAAAGCCACACTGTTGAATTGGAGTGAGTAGTTCGACTCCTAATGACCTCAAGGTCCTAGGAGGACTGTCCCACGGGGTCTCCACAGGCATAGCAGACTGCCACATCTTTCTCTTGCTGGTGTGCTCAAATTGCTAACATTTAGCAAGCGAGTGTCAACTACTGTCCACCAAGGCTTTTTGGATAGACCTTTACGTGTCTTAATTATGTCTGTCTTTGGTGCTTCAGGGCTATTCGAGAAAAGCAGCTGCTCTCGAATTTTTAAACCGGTTTGAGGAGGCCAAACGAACCTATGAGGAGGGTTTAAAACATGAAGCCAAC
>NW_006400078.1:1486500-1499078 GCF_000299155.1 Elephantulus edwardii | reverse complement strand
GAATCTAGAACATTCCTTACGATCCACACTTCCCTGCTGTCCTGTGAGTGAGTAGTTCTAATCCCGCTCTGTCCATCCTTGTACAAGCTGTCCCACTATCTGGTGTGTTTGAAGTAGAAATGGGTTGAAAGCCTCAGGTGCAGCACGTCTCCACATCTTATAGTGGCATCCTCGCTGCCTGGATTGCTCTCTTCTGAAGTTGACACAGGGATTATTGTAGTGATTCCCTCCTATTTGTCTGCCGGCTTCCTCAGAGAAACCTGCTGCTTCTGTCCTGGTTTTGAGACAGATTTGGAAGACTGTGTTTTCCCTGTTTGTAACTCTTTGCTGGTACAGTATCTAGTGTTCTTTTGCTTGGTGAGACACCTCTGTGTAGAGGAACTTGAGCTTTTGCAGTAAGTGGACTCATGGGAAGCTGCGGGGAAAAGGCTTGCTGTATTTTTCTCTCATCAATGTTTTAGGAAACTGCAAGATCCACGCATCATGACCACGCTTAGTGTCCTCCTGGGAGTTGACCTTGGCACCATGGATGAAGAGGAAGAGGTTGCAACGCCTCCGCCACCACCTCCTCCCAAGAAGGAGACCAAACCGGAGCCAATGGAAGAAGATCTTCCCGAGAACAAGAAGCAGGTGTTTATTTTCACTTCTCAGCATTGAGTGTCTAACCAGTTTAGCTGATAGAAATCCCCTGTCAGGTGGGGACAGCTGGGGACCTTAAATGACCTTGGGCCCCACACCACCCCCCAAAGGCTAGGCGTGTGTGTTAAACCCTCCATGCACTCTCAGGAGAACGCTCTGCGTTTATGTGGAACTCAGTAGTACTCACCTCAGGTTACCCTCACTCAAAGTTTGATAGAAATCACATTTCTCAGAGACTTAGAAGTGGGGGTCCACACCTGGGCTGCCAGCGGATCCCTGCAGGAGCAAGACTGTCTTCACCTCCCTTTGTCTTCTTGGTTCCATTTTGTTTGTTTATTTTGCTTCCTTTTTTTTTTAAATTTATTATTTTTGTGTGAGTGTACCATCAAATCAGATCTGACTGGTACAGGAGGAGATTGTCCCTCCTTCCCTGGCAGAGCATCTGGTGGATTCGTATTTTGCTTCCTTTTTGAACATGGTATTTAGTGGGGAACTTCCAGTTGTCCACCTAACAACAGTGTCTTCCAGGGGAGCAGGCACGTGCCAGAGCGATTTTGTTTCCCTTATAAATGGGAACAGCAGATTGTTGCCAAATTTAGCACCTTCAGATGAGTGAGCATTGGTTGTTTAGGTGTTTCTAAGCTGGGAAAAGGCCTCAGGTTGTGTAGGTGGTGGTGCATGATGGTAGACTTGTGCTGTGGTTATGGTGCATTCTTGCCTCTTCTCTGTGCAATTAAGACAGTCCCTGGACAGAATGCTCCTGCCTTTCAGAATTTCTCATGAAATTTACTACCCTTAACACTTATTTCCAGTTGAAGAGTCTTACCTCCTGGTGAAGCCCTCCACTGTCTGACAAAGTTCCAAGAGAGTGGGTGGCAAAGGAGGCATTTCAAAGGATGTAAAAATGACATTTTTAAGTAGTTCTAAAAATTCTTGTGATTTCTAATTGTTGGTAACTTCTCACTTGAACAGCTTAGGTCTTCAAGGGCACTTGGAGGTGCTGCCAGTGGTTCCAAACCATCATGAAAAAGTGACTGTCAATATAAAGTGTGTCACAGATTTCTTTTTATTTTCATTATATATAAAATAATTGTAACATGAAGTTTTTTGGGGTGTTTTTTTTTCCATTATGCAGTTGCACACTTAATAGATTATAGTGTGGGCTAACTTTTTTTGTGAAGTAACTTTTATAGACAGAGTGAACACATGCTGCAAGAAAAACTGGTCAGTTTGCCCAAGGTTCCCTCCCAGACACCTTCTGTTTTCATTTGCGGATAAAAGGCGGTGTCTGCAAATTGCACGATGGCGTGTGCTTGTCGCATACAGTTTCACAGAAGTCTTTGGATGTGCAGAGCTTGCTTCTCCCTGTGGTGTTTCAGCTCTTCCTGGGACTTCGATCTGCTTGGTACCCACTTTTTCAAACCTCATCTAGGCCTTGAAAGAAAAAGAGTTGGGGAATGATGCCTATAAGAAGAAGGATTTTGACACGGCCTTGAAGCACTATGACAAAGCCAAGGATCTGGACCCCACCAACATGACGTACATCACCAACCAAGCAGGTGAGGCCCAGAAATGGAACAGGCAAGCTGGTAGGCCTTTCTGGGGGAAGGAGCAAGGTTGACTTGGCATCTCCACCTGCCTGCAGCCGTGTACTTCGAGAAGGGAGACTACAATAAGTGCCGGGAGCTTTGTGAGAAAGCCATCGAGGTGGGGAGAGAGAACCGAGAAGACTATCGACAGATTGCCAAGTACGGGCAGCCTCTGGGGATACCTGGAGGGGGTGGCGCCTTTGTTGCCTGAATTGTCTGTTGCCCTGTATAGGGTAGAGGGCTTATCAGCTCCAGGACCTGTGTGTTAAGAACGAGTTGCAGGAGTCCCTGAGAGCCCAGGGAATGCAGATGCCTTTTGTCTGCAGGGACTGGCTTGTCCTTGCAAGGTCAAATGCTTCTCTTCTTGCCTTTCACAGAGCTTATGCTCGGATTGGCAACTCCTACTTCAAGGAGGAGAAGTACAAAGATGCCATCCATTTCTACAACAAGTCTCTAGCAGAGCACCGAACCCCGGATGTGCTCAAGAAATGCCAGCAGGTGAGTAGGGAAAGAGATGGGGTGGGCGTCATTTTCCTCCTTTAACAATGAACAAAACATGGTGGCAGTGGCTCTCTTCTGCCTGCCTGGGGCTGACCCTGTTGCTTAGCGATGTCACCATATGGAACTGACCTTTCTCGAGGTTCCTACTTTAGACAGCTTTGTGCATCATTACCTTACCTACAGTAACTAGAGGAGGGCATTTTATTCACACATGCAGAAGAGGGGCCAGACGTCCATTGTGTTGTCCGTGTGTGTGCTTTCACACAAAGTGTTTTTCACAGTACTCCTTGAAGATAGAGAATGTAAAATTTGATTAAATTATATTTTATCAGTAGTGAAAATCCTGATCAGGCCTGTGGTCCTGTTTAAATGTTACAGTTACTCCTCCGGTTATTTTCTTTACTTAGGCGGAAAAAATCCTGAAGGAACAAGAGCGGCTGGCCTACATCAATCCCGACCTGGCTCTGGAGGAGAAGAACAGAGGCAATGAGTGTTTCCAGAAAGGTGCCTTGAGCTTAGCCGTGGCTCCGGGTGGGTGGGCACCTACCCTTCCTGAGGCCCAGCGCCTTGCTTTTCCCTTATGATTTGAGTGAAAGTTTACAGAGCATGTTTCCCCTTGAACTGGTCACTTCCTATGATTCTGATGACTAGAATTCTCTTTCTGTGTCTCCTTTTCTTTGGGGAAACTCTGCTAATCAGTTTTTGGCTCTTGGCAATTTTTTGAAAAAGCACCCTTTGCATTGTCCAGGGGACTACCCCCAGGCCATGAAGCATTACACAGAAGCCATCAAGCGGAACCCACGAGATGCCAAACTGTACAGCAATCGGGCTGCTTGCTACACCAAACTCCTCGAGTTTCAGCTGGCACTCAAGGTGAGGGGTGGAGGGTGAGGTGAGGCTACCTGGGCATGCATGCTTGGGCTCACTGTGCTGAGGTCATCTCACGGTGATGGGGTGGGTTGTTTCTAATGTGCTTTTGGTAAAGATTTACATAGCAGTTTAGTTATCCATTTGACAGTTGAGACACAAGTGCTGTGACATTGGTACATTCTTCACAACGTGTGAGAATTTTCAGGCTTGCTCTTTTGGTTACTCCCATTTCCACAAGTCTCATTTCCCTACACCCTTGTTTTCTTGCTTTAAAGTAGTTATAGGCTATTTGGTCTCCTACAGATGACTTTTTAAAAAAAAAGTCAGTATTTGATATTTTGTGACTAACCAGTCTTTGAGCTCTGTGGTGACTGGGTTAATTTGAGCTCAAGGATTAGAGACAGAGGATGATAGTCTTGGGAAGCCCTCCAGTCCGTGTGACATGGGGGTTTGTTTGTATTTAGGAATTTCAGGTTCTGTAAAATAGAGAGTGCCTCAGTCTTCCTCTGGTCCAGGCCTTGGGTAACGTCAGTAGTTGGGAATAGGATATGGATGAATTCTTTGCCCTATCATTGCCCCTCCTCGTGCCTTGATATTTAGATCCTAAGTGTCCTTTGTCTGGGCCATCTTGTGAGAAGGTGACAGAATGTTGCTCTCTCGAGCTCCTAATGCTGTGTTTGCCTTGATTTTATTGCTTGTGTTCTGAGATTTCTCTTGACTGGAGGCGCTCCAGCTTGTGATATGACTGAGTATGAGCGCTGTGTTGGAAGTAGATTGGTTTGCAAGTATCACCAGCACTACCTGGAAGCAAACTCTTGCTGAAGATTATGCTGCACCGCTGGAACAGTACATAGACAGAACTGTCAAGTTCCAGCTGGATTCATAAGAGGCTGTGGCACCAGGGATATCATTGCTGGTGTCACATGGATCTTGCCTGAAAACAAAGAACACCAGGAGGATGTCTGTCTGCTTTATTGACTAAGTAGAGGCATTTAACTGTAGGTCCCAACAATTTATGCTAGCACTGAGAATGGGAATCCCAGAAAACCTATTTGTTCTTATGTGAAACCTATACCTGGACCAATCGTTTCTCCGTACTTCTTCAATATACATGTCAAATTATTCAAGAAACTGGAGTCTGGGAAGAATAGGACATTAGGATTTAAGGAAGGCTCACCAGCAATCTGCATTTTGCAGATAAGACAACCTTGCTTTTTGAAAGTGAGGCGTAAAACAACTTGGTGCAGAAGATCCCAAAGATTACAGCCTTCAACATGGATTGGATTGCAAGTCAACACCAAGAAAACAAAAGTCCTCGCCACTTAGACCAATGGACAATCTTGATAGATGGAGAAAAGATTGAAACAATCAAAGATTTCCTTTTACTTGGATCTATAGTCTACACCCTTGGAACCAACAGTCAAATCAAAAGACAAGTGGCATTGGGCAAATCTCCCATCAAGAACATTTCCAAAGTTCTGAAAAGTAGTGATGTGAGTTTAATGACTTAAAGTGCACCTAGTCCAAGCCATGGTCTTTTCAGTTACTTGGTGGGCATCTCTAAGTTGAACAGTTAATAAGGATGACAGAAGAAGAATTGATGCCTTTTGAGTTGTGACATTAGAGAAGAGTATTAAATGGTCAGTGCACATCTGAAAGAAATACTTCTTAGAGAAAATTCAAGCAAGGGTGTTCCTTAGATGCAAGGATGGTGAAGCTTCACCTCACATACTTGGGGCCTGTTGTCAGGAGGACCATGTCCTTAGAGAGGGACATCATTCTTGGAAAGGTGGAAAGTCGACCTAGGAGGGCAAGAGTCTCAGCACCACCATGGGTATGGAAGGGATCTCTGGTGTTATAATCCAAGATGTTGCCCTGCTAATCCAGAGTCTATGCTGGTGGTCTGGCTCCACCAACAGCTCCATGGAGGGAGGGTGGGTACCTTCCTGTCCTCACACTTTACAGCCTGAGAATGAGTATGTTAGTTGTATACTAAGCTCACCGTGCAAATGGAGAAAATGAATGGAGGAATTGCTTGTGGCCAGTTTATTGGTGGAAGGACTTGAAGTTAAAGCCCAGTTTACTAACTGCTGCATTTTTTTAGTTTGAAGAATTTTAAGAGTAACTGGTAGATCTCTTCCACTTCTTACCAGTTAACAAACTGGTAATATCTTCACTGAACCACTTTTGAAAGGAAGTTAATACATGTTTTAGCACTTGACCTCTTAACTCTTTTTTTTTCCTGCCTTCTTTTTTTTTTAAAACAGTCCCTCCCTAAGGACTATCCACAGTTACCTTTGTATCCAAAGACGAAATTTGTAGGTGAAAGGAGTTAGCCGTAGTTACACACTCGTTAATTTCAGGATCCAAAGTATGGAACACTTGACGAATGAATTTGCGTGTCATCCTTGCGCAGGGGCCATGATAATCTTCTCTGTATCTTTCCAATTTTAGTATATGTGCTGCCGAAGCGAGCACGACCTCTTAACTCTTGATCATGCATTTCCAGAGTGACTCAATGGGCAACCTGCACTGCTTGCACCCCTGAGTAACATCTGTATGGACTTAGCCAGTTTCCCTACTTGGACTACAAATGCCTTAACATAACCAGTATGTTGTCACATCTCGTCTGTTGGTGAACTGACTTAGTCTCTAGTCTTCAGACTGGGACTTATTAGGAGAGACAAGTTTCTAGAGAAGAACTGCATCTTGAGTAAGAGTCAACCAAAAGGGAGACCAGAGATAGACCAGCATTGGGCTCAGATGTCACAATGGCAGTAAGGGTGACAGGACTGGCGGTAGTTTGTTCTGTTACACATGGCATCTCTTTGGATTGCAGTTGGTGCAAACGATATATGACAGTGTCTTAGTGCAACCTTAAAAAACAAAACAACCGGGGAGCTCTGGTGGCCTAGTGGTAAGGAGCTGCAACTACAATCCCAGAGGCACACGGTTCGAATCCACCATACGCTCTGCTGGAGAAGGAGGGACAATCTCCTCCTGTACCAGTCAGATCTGATTTGACGGTACACACACACAAAAATAATAAAATAAAAAAAAATTTAGGAAAAAAAAACAACCCCAAACAAGTGGGTGGGTTTGATGAGAAATTTTCTCACAGGTCTGAGCCTTTGGGGCCACTCCCTGTGTGTGTGTCTATTACAGGACTTCTTCCTCAGTGGTGGTAATGTTATGCCCTACCGTCATGGGGAGGAGACCTACTAATGGTGGAGGAGAACAGTAACCAGACAAGGCTCGCTTTACAAGAGGGGTGGGTTAGGACCTGTTCCAGGAGGGCACAGCTCAGTCTGGGGACACATATGTGCTCTCCAGTCACTGGGGTGACCATTAGAGTGATCACCTGCCTCGGATTAGCTCATGTAGAGAAATGGGCCTCTCCTCTCTTCTCCTAGGACTGTGAGGAGTGCATCCAGCTCGAGCCCACGTTCAGTAAGTACTTTCCTGCTGCCTCTCCCCTGTCTGTTGACTCTGATCAGAAGGTGAGAGCGGAGGGGTATGTTGTCTATAGCAGTATGGGCCTGGCCCTTCTTGGGAGATGGGCTGCTGGGGTACAGGTAACAAGGTGCCAGAAGTCACCCCAGCACTGCCTCACCTTCCATGTCTGTCTATAGTCAAGGGCTACACACGGAAGGCGGCAGCCCTCGAGGCCATGAAGGACTACACGAAAGCCATGGATGTCTATCAGAAGGCGCTGGACCTGGACTCCAACTGTAAGGTGGGGCTGCCCAGTAGTTAATGTCCTTCTCACCTCTGGTTCTGCACACAATTCCTTCTCCTTCCCAATAACCTCTGGGACATTGGACCTGGTGAACCAGGGGCCAGGTAGGGCTAACAGCCCTCCCCTCGGTCTCTGCTGGCATGCAGGAGGCAGCAGATGGCTACCAACGCTGCATGATGGCCCAGTACAATCGGCATGACAGCCCTGAGGACGTTAAGCGACGGGCCATGGCCGACCCCGAGGTGCAGCAGATCATGAGTGACCCAGCCATGCGGCTCATCCTGGAGCAGATGCAGAAGGACCCCCAGGCGCTCAGCGAGTACGTGGACAGGAGGGGTGGACCAGAGCTCTGCTTGGGGGTGCCCTAGGCTGTTGGGAGGCGGCCCCCTGGGTGCGTTTTTCTTGGAAGTGGTTCATTTCCCGTTTCACTGAGTCTTGGGTGAGAACTGTGTCGTCCTCCACCTGTGGACCTGGCGAGGTCAGCTTCAGGGAGAGGCGTCTGCTGTGTGGCCATCTGTCAGCCCCCTGTTGGAGCTTTTCAAGTTCTCTGTCATTCCCCTAACTCTGCCTTTTCTTCATCAGACACTTGAAGAACCCTGTCATAGCACAGAAGATCCAGAAGCTGATGGACGTGGGTCTGATTGCGATTCGGTGATGACTTGGTCACCCCCCTTCCCTTCGCCCCATGTGGAAAGAGCTGGGACCGTGGCCAGCAGCACCGAGCAGAAAGAAGAGAAGGGGAAGAAGCAACTTCTCTCTTTATATTTATACACATCCATGGAGATACAGAGACTCACACTTGTTATCCGTACAGCCGCCCCGGCCTCCCAGCTCACGCATGGTCTGCGCTGCCCTCGGTTCCATGTCCACCCGTCCCCTCAGATCACTGTCTCGGCTGCTCTCCCATAGTTGGTTCTTTTTTATTTGGGACAGTGGGGGTGTGGGGAGGGGAGAGTGTTCTTCCCAGCCTCACGTCCCAGCTGTCTTCACATTGTTATTGGCCACGTCACCTTCAATAAAACAACCCAGTGGGCGTGGTTACGTGTGGTGTGGCTTTCTGTTCTTGAGTTGAAGGGGCTCCAGCCTGGGGGTAGGGGGGGTGAGCTGTGCTGGAGAGGGCTTTCAGATGAACTTGGTCTTGCCAAGATGGTCAGTAGGTGGTGCTGTCACTCAGTCTAACATCTGAAAAGATGGTGGAGGCTCCTTTATCTAGAGTCCAATTCTGGGTGGTTCCAAGAAACTTTTTTCAAGCCTGCACAAAGAACAAAGTCAAACAGCCAACTTAAGATAACGCTCCACCAGCCCAAGACCCAGCGAGGATTCCTTTTGCGAGGGATGCTGACACCTCCCACTTGGAGGGATCAGCTGTTCTGTCTGCTTCCACATTCGCCTTGGCCGTGGGCTCACTTTCCTAAAAAAGCCAACTGCTCTCATCTGCGAGCTAAAGTAGTAGTAGGCTTTAGTCACACCTCCTGTGAGCGCAGCCTGCTGCGTGCTCCAGGAGCTGCTTGGGCAGAGGAGACTTGTGGGACACCAATAAAACTCCCTCATTTACTCCCAAGGTGCTGCCCTGGACTAGAGGACTGCACTTCCTGCTGCCCGAGTTAGCGCCTCCCTCCCCACTGCGGGCGCCCCATTCTGGGGCCTGTCAGGCGCAGCCTTGAGGGTTCCGCTGCACCTGCGCCTTCCATCTGGTGGCAGTTCTCCACTAGAGCACACCTAGGTGGTGTCTCTGACATACACATGGACTTGAGCGGTGTGGGCACACTGAGGGCTGGGACAACACATCCCGGCGGGATCCCATCTGAATAGCTGTATGGCCTGGGGATCACCTGTCCGAGGCCTGTGGATTCTGGCCCACCATTCACCTGCAGAGCTCGGGTTCAGCAGCAGGAAGAAGCGCCTGAGCTTAAGTCACCTGCCAAGTTCCTGACCCAACCCTCCATGCCACCTCTGTCTGCCCAGGGACCTCCAGGGCTTGAGGCTCCACACCCCACCCTCTTTTTTTTTGCCTGTTGCTCTTAACTCCTCTGCACCCCATGCTCTTGCTTCCTGAGACAAGGGTGCAGAGTGAAACCCTTGCTTCCTGCACCCAGACCTACCCACCCAGGGCGGAGCCAGCCAGCCAGCCCTCTGGCGGTGATAAAGTCAAGGCTGCCTGCTGAAGGAAGAGTCAAAGAAGGGGGGTCAAGGACAGAAACTTGCCCTGTAGGATAGACTTCAGGGGAGCAGCGAGCACCTCCATCCCCACCTGCAGCGCCAGAACCAGGCAGGCAAGGTAAGGACCGTCTCCCCATGTCCTCCCGCCCGATGTGCAGGCTGCCCGGGGCGTGCAGGCTGCCTGGTGTGCCTCTCTCTCCACATGGCAGCAGGACTTTTACTGTCTCGGAGCACTTTCTGTTGCCTGGAGTGCTGGCACCTGCCCGCTGGGCCACCCTGAATTCACACCACTGCCAGTGTGGGTACTGCCAGCCTGGGTCCAAAGGCAGGCAGCCGGGGTTCGCCCACTCTGAGGCTGGGCTGGGGGATCCTGACTGAACCCCCTTCTCATAGACCCTCAGTCCCCCCATCTGTGGGATGGGACTAGGTTGCATGTAGGCTCTGAAGGGCATTTTAGCTCAGCCACTGTGAGGAAACACTGGCTTGAGGGTCACCCGAGTGACCCGTCTCCTGCTGGCCTGCAGGCCCCTGCGTGAACGCGGCAGCGCCCTGGCATCCAGCCCACCGTTGCCTCTGCCCCCTTCTTCGAGAAGCAGCCACAGCCATGGCGGGCATGAAGACGGCCACAGGAGACTACATCGACTCCTCCTGGGAGCTGCGGGTGTTCGTGGGCGAGGAGGATCCTGAAGCCGAGTCTGTCACCCTGCGTGTCACAGGGGAGTCGCACATCGGCGGGGTGCTCCTGAAGATCGTGGAGGAAATCAGTGAGTGTCCCGCTGCCCTTCTGCCTAGCTTGGCACCATGGGTGCCCACAGTCATCCCCGGGCACTTCCGGGCCACCCCCACTGTGCAGCCCACGGTAACAGTGTCAGTGACTCAGACGCCAGCATAATCTGGCTCGAAAAAAGACAGTTCCCCAATTTCCTCTCCCTCCTACTGTCTTTGTTCCCTTCCGACCCCTTGCACTGGGCCTGCTAAGGCCTCATGGGGACCCTCTCCGTTCCCTCACTTTCAGGGGACCAGGGAAACAGAAACATTGCCTGGGGCCCTGTGGAGGCCACATTCCTGGGGTCTGGGGGAGTATGAGGGGTCCCGAGAAACTTGCTTCCTGGGTGGAAGGCCCAGCCCCCACAGGAAGTTACAGCAGAGCAGCCTGTGGTATCAGCAGTCATGGAGGCGCAGGCTGGTGACAAGGGCCTCCTTGCGGGGGGCGGGGGTGGCCCTTCCTGAGAGGGTAGCGGGCCCTCGGGCCCTTACCCGATATCCAGAGCCGGAAGGCAGGAGGCTGCCACAGATAATCCAGCCTGAGGCCTGACTGGGTGCTGAGGGGGAAGGCCCTGGGACCCAGGCCACCCACACATGTCTCTGTGGGGAGAGAGGCTGGTCAGCTGCAGACCGGGAGGCCCCAGGCTGACCACAAGGCTGAGGCACAAAGGGAGATTCCCGGCAGGCTGGGCCCAAGGAGGCCGTGAAAGCAGAAGTGAAGAAGAGTGAAGAAGTCTCTGAGGATTCTGGGCGCTGGACCGAGTCACCGAGGTCCAGCTGACGGATGCCAGGGCTGAGGGTGACGCCTCGGCATCACCCAGAGGAGCCGGGAGCTCAGGGCAATGCATCAGGCTTCAGCACCAAGTCACCCGGGCTCATGACCCAGTGAGCGTGGGCTGCCAAGCTGTTTACTCGTTAGTCTGTGGTCAGGGAGGTGGCCTTCAACCAGAAGGCACGTGGTTTGAATTCTTTTGCTGTCCCAAGGGAGAAAGATGGGTGATCTCCTCCTGTGTGATTTATGCCTCTGAAAACCTGCTGGAGGGTCGGCTGCGGGTCAGTTCTGACTGGATGGCATGTGATAACTGTACCAAGCATTTGCCGTGGTTTTCCCGTTTGTTGGAGATGGACATGGGAGTCAGGTGAAACTACACACCATGATTAGTGAGAAGGCGCCACTGGGCCCCCGTGGACCTTACTTACTGGGTCATCCCAGCCGTGAGTCGGAAGGACAAGGGACCCTCCTCTCCCTCCACTCACTGCCTGGGTCCACTAGGGCTACCAGGGGCTGTGTGCCTACCCTGCTCTCTTTCCTAGAGCCCTGTTTTATTTTATTATTTCTGTGTATGTCCCATCAAATTGGATCTGACTGGTACAGGAAGAGATTGTCCCTCCTTCTCCAGCAGAGCATCTGGTGGCTTTGAACCGTGCACCTCTGGGATTGCACACTAGGCCACCAGAGCTCCCCTCTCCTAGCCCTTCTTAAGGGCACCACGCTGCTTCTCCACCAAGGCTGGTCCTGAGTCAGACCATTGGAGCATGGTGGGCAGGGGGGCTGCCCACACAGTGCTGGGAGCTGAATTCAAAGTGCTCTTGTGCGGCATGGAGCCAGGAAGGAGGCCACAGCCAGGCCAGCAGAGTAGAGGACACAGCAAAGTGTAAGGACACCTTGTCAGGGTGCTTAGAATTAGGGTCTCCAGGCAGTAAGGCCCTGTGAGTGTAGACAAGAAACTGGTGAATTCACCAAGGGTCTTTTGAAGACCAGACCCTCCCCATAGGGTGTGTGGACTTTGTTCGGAGGAGTTCCAGCAGTGGTCCACATCTGGGAAGAGCCCTTGGGCAGCTGGTGCAGTAAAAGGAGGTAGAGAGGCCAGGACAGGCCTCTGACGTCACACAGTGAGGATGGAGGGAGGGTCTCTATTGGAAGGGGGCCTGACAGTGACTTTTAAGTGGCAGCTCAAAGTAAGAGAGACCTGCTGGGGGCTCTGGCAGGAGGGTCACTGTCACACAGCGATGTGACACAGAGGTGCCGGTGTGGAGGACAAGTGACATGCTGGTCAAGTTGTTTCAGGTGGGTGATTTGAGCTGTGTGACTTGACTAGAGCTAGAGGGACCAGTCTTTTTTTTTTTTTTTAATTATTAAATTTTATTAGGTTTAATGAACATTTATAGGGATTTTGGGTTTTCATTCCTTCATTGCTGCACCGTTCTCTCTGCCCTCCTCCCCAGTTTGTTCTTCTTCCCCCGCCCTCCGAATGTCTGTTTTAATTGTCCAATTGCCACAGTGCTTGTCAAAGCCAGTTCTGATTAATCTCCTT
>NW_006400078.1:1452158-1485860 GCF_000299155.1 Elephantulus edwardii | reverse complement strand
ATAATATTGGATGAGTTCCTTGTTTTTCAATGCAGCATAGTATTCCATTGTGCGAATATACCACAGCTTCTCTAGCCATTCGTTTGTTGATGGGGGGACCAGTCTTTAGAGACCGACATCATGCTTAGAAGAGTGAAGGGACAGTGCAAGACAGGAAGACCCCTGATGAGTTGGATTGACACAGTAACTGGGGTAATGGGAGTAGGTGAGTCAGAGTCCCAGACTGGCTCAGGACAGGGCAGGCTTCAGAGCTATTGTACTTAGTTAGGGTCACTATGAGTTGCAGGTGACTCAATGGCACATCACAACAGCAGTGGTCTCAGCCTTTGTCCCCAGTGTCTGCACAGGCCCTCAAAGGCAGAAGCTTCTCGAATCAAGGGAGCCAGGAACAGGCCTTCATGTGGTGGCCTGGAGTTTCTGGCCTGGAGCTCAGGGAAGGGTCTGCGCCGGAGGTCCCCAATCTGGAAAGCTACAGCTGAGAGCCCCAGAAAGATCCATGTTGCAGAGTGGGAAGAGAGTTGCTGGCTGAACAGGGTAAAGGGCACACAGAGGGCAGGAGAGAACAGGAGGTCAGAGAGACCAGAGAAGAGATAAGAGTTGGAGAAGGGGAAGTGGGCGTCCCAGAGCCCAGGGCGGCCAGGGCACAGAGTGGAGGGACGAAGGGTTCTAGGGCAGGCAGATAGAGAGGGAAAACTCTCTCGGGTTTAACACTGGGCACCTTGTTGAGGAGAGTACAAGGTGCAGGAAGAGGATGAGGGATGAGTGGGCGATGGGAATAGGGCTTTAGAGAAGGAAGCCTGGGAGAAATAGGAAGGGGCGTGGCTAGTGGTCAGGAGAAGCTGCTGGTGGTCTTTTGCCTCTGGACTCCCCTCCCACAGTTCATGTTCCTGAGGGAGGGTGGAGAGGTGAGTAGGCCAGGTCCCCGAGCCCCCAGTTTCTGACTGGATGACAAATGACGTAAGGCTTCCCTGGTGGTGCAGTGGAGAAAGCGTTGGAAGCTTCTAGCAATTCCTTGGGAGGAAGACGTGGCAGTCAGCTTCGGTAGAGATTACATCCTCTGGGGTACCCCGCTCTGTCCTGCAGGCTCTCTGTGAGCCACAAGGGGCTCGGTGGCAGTGGGTTTGGTCCTGGAGGCTGGGTGCCTCGGTGCATCTCAAACACCGTGTGGTAGCCTCGTTCTGTCTCCACGGTAAATAATGGGTGAACCTTCACCTCCACCTGCGGGCTCAGAAAACATACTCCTCCACACACCTGACAATCAAGATCGAGGCATAGAGAGGTTACGACAAGGCTCGCCCAAGTTCACAGAGCCAGTAAGCCCTGGAGTCTCAGAGCGCCCCAGGCCCTGAGGATATGGGGGAAGTGAGTTCCAGTCCCTGTGCCCGGAACCCTGGGGTGCAGGAGAGAGTCTAGTGAAGACAGAAGTTGGGGAGAACCGGAGGTGCACGGTATGGGGGTACTCAGTCAGCTGGAGTGTGTGAGGGGAAAGCACTTAAGACGGGGGTGGGGGCACTTGGATTCTGGTTGAGGGATCCCTGAGAAGGGGCATAGCCACTCAGGACTAAAGGTTAGTGCCCAAATAGTCACTCTCCTGGCCATTATATAGCTATGTGCCTGCAAGAAGTCAGCGAAAGAGAGGTTGAGGTTTAAAGTTGTAACTTTATTCAAGCAGAGCTCCCGGGCGAATCCTCTGTCCTGAAGGGACAGAGCAGAGAATTAGCAACCTCGGGGGGTTGGGATGGGGTTTTTATAATGGGTCTTTAGGAAGAAGGGAGTTGGAGTTCATTTCTTAATTTACGGTCCATGGTTGGCTCAGCAAGGTTGGCAAGGTCGTTTGTCCACCTTATCAGCAGCAAGCAAGGCCATCCAGTCTGAAGTCTGCATTCTTGTTCTCCCTCCTGGCCCCCTTGCCCGGGCCTGACACATGACCTTGGCGTTTGACCCTAGACCAACCCAATGTAACCCTTGCACTTGGCCTGAGTGGGGACTGCAGGGCGGTCGACACAGGTGTCTGAGCCTAGTCTGTCCCCATTGTCAAGACAGTGTCAGGAAGCCAGACAGGGTCCCCCCAGCGGTGCCCACAGCACCCCATCCGTGACCCCCACAGAGCGCAAACAGGACTGGTCCGACCACGCCATTTGGTGGGAGCAGAAGAGGACGTGGCTGCTGCAGACCCACTGGACGCTGGACAAGTATGGGATCCTGGCCGACGCCCGCCTCTTCTTTGGACCCCAACACCGCCCGGTCATCCTACGGCTGCCCAACCGCCGTGTGCTGCGCCTGCGTGCCAGCTTCTCCCAGCCCCTCTTCCAGGCCGTGGCCGCCATCTGCCGCCTCCTCAGTGAGTGACCAGCGGACCCCCCCCTCTCCAGTCCCCCAACCCTGGCGGCAGCAGGCCCTAGTGGGAGCAGTGTGTCCTCACTCTCCTTTCCCCTTCCTGCCTGTGGGGACCTAGCCAGCCCCCAGGCGCCTGTGGTAGGACAGGGGTCCCCGGGCAGACACTAGCCCTGCTGAGGCCTCAGCTCCTCAGGTATCCGGCATCCCGAGGAGCTGTCTCTGCTCCGGGCTCCCGAGAAGAAGGAGAAGAAGAAGAAGGAGAAGGAGCCGGAGGAGGAGGTGTATGACTTGTCCAAGGTCGTCCTGGCTGGGGGTGAGCACAGGGCGGGGGAGGCTGGGCAGCGGGTCCAGCTCGGAGCCAGCTAGGGGGCCCTGCTTGACCCCACCTGCCCTCCAGGCGTGGCCCCTGCGCTGTTCCGGGGGATGCCAGCCCACTTCTCAGACAGCGAGCAGACCGAGGCCTGCTACCGTATGCTGAGCCGTCCGCAGCCGCCGCCTGACCCGCTCCTGCTGCAGCGCCTGCCGCGGCCCAGCTCCCTGCTGGACAAGACCCAGCTCCACAGCAGGTGTGCCCACCAGCTCAGACCGCAGGCCACCTCCAGGCCTCTGTCCCCTGCCCAGTCCCTCTCCTGTGCGCATGTGGCCCCAGCTCCCCGACCTGCCCCTTCCCTCCTCGCCGTTCCCCATGTTGCCTGACCCCCTGTGCCTCCCCAGGTGGCTGGACTCCTCGCGGTGCCTCATGCAGCAGGGCATCAAGGCTGGGGACATGCTCTGGCTACGCTTTAAGTACTACAGCTTCTTCGACTTGGATCCTAAGGTGGGTCAGGAAGACAGAAGGGGGTAGGGCCTGCCTGTCCGTCCGTCCGTCTGCTGTCAGGAGACCTGTTTCTGCAGTCTGCCCCTGCTATGCTGGAGCCTGGGCCAGTGCTGTTGTGGCTTGTCCTCACGTCCATCCCCAGCCCATGTGTGTTGGGGTAGGACTATGCGCAGAGGGCTTGCAAAGCAGAAGCAGGTTGCCAGGCTTTTCTTCCGAGGCGTGCTGGGTGGTTTTGAGCTTCCATTCTTTCAGCTAGTAGTCAAGTGAGTCATTTTGCGACCCAGGGACTGACTGATGTCAAGGCAGGCAGAGATAAGTCTCCATGGTATCTCAGGGAGCTGGGACTCCAGATCATTGTAGGCAGTGGGGCTGCCCCCGCGGGTGGGAGAAGCCAGGGTAGGCTTCCTGGAGAAGGCAGACTGGACCCGCAGACTGAGAGCAGGCTGTGAGGGTGCTTTGCAGCAGAGACTGGCATTCACCACCGCCACTTGCATCTCACCATCCCCAAAGTGGGGAAACAGATATCATGCTGCGTGCACCCATTGCACACCCTGCCCCCATGGGGCTCTGCTGCTTGTCTCCCACTTTCACCCCCATGATTTTCTTTCCAGAGTTTGTCCCCCAGGCTGGGTGGCTTTCTCATGTCCACAGCACCCAGCTAAAGGCTCCAGAGAAGCCACTGCTGTTCACTTGAGCATCCTTCTTCACTCTGGCACTGCCCTGGGCATTCCAAGTGCCCAAGACTCCCTGAAGGAGATCTGGTGGTGTTGTGCGTAATGCACTCAAATGCTACCGAAAAGCCTGATGGTTCCAATGGGATTCGATGCTTCGAATGGGTTTGATGCTCCCCGAGAGAGCGTTTGCTTCCCTAAGGGTTGCAGCGGTGGGCACCTGAGGCTTAAGGCGCAGTCCACTCTGTCCTAGGGGGTCGCGGTGAGGTGGGTGGAACCCGGCTCCGGCCCTGGCTTTGGTGTGGGTTTTAGTTTTGACTCCCTGAATTCTCCCCTTTGTCGTCTCAGCTCCAGGCTGTGCTGGACTTCCTCCTCCTTCTCAGGGACTGAGACACCCTAGGGCTCAGTGATCCCTGTCTCTCAGTCTTCAGTTAACCACCAATGACAGGCCATTTATTCCTCTTGTTGTTTTGTTTTTACTATGGCAAATATATAGGTAATGAAACGCTTGCCATTTCAACTCCTTTCAGTCTTCATGTGTCCAGTTCATGGATGTAAATACACTCATCTTACTGTTCAGCCCTCACTAATAATGTTCCTGACTTCCCCC
This sequence comes from Elephantulus edwardii, assembly GCF_000299155.1. NCBI lineage: Eukaryota > Metazoa > Chordata > Mammalia > Macroscelidea > Macroscelididae > Elephantulus > Elephantulus edwardii. Next base: position 1,481,425 of record NW_006400078.1, on the reverse strand, counting down.
ATGCCCTCGGCCAAAGCCTGGGGTCCTCTAAGCACTGTGTCTTCCCTTCTTGTATCTCTACGTCTTGTTCTTTTAACTATTTTTTTTTTTCTCAAAGTAACGTGCTGGCTTAGAGAATCCTGCTGTTGGGTGCCCCCTGGTTCATTCCAATGCCGAACGACCCGTATGTTAGAGTAGAATGCTCCAGAGCCTTTTCCTGACTTTAATCATAACAGAAGTAGATCACTAGGCCTTTTCTTTTTCAGTACGCCGAGTGGGTTTGAACCACCAGCCTTTAAGCTAACAATCAAGTGCGAACCATTTGTACACCTGGAGACCCTAAGTTTCTCATTAAAACAATAGGATTGTGACTGCAGATAGTAACCCACACAACGGTATTCTTAGTGAAGCCACGACGTGGATCTATTTTTATGTTTCCTTCCTTGGTCAAATCGCTTTGAAGTTCATGAGCACTGTATTTGTATCTGTTTATCTCTCTGTGAATTGCCTGCATCTATTAACAGCTGCCCCAGGAGGCTCTGCGGCTGCTCTCCCGATGGCTGGTCCTCTTTACTGTGGGTCTGTGGCCTGACCCGGTGGAGGGTGTTCCTTAACTCAACCCTCCAAGATGGCAACCAAAACGCAAAAGAGTCTCTTCCAAAGGCTTGAGCCTATCAGAACAGCCATCAGTGTTGTTTCCTCCTTGGGAACACCCAATAGCAACACTCTCCACCCTGTGCGCTCTTGGACTTCTGCCAGCAAGTCCCAGCGATGTTGAACTTCTCGTTTCCCCCCTCCTCTGAGTTCCTCTTTCGTGGCACACTCCTTCATTTTGATGGAAGACATGATTTCAGTGGCTTCCTTTAAAACGTGCATGAAACAGAAGTGGCTTGAAGCCCTGTGTCGTTCATAAAAGTCACCATTCCACCCTTATGTGTGACAGTTTACCTAGGTATAAGATTCTGGGCTGGAAAGATTTTCTATGACTGTGTCGCATTTCATTGTGTGGGCAGACAGACATCACTCCTTTTATAGCGTTTCACTCTAGTTTGCGTCACAGATACTGCGGTTTTTACAAATGGAAGGTTTGCAGCAACTGTAAGAACCCTGATGACGCAGTGGGTTAAACACTGGACTTCTGACCAAAAGATTAGCAGCTTACCTTCACCAGTCCCAAGGGAGAAGGGTGAGGGCAGCCCACTTCTGTGAACATCACCGCCTCTGTGAACATCACCACCTTGGAGCCCTATGGGGCAGCCCTACCTGTCTGTTCCCCAGGGCTGCTCTCTGCGGGTTGGATTTCACTTGGATGACAGTGGAGTCTGGGTTGGCAACTCTATGACATGAGTCTGTTGCACCCTCTTTCCAGCAACACATGTTTCCTTCACGGATCTGTGTCACATTTTGGTAATTCTCACAATAATTCATAATGCTGAGGGTCGGAGAAGTGGAAGGCCTTCAACCAGATGGACTGATAGGGTGACTGCCACAGTGGGCTCTTGTGTGTCAGGAAGTGTGAGGATGGCGCAGGATAGAACAGGGTTCAGATCTTTTGGGTTCAGATCTTTTGTTCATAGGGTCACTATGAGTCATGCTCAACTCGACAGCACCTAACACCACGACCACAACTGTATACTCGACAAACCACAATGTAGTGTCAACTCCACTCTTCTAAGTCTTTGGAAAGGTGTGACACTCATTCTACTGTGAGTAGTCTGGAACCCAACACACAATGTCTCCAAGGTATGCCCATATCATACCTAATTTATCCTTTCTACTGCTGGAGAAGAGTGTTGAATATACCATGGACTGCGAGGAGAACAAACAGGTTTGTCCTGGAGAGGGTAAAGCCGGAATGCTCCTTGGAGTCAAGGATTCTGAAGTTTCATCTGACATACTTTGGGCATGTTGCAAGGAGGGACTGGTCCTTGGAGAGGGACATCATGTTTGGGAGAGTGGAGGGATGGCGCAAGAGGGGAAGACCCTCAATGAGATGTATCGATTCTGTGAGTGGAGTGGTGGAAATGAGTGCATTTGAGATGGCGAGGCTGGCACAGGATAGAACGGCATTTAGGGCTCTTGTACCTAGGGTCGCTATGAGTCACAAAGGACTCAATGGCACATAACAACAACTGTCAATGAACAAACAGCTATATGTCTTTGGATTTTTTTAAATTTTATTATTTTTGTGTGTGTGTACCATCAAATCAAATCTGACTGGTACAGGAGGAGATTGTCCCTCCTTCAGCAGAGCATCTGGTGGATTTGAACCGTGCACCTCTGAGATTGCAGTGCAGCTTCTTGCCACTAGGCCACCGGAGCTCGCCAAGGAGAAGGTACAACCAGAATGTTCTTTGGAGACAAAATTGAGGAAGCTTTATCTCACGTATTTTGGACATGTGAGGAGATGCTATTTCTTGGAAAAGGACATCATGCTTGGAAAGGTGTCGGGTCAGCAAAGGAGAGGAAGACCTTCAGTGTCAGTGTCTGTGGCAACAGACTCAAACGTGTCAGGGGTACGAGGATGGTGCGGGATAGGACTGAGTTCATAGCCGTCATTCACGGGGTTGCTATGAGTTGTGCTTGATGAGGCAGCGACGCCGATTGTACAATTTCCAGATTGAGACGATTATGAATGGAGATGTGCTTGCTGGGGTGTGTCTTTTGGGGAAGACATACATGTTTGCACAGGGCACATCCCAGGCGTGGAGTTCGGAGGCCGTTTGGTGGGCGTTAGTGGCGACGTTAGTAGATGGTTACTAGGCCGCTCTCCGGGCTTGGTCCAGCTGGCTGTGCCGGTTTATACTCCTGTCGGCTGTGTAGAAGGAGTTTCGTTTGTTCTACAACTTCACCAACACGTGGCGTTTCTTTCCTTGTTGTCAGCATTCTCGTGGACGTGCCACGCAATCTCCTGCTTGGGTCTCTGGGGTTTTTTTTAATAGCTTTAGTGAGATTATAATTTATGTACCCTGAGCCCGCCCATTGTAAGTGTTTGGTTTGCTTATTTTTAGTTAATTTGTTGTGTGGTCATTACCACAGTTCTGTTTAGAACATTTTCATTGACCCCAGAAAGTTCTCGAGTGTATGTTTGCAAAAATGACCTCCTACACCAACTCTCAGACAACCACTGATGTTTTTCTCATGTGGTTTTAATTTACATTTGACTGATTTACATGTGCATTCCCCTGGTGACTAAGGCGGTTGAGCCTTTTATCGTACGGTTATGAGTCATAAGCATATCCTTCCGTTCGTTCTTTTTTGCTGAAGTTTCTGTTAGACTTTGCCAATTTGAGTAGTCATTTTCTTATTTATTTGAGAGGTCTTTATATATTCTGGGTATGAGAACCTTTTGTGGATACATTTTTGTTGTTAAGTGCTCTATCCTGTGCCAACTGTATCTTCTCTGACACACCCATTACCCCAGTCACTGAGTCAATCCATCTCATCCAGGATCTTCCCCTCCTGCGCTGTCCCTCCACGCTCCCAAGCATGACATCCCTCTCCAAGGACTGGTCCCTCCTTCCAACATGCCCAAAATATGTCAGAAGGAGCTTCAGAATCCTTGCCTCCAAGGAGCAGCCTGGTTTCACCCTCTACAGGATGAAAACCTGTTTGTTTTCCTGGCAGTTCATAGTATATTCAATACTCTTCTCCAGCACTACAGCTCAAAGCCATGAATACTGTGAATATATTTCCTATGTTGTCCTTAACCTTTTCATTCTCTCACTGGCTTGATAAACAGAAGTTCTTATAATAATTTTTATGTAATCCAAATTATAATTTGTTTTTTCTTTTTTAATCTTTCATCGTTGTTTACCGTTGAATCGGATCCGACTGGCACAGAAGGAGATTGCCCCTCCTCCAGTGGAGCATCTGGTTGGATTTGAACCATGTGCCTTTGGGATTGCAGCACAGCTTCTTGTCACTAGGCCATCAGAGCTCCCCTAGAATTTTTTTTTAATAATTAACACCTTTTATGTCCAGTTTAAGAAATCTTTCCTAAGATCACAAAGATCCCATGTTTTTCTTAAAAGACTTGTTTTAAGTTTGAAGTGCAGATCTGCAGTCTGTCTGGAACTGATATTTGTAGGTGGGAGTCCTGATGTCATAGTCTGTAGGGAGTCCTACTGCTAAACCAAAGGTGATGACTCTTTGGAAGTTCAAATCCGCATCGGCCCTATGTACAACAGAGAGACATCCTGCCCTGTCCGGTGCCATCCTCCCAATCTCTGCAGGACTTCGGTCCATGGCTGCCTTTGCTGTGTTGATCCATCCCTCGTGCTTCCACTTCTTCACTGACTCTACTTTTCGAAACATGATGTTCTTCTCCAAGGACTGGCCCTCCTGACAGCACGCCCAAAGTCTGTGAGACAAAGTCTCTCCGTCCTCGCCTCTAAGGAGCCCTGGCTGCACCACTTCCAAACCAGCTCCGTCTGTTCTTTTGGCTGTCCGTGGAATAGTCAATATTCTTCGCATTTCACAAGCATGAATTCTTCATTGGTCTTCCTTGTTCATTGTCCATCTTTTACATGCATATGAAGTCATTGAAAATACCCTGACTTGGGTCAGGGACACCTTAGGCTTAAATTAATGTCCTTACCCTTTAACACTTTAATTTATTTGTAAAGTGTGTGTGTGTGTGTGTGTGTGTGTGTGTGTGTGTGCACGCGCGCGCACTGTCAAATCGGATCTGACAGGTACAGGAGGAAATTGTCCCTCCTTCTCCAGCAGAGCATCTGGTGGATTAGAACTATGCGCCTTTGGGATTGCAGTGCAGCTTCTTGCCACTAGACCACCAGAGCTCCTCATTTGACTTCTTGACTGCTACTTCTGTTGCAGTTATTGTTATGTGCCATCAAGTCGCTTGAGTCATAGTGACCAGCCTGGTTTCACCCTCTCCAGGACAAACCTGTTTGTTCTCCTAGCAGTCCATGGTATATTCAACAATCTTCTCCAGCACCACAGCTCACAGGCATCAATTCTCCTTCTATTCTCCCTAGTCATTGTCCAGCTTTCTGATGCATTGCAAGTAATTGCAACGACCAGTATCTGGATCAGGTGCACTTCACTGCTTTGGAGAGTTTCCTTGACAGCTGATTTTCACAATGCAATTCGTCTTTTGATTTTCTGGCTGTTGTTATCACGAGTATTGATTGTGGAGTCAAGCAAACTGAAGGTGCTTCTTTGGGTGTTAATAACTGTGGATCCAAGTTAAATGAAACCTGACAACTTCAGTCATTTGTAATGATGGTGCTGACTGGTCCAGTTGTATTTTTGTTTTGCTGTTGAGGTGTAATTCATGCTAAAGACTGTAGTCTTTGACCTTCTGCTGTAAGTGCTGCAAGTCCTCTTCACATTCAGCAAGCAGGGTTCCTGCTGGCAGCTTTCCTCACCTGGGGTGAACCTTGCCTGTCCATTTATACTTGAAGGTGAGGTCTTAATATGCTGACTGGAAACCCTGTGTTGTGAACAAAGGTGGTCATCTGGAGTCCTTATGGGGAGTGCTGGGCAGGTAGGCCGCTCTGGGGGGTTTTCCATTTGATCAGTTACTCAGATCTGAACCCTATAATCTCCCGACTGGGGAGAGAAAACTTAATGTCAGTCTTTTGGGCGACAAGTGGGGAAGAGCTGGGACTTGTGCTGCCCTTCAAAACACAACCTTGTTTGAATTCATCTGTTGTCATCATTGTGGATTTTAGCTGGGCCTGGGGTGCCAGGGGTGACCCTCCTGCATTTAGTATCTCAGGTGCCAGAGGGCCACCAATGACTGCAGGGAATTAGGGAGGGACTTGCTCCTGTGACAGACTCGCCCCCACTGGTCCTCATTTCAGCCCACCCTTGTCCTTCATCCGGGGAGTCCAAGTCCAGAGCCTGCCCAGGGAACTGGGTGTCTTTGTTCAAGTTCTAGTTCTTTTTTTTTTTTTTAAGTTCTAGTTCTTTTTGCTTTCTGCCTGCCTTCTATGTTTTTATTGCGCATGTGCTGTCAGATCGGATCTGACAGGTATAGGAGGAAATTGTCCCTCCTTTTCCAGCAGAGCATCTGGTGGATTAGAACCACGCAGCTCTGGGATTGCAGTGCAGCTTCTTGTCACTAGGCCACCAGAGCTCCCTCCTGCCTGCCTTCTAAACCCATGATTGTTAACACGAAATAGGAGAGGGAGGAGGTGTGGGATCGCAGCTCTCTGCCTCCTCACTCACCTCCCATCCATACTTTTGCTTTCTGTCGTCTGGAAGGTGTTGACATCTTACCTGCTGTTGCCCCTTGCTCTTCTTTGTCCTTTGGAGTTTCTATTTTTATGCCCTTAGAGTCCATTTTGGTATCAGCTTTGGTAGCTCAGTGGTAGGGGACTGTGCTGCCAACACAAATGTAAGCAGTTCGAATCCACCAGCTGCTCCGTGGCAGAAAGATAGACGGTCTCCTCCCATGCAATTTACCACCTTTGAAAACCCACAACTCAGTACACAACAATCCATTTTGGTTGGATTCAGAGGAGTATGGGGTTGACTCCCTGTGGGTGACTGGTCTCCTTTGGACCTTCACACTCCCTGTTCTTTCTCTCTAGAATGTTCTTCCTGTATCACTCTTCCTTCCAGGGGTCCACTGTCATCCTTCAGTGAACACCCTTATGTCAACTCCTCCACGGAGCCTTCCCTGACTTCTCCAGCAGAGTAACCCCCCTTCCCTCCTCCCCTGGCCTCATCACCCTCAGATTCGCTGTGGTCTTGCCCAAGGGCTTGAATAAGCTGCCACCACAGAGCTTCTACCCTGATCTTTTCTCTTTTCTGTAGAAGTTCAACTGCGCCTTTTGTTTTTTCCCCCATTTGATTGTGATAAAGATGTAAATCCATCTCAACAGCTTCCACAGGGACAGTCCAGTAACACTGATTACAATTCCTGTCATCCTTTACCAAATCATTCTCCCACCGTCAACAAAGTCAGCACCCCCCACAGCCCCAGCAGTGATCCCCCTCCTCCACCAAACCACTAACAACCTGGTTTCAGCATGTTTGCATGTTTCCTCCAAATGAGAGCGGACTGAGTCCACAGAACTCGACTCACTTACTAATCCATTGGTTCACATTCACGCCCCCTCGCTCTCTCAGCTGAGTGCTGGGCACACGTGGGGAGTTTGTTGATTGAACAAGTGGCGGACGGTTTAGTGTCGTTTGTTCAGGCAGTGGGCTGGGCGTGCTGCCAGGCTGGGGTTGGGGTTGCTCCCACGTGGGGGACGTTGACTGAGATTTCCAGGGAGGAGAGCAAGGCTGGCAGGATGCTCTGGGCAGGTGGGGTCTGACCGAGCCGGCCCCCCACCCCCCTGCAGATGGACCCCGTGCGGCTGACGCAGCTTTACGAGCAGGCGCGGTGGGACCTGCTGCTGGAGGAGACAGACTGCACCGAGGAGGAAATGATGGTGTTCGCGGCCCTGCAGGTGTCCAGCGGGCCTGGCCGGGTGCTTGTGGGTGGGCCGGCAGGGCTAGCTCAGTGGGCCTGGTCTCTAGCCTAGCCTGTTGGCTACACGGGCTGCCACCTTAGCCCCTTGTACTCCTAGTACCACGTCAACAAGCTGTCACAGAGTGGGGAGGTGGAAGAGCGGCCGGCCACAGACGCTGGGCTGGATGACCTGGACGCAGCCCTGAGCAACCTGGAGGTGAAGCTGGAGGGGTCGGCGCCCACGGATGTACTGGTGAGGAGGGGCTCAGGTCAGGGGGTAGGGTCAGTGTCCGGCAGGAGGCCCAGGCCTCCTGCTGACATGCCTCCCACCCCAGGACTGCCTCACCACCATCCCGGAACTCAAAGACCATCTCCGGATCTTCCGGTGAGTTTTGGCCAAAGCAGGCAGCCTGCCACGGAGCTGGTTGGGAAAGGGGCAGGAGGGAGGTGGCCTTTTGCAAACCGACCTCCTGCACCCCAGGCCCAGGAAGCTGACCCTGAAGGGGTACCGCCAGCACTGGGTAGTGTTCAAGGAGACCACCCTGTCATACTACAAGAGCCAGGACGAGGCCCCTGGAGACCCCATTCAGCAGCTCAACCTCAAGGGTGAGTGAGGACTGGAGGCCAGGACCAAGGTCCCCACAGACTCCCGAGAGCTGGGCAGCTCAGTGCCTCAGGCAGCCTCATTTACCTGTGTCCTAGAGAGGATGCTGTGTGTCTCGGGGTGGCTTTGCTGGAAGTCTTGGGTGGCAGCTGGTCCCTCCTCCCCACCCACTTCTCCTCTCGCTCCAGGCTGTGAGGTGGTCCCTGATGTCAATGTCTCGGGACAGAAATTCTGCATCAAACTCCTGGTGCCATCCCCTGAGGGCATGAGTGAGATCCACCTGCGGTGCCAGGACGTGCGTGAGGCTGGGGCAGGGTGGGGGACCACGCTGGGCCAGGGGTCACGCAGGAGCTGAGCAGGTGAAGGGGTGGTGATTTGCACAGAGCCTGCAGCCCTCCTGCTCCGTCTCCCCCAGGAGCAGCAGTATGCCCACTGGATGGCCGGCTGCCGACTGGCCGCCAAGGGCCGCACCATGGCGGACAGCAGCTACACCAGCGAGGTCCAGGCCATCCTGGCCTTTCTCAGCCTGCAGCGGACTGGCGGTGGGGGCTCAGGCAATAACCCCCAGGGCCCCGACGCCTCCACGGAGGGCCTCAACCCCTATGGACTCGTCGCTCCCCGCTTCCAGCGCAAGTTCAAGGCCAAACAGGTGGGAATGACCATCGCCTTGGCCTGGCCACCTTGGCCCACTCCTTCCCTCTCCTACTTGTCCCTCTGCCATGTGTGGCCTCCTGTACTCTCCAGGGCCCACCCTCACTCTGGACCTGGCTGGGCTCCACCTGCTGGGGGGGTGAGAAGACCCTGCAGTGGGCACCTCTCTTTCCCAGCTCAGTGACTGGCTCTTGACTGGGGCAGATGGGGGTCTGTGGGGATTTTTGGAGGAGGGGACAAAATCCTGGAAGCCCTTCACCAGGGTGCTCCCACAGCTCACCCCCAGGATCCTGGAAGCCCACCAGAACGTGGCCCAGCTCTCGCTGCCCGAGGCCCAGCTGCGTTTCATCCAGGCCTGGCAATCCTTGCCTGACTTTGGCATCTCCTACGTGCTGGTCAGGTATGGCCCACCTTCCAGGAGCCCCGCTTCCGGTGGGCAAACCGCACTGGCAGGGTCTGGTGTAACCCTCAAACTCTCTTCCATACACCCTACAGCAAATCCAAGAGATAGACAGCAGGAGAGTTGGCTATGTCCTGGCTCTGCCAGGGACCGTCCCCTCTGGTCTCTGTTAGTTTGTCTGGAGGACGGGCTGACCGCCCCCCATGACTCCTGCTTCTCTCAAGGCAGCTAAGGAAGATGAGAGCACATAAAGCTAAACAGCCGAAATGTTACTTAAAGTCAGGGGCTGCGCCTGAGGCTGCTAAATGCAGTCGTGATTATTCTTTCCCTCCATTCTCCAAAGGAGCTGGTAGCCCAGAATCACAGAGCTGGGGGCCGCTGAGCGGGACAATGACTGTAGCTCAGCTGCTGCCTGCTCTGCCCCTGGGTGGGGGTTTGCTCACATTCACTTCACCTCCCACCCCTGGACCAGGTTCAAGGGCAGCAGGAAAGACGAGATCTTGGGTATTGCCAACAACCGGCTGATCCGTATTGACCTGGCTGTGGGCGATGTCGTCAAGACCTGGCGCTTCAGCAACATGCGTCAGTGGAATGTCAACTGGGACATCCGGCAGGTGGGCACGGGGCGGGGCCTGACCCACCAGGGCAGGGAGGTGCTGGGCTGCTCCTGTGTCCCCTCCGTGGCCCTCTGACTGCCCCCCACACACAGGTGGCCATCGAGTTTGACGAGCACATCAACGTGGCCTTCAGCTGCATATCTGCCAGCTGCCGTATTGTGCATGAGTACATCGGGGGCTACATCTTCCTGTCGACGCGGGAGAAGGCCCGCGGGGAGGAGCTGGACGAGGACCTTTTCCTGCAGCTCACAGGGGGCCACGAGGCCTTCTAGAACTGCCTCACCGCCCACGGCCACGTCCCCAGGGACTCACTGCCCACGCCCTCTCTAGGCACGCTGTTCACCTGCCACCCCCTGGCTTGGTGTGGAGCAGAGGCCTGACCGGTCCACGGTCTGCCACTATCCTGGCTTAGGGAGTAGACTGCTCCCTTCACTGCTGGAGTGGCCAAGACCAGTATCCCCCACCTCTCTACTCACTGAACACGCCAGGAGAGAATCTGTTCTTTCCAATCAAGTGTCTTTTTAAAATATCTTTAAATAATAAATATTTTATTGCGGGACCATTCCTCTTTCTCTAGAGCTGTGCTTGGGGCCAGTCTGACACTTTGTCTTTTCATCACCAGACAAGGAGACGGGCTTTCCTGAGTGAGACAGAGAGGAGCGACGGTTGGAGACAGGGAGACAAGACTGACATTGAGGGCTGGAGGAGAAGCTGGGGACAGGCACTGAAAACATGAGGTGGGGTGACTCTCACGGGTGGGGCACAGCTGCAGGGCCGCCTGGAAGTACTTGGGAAGCAGGATGCCATCAGCATTCCCGGGAGTCAGGAACACCCCATTGGCAGAACGGAAGAAGGGGATTCCATCTGTGATGAAAGCTGAGGTGTGACTACTGCCCTCCGACAGGCCAAAGGGTGTCCCCACCATGTCCAGGCTCACCTGCCAAGGCCAGTGGTCCATTGATGAATACAGCCACTTCACAATTGGGCCGCATGCCTGCAGAGACAGCCAGAGTTGGGGCCTAGGAGTTGACCACAGCAGGCGGGGGCCCCAGCTAAGTGTGGTGGGGAGGCATGTGGGAGCTGCATGCTGACCACAGAGTGGCCTCAAACTAGGGATGCTTCAACCTCTGGAAGGGAAGAGGTGAGGGATGGAACTGACCACTGATGACACCAGGGTCCCCAGGTAGTCCCGAGGCAAGGTGGATATGTGTCCTTCCCTGGCAGGCCAGCCCCTTGAGCAGAATGGAAGGCCAGTGCTTCCAGAATGTCCCATGGACCAGCACAGGGGGCAGGGCCTGTGGCGTCTCCAGAGGCAGCAGCTCTAACTCAGGGACCTGGAATGGGTGGATGGATGAGCAGCAGTGAAGCCCCTGTGGACAAAGGCCTTGCCTGGCTGGCTCACTGGAACCTGGACCCCCACCTGCAGGGAATGGCCCTGGTTGGCCCGGATGAGCAGACCAGTGCCGGCGTCCCCAGGCTGTAGGGCGAACCGCTGCTTGCCATTGGTGTCCACCACACGCTTCACGTCTTCAGTGGAGAAACTGTGGAACTGGGGCAGCTGGAGAAGGGCGTTCAGGGGCACAAAGCCGTCTGTGGGCAGGCAGGGTGCTCAGAGGCTGCCCTCCCTCTGTCCACAGGGCTGTGTCTGTCCCTGACTCTGTGGGCTTGAATGTCTCCTGTTTCTGGGCCTTACTTTCTGGAATTTACATGGGGATCCTACCCACCTCATGGAGGGGCACAAAGCTGAAGTGTTCAACATAGGACTCCGCCGGGTGTGGACACCAAGTATCAATCACCTCAATGTCCTCCAGAGCCCAGCCTTGGGATTAGTTTATTGAGTCACATGGCCCCTCATCAGTTTCCCTGATGTGATGGGGAACAGGTAATGTGGCTCTGGGCACTGCCATCTCGGATCTGTCTTCTCAGTGCATGGGAAGGCTGTGCCCTGCCACGCCCTTCTCACAGGCCATGAGCCATGGGAGAGGAGAGCCACAGGCTCCAGGGTTTCAAGCCCCTATTCGTGGACAAGCCTCCAGGTGCCTCACTTACCTGCTCCCATGGGAAGCCCCAGCTTCAGGGCCCCATGGCGCAGGGCATAGGACAGAGCCTTGGATAGCTGCACATCACGATCCTGAAAGAGCCCACAGGTGGTTCCAGGGTGGTCCCCATGGTGATCCTGCCCTGTTGCCTGTCCTAAGCTCAGAGGGAGACAGGGCTCGGGAACAATAACCCACTGGCCCCCACCCTACTTGCATTTCTTGGGGAGTCAGGACTCAGAAATGCCTTCCCTTGCTCCCCACCGTGAGGGCATGGGTGCGAGGCGCGCACCTGTTGGCGGGGTCTGTGAGTCCTTCCAGCCCGGGGTCCCGCTGCTTCCTGCCTCCTTCCTCCAGGAGGGTTCATGGCCAGGACCTGTGTGGGAACTGCTTTAACGACCCACCCGTGTCTCCAGCCAGCCCAGAAGGTCACAGAGCTGGGAGAGGTCAGAGAAATCATGAAATTCACTTCCCACCCCCAAATCCACGGTACAGATAGGGAAACTGAGGCCAGATGGCCAAGATCACCGAGTGCCAGCCGGTAAGCCGAGCTCTTGCGCTCCAGGTTCGGGACTCCTCCCCGCAAGGCTGGCCAAGACAAGGCCGGCCCACTGCTGGTGTCCAGGCTACCAGGACGGAAGCATCAGAGCCGGCAGGCACAGACGGACAGACAGAACGGACAGACGAGGCTGACCACACAGGCTCACCACTCCCTCCGACTGGGCAGCTGACCCCGCAAGGCGCGATCGCCTGGCCAATAGGGGACGCAGAGGAAGGGGGCGGGAACTTCCGGTCCCGGAGGGGGCGTGGCTCGCGGCTCGGGAAGACCAGGGGTGCCGGCTGGAGGCGGGGGCTTCCGGACCCCGGAGAGGGTGTCGGCGACGCAGGGGAGGAGGCAGGACTCTTGGGCTTTGGGGAGTTAGGCACTTGGGGGTGACAGGTACCCCAGGAGTCCCAGGAGGCCAGCAGTAGGAGGCTTGGGTCTCTGGGTACTGGCAGGGATGATGGGACACTCACTGCCCAGCGAGTGGCAATGAGAGTGCAGAAGGGCTGGGGTCTTCAGAAGGCCTGTGACTGAGAGGGCTGGTTGCCACTTTCAGAGGTGGCTATGTGGTTGTGATCCTGGCAGTGACAGACCCTGCTGTGTCCTTCCCCAGAGCTGCCCTGTCCAGACCATGGACCCCGAGGTGTCTTTGTTGCTTCAGTGCCCCCGAGGTGGGCTGTTTGAAGAGCAGGTGCGAGTTGAACTGAGCCCAGCCTATGATCGTCGCCCACTGCCCGGTGGGGACGAGGCCATCACTACTGTCTGGGAGAACCGACTACAGGCCCAGCCATGGCTGTTTGATGCCCCCAAATTCCGCTTGCACTCGGCCACCTTGGCGCCCACAGGCTCTCCAGAACCACAGCTGCTCCTGCATCTGGGCCTCACTTCCTACCGAGACTTCCTGGGCACCAACTGGGCCAGCTCAGCTGCCTGGCTGCGACATCAAGGGGCTGTCGACTGGGGTGACAAACAGGCCTACCTGGCCGATCCACTAGGGGTGGGCGCTGCGTTGGCCACTGCAGATGACTTCCTTGTCTTCCTTCGACGATCTCGGCAGGTGGCCGAGGCTCCTGGGATGGTGGACGTGCCTGGTGGTCACCCTGAGCCTCAGGTGAGATGTGAGGCTGGGTATAAAGATCTGACTCGTTTAGGAAAGTTCTGAGCACCCCAGATCGTCCCTTAAATGGGTCTTGGGGCCTGAGCTGGGTGGATGCAGGTGGTAATCCATGAGTAACTTGTGTGGGGTCAGTCTGCTGCTCCTCTGAGGGACTTTGCTCCAGACAACCCCTCAGCTTCACCGCTGACTCCTCCCTAGACCTTCCTGATGCTGGGCAATGAGAGGAGAGGGTGAGAGAGACATCCTACTCCATGCAGATAATCTGTGTGATCTTGTGTCCCCAGCTGAGGATCTGGCTGTCCATCTTAAAAAAGGCAGTTGAGGGAGCTCTGGTGGCCTAGTGGCAAGAAGCTGCACTGCAATCCCAGAGGTCCATGGTTCGAATCCACCAGATGCTCTGCTGGAGAAGGAGGGGCAATATCCTCCTTTACCAGTCAGATCTGATTTGACAGCGCGCGCGCACACACACACACACACACACACACACACACACACACAGTTGGGGATCACTAGTGTTTCTACCCTGCACACATCAGGTCACAAGTCAGCAAGTACTGGTGGGAGGACAGGGTCAGAAAAGGGTCTGCCCTTGACTTCTTGCAGACTCTGTGCCCTGGTCACAGCCCCCGGCATGAGGACCTCCCTGGGGCGCTGGTGGTGCGTGAGCTCTTCTCCAGTGTCCTGCAGGAGATCTGTGATGAAGTGAGGAGGTGGCCCTATGGGAGGTGGGAGTGTGGGGGAGGGGTGGGGGGAACAGATCATGTCAGAATGCCTCAGATCAGCGTTGAGGGGAGCACTTGCCTTGGCAGCTGGGCTCCCTGGGTTTGTGGGAAGAGGAGGAAATCAGAATTCCAGTTCTTGGGTGGTCCAGGCCCACCCTTCAGTCTCTCTGAGTTGGTTTCCCGCCTGCAAACCCCAACAGGCGCAGGATCTCAGGTTCTATGATTCTGTCCACTTGACCTACAAACTGTAAAATGCCGTTCCAAGGTAAGGGGCTGTGCACCACATAGAGGGGTAGGCACTGACAGGTGGGATCCCTGCCTCCAGGTGAACCTGCCTCCGCTCACCCTGAGCAAGCCCCTGCTGCTGGGCATCGCCTGCAATGAGACCAGCGCCGGCCGAGCGAGTGCTGAGTTCTTTGTGGAGTGAGTGAGCTGGGACAGGATGGGGTAGGGAGGTGGCTGGAGCGCCACAAGGAGGGCCTGGCAGCCCACCAACCCAGCCTCCTGTCGTCATCCAGGTGTAGCCTGACTTCCGAGCAGGTGAGGAATCACTACCTGAGTGGGGGACCCGAGGCCCACGAGTCCACAGGAATTATCTTTGTGGAAACACAGGTGCGTTGTGACAAACCTTACTTTGCCTGGGCCAAGGGTGTTGTGGCTTGGGGACTTGCTGCAAAGAGGCCTGGTGTCCAGAGGTGGAGTGGGGCCAGATGAGGACTCCCATCTCTTAGGGCCTCATTAGGGTGCAGAGGGAGGACCAGGACCTTCCCAGCCCTTCGCCATGCCTCCCGGGGAGAGTGTAGGGCAGGAAGCTCTGAGGTTCTATAAACCTCGGCTCGTACAGGAAGGAGACACCAGGACTAGAGTTGGACATTCGGGTCTCCCCGCAGAGCGTCCGGAGGCTGCAGGAGGCCGAGATCTGGACCGAGCTCTGTCCCTCAGCCAAAGGCGCCGTCCTCCTGTACAGCCGGCTCCAGGGCAGCGCCTGCGAGTCCCCGGCCCTATCACCACAGCTCTGAAGACAATAAAAGACTTTATTCTTTAATTCTATTGGTGTCCGTTCTTTCCTGGAAACACAGACCTCTAGATGAACCTTGGGTGAAAGGAGAAAGCAAGGTAAATGACTCGGAAGAAAACTTCCAAAATGAGACAGCCAGTGTCGTGTCCCCATCTGCACGCGGGATGACCACAGTGGCAGTGTTCTTAATCAGTTTCCCCGCCGTGGGGTGGGAGTCTGCTCTGTGTGAGGCGCCGAGCAACCATGTCTGTGGGGCAGAACGATAGCAGCTGCCTGGGAAAGTCACTGAAGGTTAGGCTGCGAAGCAGCCTAGAGGCTTGGTTTGGTCGCGAGTTCTCATACCCGCAAACCGGACTTCTGGGGGCGGGCCCACGGCTTCAAAAACCAATAGGTGTACGGGGGCCAAGAGATGTGTCATTCGGCCACCCGCCCCTTCCGGGGTGATGGGCGTGGTCTTGATGTCTAAGCCAATGGGGATTCGGGGCGGGTGGACTTAGGAAATGGCAGCTGGGTCCGTGAGCACAGTGGGGGCGGGGCTAGATGGGAGGGCGGGGCTAGATCGGGGCCCCTCCCGCGCCCTCCTCCCCTCCTGGGGCATCTGGGAGAGGGTCTCGGTGGCTAGGTCAGCGGTTCAGGCCCCGGGAGTGATGCAGAGCAGGTTCCTGGACTCCTGGGTCAGAGCTGGGGACAGGCCCAGGGCCGCTGAGCGGAAAGGCACTACCGCCGTTGGGCTTCCCGTGTTTGCGTCAGTTTTCCTTCGCAAGAAAACCGGACCGGGCCCCTTCCCGAAGTGCTTCAAGTCCGGCGCGAGCCTGGGCTCCATGCACTCCGCTCTCCTTTCCCCAGCTGCTCGCCCGCCATCATGTTGCCCCTGCTGCCCTTGCGTCTGTGTCGACTGTGGCCCCGCAGCCCGCCCACCCGGCTCCTCGGAGCGGCCGCCGGGCAGCGGTGAGTCCGGCCCAGCCGTTGAGTGGGTTTTTGTTAGGGCTGACCCCCTGCGTTCGGTCTCAGACGATGGCCATCGTCCCTACTCCGCCACGTTCCTTACTGGCTTGTCTCAGGCTTGTCACTGATGAGGACACGGAGGATTAAGTTACCTGATCCCACTTGTTCAAGCCCTGTGTGCTTTCCACAACACGTGGTTGTGAACCATTGCTGCACATAGGCCACCTGGAGAGGGGGTCAGTGCAAGCACATCCCTGTGCTCCGCCCTGGAGATTGGGAGATGGAGGAGCAAGGTGGGCTCAGGAATCTGGATTCTTTAAAGAAGGTCTTTGGGTCTCTCAGATGCAAGGAGTCTGAGGCTCATACTCAGCAGGGACCAAGGATCTGGTCTGTACTATGCCTGCAACACTCAAAGGGAAGAGGATTTAGGAGCTAGGCTTGCCTCAGCCCCGCAGCCTCCAAGAGCTGGGACCAGCAAAGAAGCCTGGTGCCCACCTGGGGGGCTGGGCCAGATGGGGACTCCTGGAAATTTCAGGGCCTCATCCCCTTTGGGGATGCCCAGTGTAGAGGACCAGGGACTTGTTCAGTCCTCCAACATGTCTTTCTGGGCAGATGGCTCAGAGGCTCAGAACAAGCTCAAGGAAGAAGCCCTGAAGGCTGAATGTGTGGGTCTCCCTGCTCACTCAGTGAGAGTGGGTGTGGCCCATCAAAGCTGGGTGTACAGTAAGGAGTGAGTATCTCCTGGGTTCCCGCAGGTCTGGCCCCAGTAACTACTATGAATTACTAGGTGTGCATCCCGGAGCCAGCCCTGCAGAAATTAAACGAGCTTTCTTCACCAAGTCCAAAGAGGTACTTGTGATGCTAAGAGAAGCAGGGGAAGCCCGAGCCAGATGGGGGAGTGAGCGCTCAAATTCTCAGAACTAGGTACTCCTTGAAGACTATCACCATCTTCCCTGTCGCAAGGCCTGGGATTGGTTCTGACATGCCTGTTCACTGTGGACTGAGAAGACCTGGACTGGGGCATACGAGGAGAGCAGGGTGGATGGGGTGGATGGACCTGAATTCAAGGGCCACACTGCAGGCCAGGGCCTCTGGAAGTGATATGAGCCTTTGTGGGTGGACATCATGGAGATGATGAGGCAGCACTCCCCTCATCTTTTTCCTGCCCACCCTAGCTGCACCCCGACCGGGACCTGGGGAACCCAGCCCTACATAACCTCTTTGTGGAGCTGAGCGAGGCCTACCGCGTGCTCAGCCATGAGCAGAGCCGGCGCAACTATGACCACCAGCTCCGTTCATGGAGCCCCCCGCAGTCCTCGGGGCCTGCAGCCTATCGCAGTCCTTCCTACCAGGCACATAGGTAAGTAGTCCCACCCCCAGCTCATTCCCCCAAGTCTGGTGAGCCTCATCCCCACCCACACTGTCCCTCTGTCTCTCCCAGCAGCTCCAAGGAACCACCCAATGCACAGTACTGGGCCCAGTTCCATCGTGCGACACCGCAGGGGCCTGAGGCCAGGTTGCGGCTACGCAGACACAACCAACAGGTGCTGGGATACTGCCTCCTGTTCATGCTGGCAGGCATGGTCCTGCACTACGTTGCCTTCAGGTGCGCTCTGCCTCCTCAGATGGTGGGTGTGCGCAGGAGGGCAGGGCAGGGCAGGCTGTAAGGTCAGCAGGCCATCCCCAAGGCCTCCATCCCTGTGTTCCTCAAGCGCAGAACTTCATTAAGCCTGTTCTCTGGAGCCGCCTCTTGCTTGGCAGAGGCACTGATGGCTAACGTTATCATTTTCTGTTTTTTATAATTTGAATGTAATGCTTGGGTGCCAGCTGCCAGGAGGCACTGGAGCAAGCCAAAATCATAAGAACGTGATGCATTCTTGCTGGTCCTGGCCAGCGCAGCCTCCCTCGCTCACTCGGAGGCATTCAGCCAGATGAGAACCCCCCACTTTCACTCAGCTGAGGCCGTGGTTTTCACAGCAGACACTCACAGACCCCAGCAGCCTACCTGGTTCAGGGGTGTGGTCAGATGGACCACCTTTTGAGTCTCCGGCAAGGATGTCTAGAGCTCTTTGCCCCAGCTGGGGCCTTCAGTCACCGATGAGCCCTGGAGTGGTCCTGGCCCCCACTGGGTCCCTTTCCTCTTCACCACAGGTAGGGTTAGGCTGACATCTCCCATATGGAGAGCTGTGAGACCCTGATGTGGCATGGGAGGGAGCAGGACCTGGGGGTCCCTTGGGTGCACAGTAACCCCTTGTAGGAAGCTGGAGCAGATGCACCGCAACTTCATGGATGAAAAGGATCGGATCATCACTGCCATCTACAACGACACGAGGGCTCGGGCCAGGTCTGTCCCTGCTCTGTCCTGTCCTCACTTTCTCAGCACCCCCAGTACCCCCCCCCCCCCCACACACACTCCAGCCAGTGGATGTTTCCTCTGCAGGGCCAACAGAACCAGACTTCAACAGGAACGAGCGCAGAGACAGCAGCCATCCCTGGACCCTGAGATCGCGCCCCCAGATTCTGGTCCCTGAGGGGCCGCCTAGACGGCGCCTGCTGGGTTTCCCCTCAGTCTTTCTCTCCCAAGGCTCCCAGCACCCCCCAAGCTCTTGCAATAAAGTCATTTTCAGTGCTCCTGTCCAGTCCTCTTTGAGCTTGCACAGTGCTGGACCTCGTCTTGGGGCCCAGGCCAGCCCTCCCTTTCTGGCTACCCCGGAGCCCGGCCTCCTGGGCGGTCCTGCCCGTCTGTCCCACTGCAGCAGGAGGAGGCGTGTGGAGGGCGGGCCGCAGCCCCTGCCCCGCCCCCGTCCCAGGGCCGGGTGGGGAGCGCGTGTCCGGGTCACATGAGCTGCCCGCTCGCCAGCCCCAGCCCGGCCCCCCACTACCCCCACCATCCCCACTATTGCCGCCTGCTGCCCACCCGCCCAGCTCCTCCCGCCACCACCGCCGCTCCTCCGCTGCTCTGCCGGTGCCCGGGACTTGGGAGGGGGCCGTGGAGGAGGCGCCCCCCTCGCCCGGCCCCTGCTCCCCGCGCCATGGGTCTGTGGCTGCCGCCGCACCCCGCGCCGCCAGGCTAGGGCGATGCGGGCGCCCCAGGAGTGCGGCCCCCAAGGCCACCATGGGCCCCCTGCTCCGGCGCCTGCTGTTTGCCACGCTCCTGCAGCTGGCCCCCGCCCAGGTACGTGTAGCCCCGCTGCCCGCCGTGCCCTCTCAAGGTTGGCGGAAGTGGAGAGGTACCGCGCCTTGGCTGGGGAGCCACAGGGTCCGGTCCGGACAGGGGCATCCCAGGGTCCAGGTATATCCCAAGAGGCGCCCCTCTAGTCAGCCCCACCAACCCAACCAAGGGCCACTCCCCCATCCTATCCTGTCCCCTGGGAGCAGCTGGGGGCGGAGCCACCTTGGTGCCTGCAGGACCTAGTTCGCTGCCCACTGTGCCTGTCCCTGACCTGTGGCCTCCAGCACAAGGCCAGCCCCAAAGCTTAGATTCAGCGTCGCCCACAGAGCATGCCAGGTGGGGTATGGGCCAGAGAAAGTCCCAGGTGACCAGGTGAATCAAGGACCACTGACACAGAGAAACCTGAGATGATCTCAGCATCAAAGCAAAGCCTTCTGACTTGGGGGCTAGAACCCTGGGACAGCAATGGGGCCAACCTTTCCTAGAGAACACCTAGGTCTAGGGGCGTCCCCCATCTCAGGTCTCCTTTCCACAGGCCCCTGCTTCCCAGCCTGATGCCCCTAGTCACCAGAAGAAAGGTAAGAGGGGTCAGTAACTTTATGAGAGTGGGCTGGTACAAGCCCAGACATGGTGTTTCTGTCCTCTTCTGTCTGCAATACAAGATGGAAATGTTACCGAGCAGGAAAGACTTGAGGCAGTGGGGTTCCTGGGTTCTGGATAGCCAGGGCAGGGGGAGGCAGGTGGAAGTGGCCACGATGCAGAAACTCAGATTTATTGGGTGGGAGGAGGGCAGGGGTACAGGAAATCCCAGCAAGCTTCAGCCCTTCCCCACCTGCCCCCAGTGGTATCATGGATCGACGTATACGCCCGCGCCGCCTGCCAGCCACGGGAGGTGGTAGTGCCCCTGACAGTGGAGCTCATGGGCACTGTGACCAAGCAGCTTGTGCCTAGCTGTGTGACTGTGCACCGCTGTGGTGGCTGCTGCCCCGACGACGGCCTGGAGTGCGTGCCCACAGGCCAACACCAAGTGCGAATGCAGGTACTGCGGCAGGTGGGCACAGGGAGTGTGGAGGCCCCGGGTCCTGGCTGCTGGGCGGGCTGCTACCCATGCAGCCCTGGAGCACCCCCTTTCTCTGCCCTGCTCACTGTCTCCCTGTCCTCCTCCTGAGCACAGATCCTCATGATCCGGTACCCTAGCAGCCAGCTGGGGGAGATGTCCCTGGAAGAGCACAGCCAATGTGAATGCAGGTGCCAGCCAGGCCCACCTTCTGTGCCTGCAGACACCAGGCTCGGGGGGTGCTGGTGGAGGGGAACCCATGGGTGGGGCCAGGTTTCTAGAAAGAGAGGTGGGGTGGGCCTGGGTTCTAGGACAAGAGAGCAGGATGCTGGGATTGCCTAAGCCTCCCTTTTCTTGTTTCTATTTGTCTTTCTAACCTTTCAGACCGAAACAAAGAGACAGTGCTGGGAAGCCCGACAGGTGAGCCCAAGGTGGGGTGCAGCCCAGGCTGACAGACAGGGTGGGCTTGGGACCTGACATCCGTGGGTGTCAGAGAACTGTGGTGTCCTCCCTCTTTTTCTTCTAACTTGCCCCCCTTTCCATCTGCTCCCCAAATCCATGTGCTCTGACTGGACCCCAGCTCTTGGGAAGCCTCTTCCTTCCCGCCCCAGACATGTTGCTTCTCCTCCTAGGGCTGCCACTCCCCGTCACCGCCCCCAGCCCCGCTCCGTTCCGGGCTGGGACTCCATCCCCAGAGCACCTTCCCCAGCTGACATCATCCATCCCACTCCAGCCCCAGGCCCCTCTGCCCACCCTGTGCCCAGCGCCGCCAGCGCCCTGAACCCCGGACCTGCCGCTGTCGCTGCCGACGCCGCAGCTTCCTCCGTTGCCAAGGGCGGGGCTTAGAGCTCAACCCAGACACCTGCAGGTGAGGGGCTTGTGGCCTCCAGGCTGGGGCTTGACAGGCCTCCGGACGGGCCCTGGAGCAGCTCCAGCATGTGCCTGCCAGAGGGAAGAAAGCCAGGGAAGTGGAAACTGTTGACTGTGTTGAACAAATATTTACCAAGTGTCTGCTGGCTCAGGCGTGAGTGTGAACAAGCCTCACACTCTTCCATGGGAGATGAGGCCGGTGGGAGTCCAGCGCCTGGTGAGGGCCCCCTGACCCCATCTTTGAGAAGCTGAAGATCTCCTTGAAGAGGTGACACCTGACTAGAGGAGAAGTGAAGGTGTTAGCTTGCCAGTTTGCAAAGCTCTGGCCTTTCCAGAAGGCTGGTGGTGGATATTTGTGCCACCTTATGGCCACTAAGAGGCCAGAGGACGTGGTGGGATCCAGTCCACAACCTCTTTCTGAGGTGCTGTCGTCATTTCTCCACAGTACGGCCATGGGGTTTATCATTGTTAGGGCCAGGTTAGATGGGGCTTCCTAGGAGTTAGATGAGAGTGGAGTCCGCAGATGGTCATCCAGAGGACTGAACAAACCCCTCTTCCCTCCTCAGGTGCCGGAAGCTGCGAAGGTGACACACTGCTTTTCAAACTCAGTAGAGCCACTTGGCTCGCAGGCTACACCCCAGGAAGGGGACAAGGGCAGCCCATCCATCATGACCTGACCAGGACAGACACTGTTCTAAGACCTGGACGTCTCAAACTCTCCTGCCGTCCCTTGTCTCCCAAGGGCCAACATCCAGCCAGGTGGCCACAGCTGGACAGAGACTTGGAGGCATCAAGGTCTTGGACCAGTTTGGGGAAGAACAGGGTCCCCTCTCTGTCTTTAATCACCTTGTGAAAGTGAGCTCTTACATGGACTCCTCCCTCCCTAAGAAGAGACCCTGATCCTGGCTGATAATGGGCTTTGGTCTGAGAACAGTGACCCTGAATCTTGATAAAAGATGGAAGGAGTAGTTCCTGCCTGTGTGTTTGTTGCTGTGCGGTTGGCTCACAGGACATGAGTATCTGCACCACGCTGCTGCCTGGACCAGAGCTGTTTTCCTCCCTTGTGAAGATGGAGGATATGAGGCCCGGGACCCCACAGCTGGCCTAGGTGAGCCAGAAATACCAGGTCCTTACACTTATGTGTGGGCCCCCTTCCTGTTTCCTACTCCTATCCTCTGGACCAGACCCCCACTTCCCCTCGTGACAAGGGTCCCTTTCTGGAAGGAGATGGACTACTGTGTCTAATAAGCTGCCCCTCTGAGTCTTCACTGTTTACACAAAGGCACGCATACTTGCCGTGGTCAGGGCTCTGGAGAAGTTTGGTCTGTCTGCATTTGATAGTGAAAAGAACACCTTTTTCTCCAGCAGACAGGACGCTGAGGACAGATAGTTCCGGCGTACACCACGGTTCATAATGGAGTTAATTCCACTGACTCTCATAAATTGGTCCTAACTTGTGTCAAATACTTTTTCCTACCATTATTGCATTTTATTATCAGTATCTTTTCAAAACTCATCATTGAACATCTAAGTATGACATCATCAAATTACACCCTGTGCCATATTATGGTGTCTGTATTATTAATGATAAGATATACACACACACGAGAAAAGTGCGGTTCATTGCAACTTGAATATATTATAAATCTGAAACGACCCATATCTGTTGTGTTCTGCTCCCTGAAGTTTGACCATGAGCCCTGTTCCCACCTCACTCTCACTTCCCTGAAAGACGCCCAGGTCTGTGTTTGGAGGACTTGGTTTGCAAGATAAAGATGCCCTTCACCCCAGGGTTTCCACTTCTCTTGCTCCCTCTGAGGCTCCCCTCAGCAGCCAGCACTCCCCCAAATTGCCTCTGACCCAACCCAATTCAGCATCTAACCCCTGCTGCAGTCTCTGGTGCCCATGGCTATGTGAACCAAAGCTTTGCATTCAAGGGCAGTGGTTACCCCAAAGATGCCACTACCCGCGGCAGGAGTGGGAGTGCTTTCTGCTGAGCATTAGACTGGAGGCAGCAGGAGGAATCTTAGGGTCACAGGCAGCTAAGGGTAGATTTAATAGAAAACAACTGGAGACAGGGTTCATTGGTTTCCCAACGACCGATGTCACTGCTTTTCTCACAACTCACCTGAGTGAGGACTGGGAGCCCTGGAGCTACCCTCTCTCAAACCCTCTTAATCCCTACAATGCTTTCTACAAATCTCATTTCACCTTCAATTCTAAGGTCAGCCGTTATTCAATAAAAAGCTCACTGCTCTACGAATTTGATCTCAAGTGGGCCGCCTCCTTAACACTCAAAACTTAGGTTTTGCTGCTTCTCGAATGCATGTGACTACTCCAAGTGGCAAATAGTGTCGACCAGGCACTACTGATGGCCAGATCCCCCAATGGGGAAATGGGCCCCGCCTCAAGGCTGTGTGGGTGGGGCTTCGGTTCTGAGAGGAAGAAAGACCAAAGCGAGTCAGGGTCCGAGCCCAGCGCTGCACGTTATCGCCAGGGCCCCACAGAATGAGTGTCACCAAAAGCAGGGACACCAGATGCTGCCAGGGAAAGGGACTATTCAAGGTCACACAGCCAGGGTCGGTGGCAGATCCAGAATTTAACCTCGGGACTCCCGCTGAAACTTGCATTCGACTGAGTCACAAAGTGGCTCAGGGACAAACAGGAGGGATGAAAGAGGTCAGGAGCTGGTGTCCACGTAGCATGGTGACTCAAGACCCCGAGCAGCCCGCCTGACCTCAGGTTCACCTCGACCGGAAGTGCCTGCGGCCTCACGGAAGTCACTTTCACCTAACCTTATGGACTGTCCCACCGGAAGTTGTGCATTGGTCACGTGGTGGCGCAGGAGGCGGAGCCACGAGCGAAGCCGCTCCAGTGGGCGTGTGGCCGCGAGGTTCGCACGGTCCAATGAGGGAGGGCGGCGTGGCCCCACCTGGTAGCGACGGTACTGCGCCTGCGCAAAGGCGGTAGAGCGACTGGGGTTGACTCCGGGGGCGCGGCGAGGAGGTGAGCGGGGGCCACAGCCCGGGCTGGGGGAGCGGGGTGCACGAGGGCAGGCTGGACCAGGTCGGGCAGGAGCGGGCCGGGGCCTTGAGTGTCAACGAGGGATTGGCTACGAGGAGATTGGAGATTGGGGTCGGAGTTGCCTGGGGATGCCGCAGGGGGAGGGACTTCACGCCGATCGGGGCGGGGCCCTGGGACGTGGGGCGGGGCGTGGAACTGGGACCAGTGGGACTTCTGAGCTGGTGCCGGCGGGAGGCGGAGCTAGGCGTCTGGGGGCGGGGCTAGGCCTGGTGCGGGGAGGAGCCTGGCTCTTGGAGGAGGAGCCAGAACAATTGGAGGGTGAAGCCCC
Source organism: Elephantulus edwardii (assembly GCF_000299155.1). NCBI lineage: Eukaryota > Metazoa > Chordata > Mammalia > Macroscelidea > Macroscelididae > Elephantulus > Elephantulus edwardii. Next base: position 1,456,909 of record NW_006400078.1, on the reverse strand, counting down.
GTTTTCAGCATCCAGGGGGGACGGAGCTCAGGCACAGGGAGCCGGCTCTCCGCCTGTGAGTGGCGGGGCTGCTGGTCAGGAGGAGGGGTTTAGTTCTGTGGAGGGCGGGGCTGCAGGGGCGGGGGCGGGGCCACGTTCAAGCAAGGGCGGGGCCAAGGAGTCAAGGGAAGGACTGGGCTTGAGCAATGGCCCTGGGCGTCCACGCGGGGGCGGTCTCCGTGGTGGTGGGGCCTGGGGACGTGGGAGGCCGAGAACTCCTCCAGGAGAAGCGGTGTGGGTGGAACGGGCTCGACAGTCACCCGACACAGGGCCAGTCTGGGTACCCCGGAGGCCCCCAAGGGCTCAGAGTTGGGGCGGTGTGCCAGGCGGCGGCACAGGGCCGGGCTGGGGGGTACCCCCAGAGGACAGGGGCTCCCCAGAACCTCCCAGCGGCGATGTATGGGTGCCTCGAGGCCGGCCCCCTGCAGCCGCCGCAGAGGTGTGGGTGTGCTGGGCTGGAGGCAGCTGGGTGTGGCGTGAATGGAGTCGCCCCGTGGGCACGTCCGCCGTGCAGCCAGAAAGGATCTGGACTTTACGCAAAGGGACTGATGGGAACTGAAGAGTGGGGCTGGGGACTGGGAGGGAGGGAAGGTCTGGGCGTGAGCAAAGGGGCGGGGCCCCGGCTGCTGTGGCCTCCCCTGACCCCCTCCCCTCGCTGCTGGGGTCCTCGGTCAAGGTCCCTTCTCACTGTACTGGTAAGTGTGGCGGCCAGGGGGACAGTGGGGAGGGGTGGAATCTTTGGGTACCTGCCTGTGTTCCATGCGTGCCCCGCCCTCCTCCTTGTCTGTCCTTTGGGGTCTGTGCTTGCAGCGACATGAAGCTGAGCTGGGTCTTGGCAGTACTGCCCATCTGCCTGAGCGCCTTGGCCACGGCTGTAGGAGCCGAGGGCAAGCGGAAGCTACAGATCGGGGTCAAGAAGAGGGTGGACCACTGTCCCATCAAGTCCCGCAAAGGCGATGTCCTGCATATGCACTACACAGTGAGTGAGGGGGCGGGGCTTCTGGGAACCTGAACATTTTGTAATTCTCCACCAACCAGGTGGGGGTTCCTGAGCAAGTCAACCGCTCTTTCTAAGCCAGTTTCCTTGGTCGTAGCTGTCCTGTATTGTTTGCACCCAGGTTGGCCTCTAACCTATGGAATGACTTCTGTGAGCTGTCCAGGGCTTTGTGCAATGCAGGGACTGTGAGGGCCAAGTTGATGGGGGCAGCAGCTGAAGGGGATAGGAAGGCTCTCCAGCCCTCATTGGTCTTCCCACTACCCCACAGGGGAAACTGGAAGATGGGACGGAGTTTGATAGCAGCCTGCCCCAGAACCAGCCTTTTGTCTTCTCTCTTGGCACTGGCCAGGTCATCAAGGGCTGGGACCAGGGGCTATTGGGGTGAGTTTGCAAGGGGCCATGGTTGTGGTCTGGGAGAGCTATGGGAGGCAGAATGGGGGTTTGTGGTGATGAGTGGGCAGGGAGCCTGGGTGCCACCATGTGCTAAGCATGTGTCCTCGTACAGGATGTGTGAAGGGGAGAAGCGGAAGCTGGTGATCCCATCAGAGCTGGGTAAGAAACCTGAGGTCTGGGGAACTTGTGGGATGGTGGGGCAGAATCTGGTTCATCTACTAGATAGAAGAGTCCACCCCCTGTGATCATTCAGTGCTTGCCTCTTCCAAGTCTAACAGGACAAGACCCTCATATCTGTGCCCACTATTTGCCTTTGTGTCCCCTCCTTTGAGCCTCTGACAGCCCCCTCCCATCTCCAGCACATCTTCCCTCCCTTTGCCAGAGCCGGAGGAAGGCCTGGCTCAGTGGGTTTTTCTTCTTCACAGGGTATGGAGATCGGGGAGCACCCCCAAAGATTCCAGGTAATAGAGCCTCCTGCTATCTCCACATCCAGCCCATCTCCTGTAGCTCTGGTGCTCAACCTGACCTCACCTCTCCCCACAGGTGGTGCGACCCTGGTGTTCGAGGTGGAGCTGCTCAAAATCGAGCGACGTTCTGAACTGTAGCCACGCTGGGATGGGGCAGGGCAGGGGCAGGGGCATAATGCCATCAGCTGGGACCAGACTGTTTCCAAAATCAAAAAAATACCCTTCAAAGCCCAAAGAGTGAGCCTTTTTTTGTATATGGATCCTGAGGTACTATGACCATAGCTTTGGCATCTGGACTTTATAGGGTCACCACTGCCAGCCCAGAGGGCAGGGTAAGGTAGCCTGTGTATGGAGGTAAAGGAATGCCCTAGCCTGTGGACATCAGTACTGCTCTGCTCACCCTCAGCTCCCCAGCCATTTCCAGCTCCTGTTCTGGGAACCAGCAACTGGGCTATCGCCATGACTACTTGGCCCTCAGGAAGACCTGCAGGCACCTGGGAGTGCTTAGCTGGCAGCAGCTGAGAGCAGAGAGTGAGTGAGTGAGAGAGAGTGAGTGAGTGAGTGTGTGTGTGTGTGTTCCCCCACCCCCACCCCAAGAAAGCAGCAGAGCCTGGGAGCTGCATCAAAGGTGTAGCCTAGCTTTATTAAAGGGCCCGCGCCGCAGAGTCAATATAAAAACACAAAAAGTCCCATCACTTTAATAATAATAAAAAACCCCCCAAAATGGAAAACTGAGGGGGCAAGGGAAGAAGCCCCTGGGCCGGGGCACAGGGATCCCTGCTCATGGCACCAGGCCTGGCTGCAGGGCCCCAATATTGCTGTTGCTACGAGGTCGAAGGGCAGCGATTGTCCTGGAGCCACCATTCACAGGGTTGGAGACTCACTTCTTCTGGGGTGTGCTCAGCTTCTGCATGCCCCGGATCTTGTCCAGCAGGCCAGAGATAAAGGCCTAAGCAGGAGAGAGGGTGCTAGGGAGACTAGACCCCAAGACAAAGGAGCCCCTCTTCCCCTTCCCCTACCTTTTGGGGAATCCACTCACCTCTGTGGGTTTGTAACAGTCAACCAGCAGCTCCTAAGAGGACAAGGGGAAAGGGGGGAGGCAAGGAGGAGATGAGTGCTGAGTTCTTAGTGTCTGTAGTTAACATCCAAGTGGCTCTGGCTATCGAGGCTGACAAATGTCACTGTACCTCACAGCTGGACAAGTACCCAGTCACTGCCACAGAGGGGATTCCAAGACCTGGCACCCTCCCCTGGGTCTCCAAGGCTGTAAATCTTAACTGGAGGAGACTACTCATATTTATCCTACACAGTGGTGGGTGGAATCAAACCTCTGACCTTTTGTGGAAGCAGCAGCTAAGCATAAAGTCAGAGCTGGCCTATCCTGACCAATGAAACTCGGGTGCTTCCCCAAAGGGCAGGAGCCCCCCCTCACTCACCTTGACCCTGGCAGCCCGGGTATCATCACTCTCCATGTCCAGGAGCTCATCCACATCAATCTCCAGCTCTGGGATCTCCTCTTCCTGGGATGGGGAGACAGGAGGGAGGCAAGGGGTGAGAGGGGCTCCCTCAGGCCAAGGTCCCTGCCCCCTCCAGGATGAGGCCGGTCTCCTGTGCCCAGCAGACAACGGCAGCTGCTCAAGGAGGAAAACAGATCAGGCTTGTGCCAAGGCAAACTGCCCGGTGTGGGGGGAACTTCCTGTCTCAGCCAGCGGGCACCCTGGGTGCCAGACAGCAAGGGCAGGGGGGGCCTGGCCTGAGAACCCAACAGACGTGTCTCCTCAACTTCCGGGTCCCCCCTTCTCACCAGAGCACAGGTGGAACCAGCTGTCCCCATTCAGCACAGCTCCCCCCCTCCCCGCCCCCTCCCCCAAACACCTGTCACAGTTCCCCAGGAGGGGGGTGGGATGTGAGCATGAGGGGTCAGGGGAAGGCCCCAGGCCTAGGCAGAGGGAAACAAAGGACCTCTGCTCTGTTGAGGGAGGGGGCGCTCACCACCCCTCCCCCCAGGAAGCAGCGACCCAGTCTGGACTCAGCAGTGTTCCAGGGCAGGCCCACTCCTCCACCCTGCCCCCAGGGGCCTGAGTCACCCTCTGAGCAACTGGGGAGTCACAGGGTGGAGAACCAGAACCGGGGAGTGGGCTGGCCCGCCCGGTACCTACAGGGAGCTGTAGACTAGCGCCCTGGAACAGCCCGAACCCTCAGCCCCTCCATCGCCCTGTTCGCCTTTTAGCCACAGTCTAGGGTGAGCGGCACTAAGCCGGTTAGACCTCCCAGTGCCCCGTCAGCCCGGGCTCGCACTCTGCCTCCTGCCTAGGGCCCAGGTTAGCCCTTGGGGGATCTGGAAGACCCCGGGTAGACCCAACCGCGAGCTAGGCTGCAAGAGGCAGGGTCTGAGGCAGCAGAGGAGATGGGAGTGACTAGGGTCAGCCACGAAAGAAGAGGCTTGGGGCGGGGAGAGCAGAGAGGAGGGGTGCGCGGAAGCGAGCGCCCATTGACTGGGTGACAGGCGGGCTCAGGTGGGATCCCGGGCAGCCCGACTAGGGGCCGATCTGAGGGTGCCAGTGGGGGGCGGGGGCCACACCTGACAGTCGTAGAGACGCGTGAGCTGCTCTAAGATCCACTCTTCCAGGTTGAGGCGCTTCCGTAGCTCCTTACGGTCGTACTTGACGGTGACCTTCCCTTGGCGCCTTACTGGGCCGTCGTCGTCCGCGCCGCCCGGGCCCTCGCCCGCAGCCCCAGGGGGACTTTGAAAGTAGACGCGGGGCCCTGGGCCGCCACTGCCCGGTCCGGGGGTCGGAGCCGCCAACGCCGCGCCCCCTGCGGGGCCGCTGTCCGCCATGGCGGCAGCCGGGGCC
>NW_006400078.1:1447360-1451850 GCF_000299155.1 Elephantulus edwardii | reverse complement strand
GCCCCCCCGACCACACCCCCTTAAAGGGCCAGCCCCTCTGCGGGCCCTAGCCCCCGCCCCGCCTCCAGCAAGGGCTGGGAGAGGGTCTGAGTGGAGCTGGAAGTCTGTCTGTCCGCCCGCTGCCCTCGTCAACCTTCCTGCGCCAAACCCGAAGGCTCTAAGCGCCGCTACCAGGGTTTCTTCTCCCTCAGGAGACCCTGGTGTTCGATTCCCATTGAGAGAGGGAACAGGGCTATGTAGGTTGAAGAGGAGTTCGCACTGTGTGCGGGGAGAGGTCCTGAGAGTAGACATGAGGGTCTTGACATCTGATCCTGCGGTTCGTGGCCAGTGTGGGGCGAGCGGATTACACCGAGTGGACAGACACGTGGACCCGGCTCTCCGGAGTCCAGGAAGGGAGGAGGCGAGCAGGAACTGCCCAGACCCCCTGATCGCCCTGCCAAGCGAGTCTCTACAAGCGCCCGCTACAGAGCAGGAAGGATAGAGGTGGAAGGGGGCAATAGAGACCCAGAGGCCATAAGGGTTAGAACCCCGGCGGCCACCGCCCACAGGGCAAGATGGCGACGGGGAGTGGCATGATGGGAAATGTAGTTCTTGGGGCCCACTCCACATGGCCGCCCCTCCCCCGGCTGAGCTGGCACCGGAAAGCGCCCAACTTGTTTGGGGCGCCCTCATGGGGCCGGCCTTGACTGGGCGCGGCCTTTGCACCCCGTGTACAAACCAGCAACCTCTGGCAAAGAGCTGGGAAGTGGCTGAGCCGGGACTCATGATGAAAATATATTAAATATATTAACAGCTGACCCCGTAAGGAGCCAGGTTTAGAACCAGGGCCTTACTTGCCCTGTACCCCAGATCTTTGCCTTGCGAACGGTTCCTTTAGGGATTCACTGATAGATGCCTCTCAGACCAGAAGCGAGTTAGATTTTCTGTATCTTTAAATCGTCCCGGGGGTGAGTGGGTGGCTGGTGTGTGTGTGTGTTTTGGAGTGTGTGTGAGTGTGTGTTTTGGGGTGTGTGTGTGTGTGTGTGTGTGTGTGTGTGTGTGTTTTGGAGGATGGCGCTCCGAGCTCCTGTTGAGTTGGGCCTACTCGGATATAAACACCTGTAAGAGACAATGAATGTCCTGATCTCTGGTTCCCTTCCCTGCACTTGAACTTTGTGATAGCTACCACTCTAACTAGTAAATAATGACTAGGTTTTCCTGAGTCTTCTTTGCTTCAGAAGGCAAGAGTGAAGTTTAAATAAAACATGCAAGGAACATTCAATTACTGCACCTCGGAGGTCCGTGAAGTCACACAGCGAGCTACACGTAGATGTAGCCTGGACTTGATCTTGGGCTGTGTGACTCAAACCGCTAATGCAAAGTCTCCACTCTTCCCTGCCCCCTCTCTACAAGACTCAATGAGGTTGTGCAGCTCCTGCCCAGATGCTCCTACAGATGGCAGGCACGGTGTCAGTATTTCTCTCCTAGCCCTTCACAGACACCCTTGCAGTGAATGGGGGGAGCCCCCCCAGAAGCCTTCTTCAGGAGGTGGGGTTCAGAAAGGGTGTGGAACTGGCCACACACCAGTGCTGCAACCAAACACAAGTTCAGGACTTGGAACTCTTCGTGCTTATGCTGTAATTAAAGCAAAACGACAGCAGACAGAAGCTGGAATGTTGTGAAGTCTTGCGTTTCTCCCCAAGATGCTGAGGTGGGAGTTAGGGTCACAAGGCTCGGTCCAGAGTGGGCACAGGGCATGTTTCATCCAGCCTGGGAGGCTAGGGAAAGGCAACCCTAGATCTTGCAGATTAGGGGAGACCTAGCCATTCCATAGAGAGCCCCATCCATGGAAAGCCTGGTGTGATGGGAGGAGCACTCAAGTCCAAATTCCCCACCTCACCCCTCTCCCCAGGGTGTGACAAATTTCCAGCACTAAACCCAAGCACTGATTGAGACTCAGGGGTCCTCACCCACAGGAGAGGTAAAAATGTCTCACCAGAGACCCACTCTGCAGAGCACCAAGACTTGTGTGCCAGCCCCAGTTCAGCCCCCAGAACATTCTGTGGGTCTTCCTCTTCCCTCCAGGCTGAGATCAGTTAAGGCTTGGCCTGTCTCAACATCAGGTGTTGCTTCTAGGCATTCTCAGAACAGGATCAGCAGAGTCAGGGTGGCCCCTCTCCCTCCTGTGACACTCCCAGGATTCCTAGGACTGACTCTCCGTTCAGTCCTACTCTGTAACAGCTACTGAGGTTGGGCCTAGCATACTGGATTAGGCTGGATTAGAACCTCCTCTTCCACTGGGCTGTCACTGCTGCACAATACCTTGGCTGGTGTGCAGTGGAAGAATTAGGTTCAAATCCCAGCTCTGTCCCTATAGGCTGAGAAACCTGGACAAGTCACTCACTTATCCGCCTTGAGCCTCTCCCCAGGGGCCGATCAGCCTGAACTCTGCTGGTCTGGCTGCAAGCCCAGAGCTGCCCAGCCCCAGGTCGGTCCTTGCTCTCTTGCTTGAACCTTTCTGGGGCTGGGTGTGTTCACCGCTGGCACTCCTCCAAAATCCTGCTGTCCCAGCATCCATCCCTCCACCAGAATGCTGCTGAGGCTGCTTTCAACACCTCCAGAGGCTGAGGCCCTGGGGAGGGTCCTGAGGGAAATGACCACTCCCTAATCAAGGATGAAAGGCTGGCCTGCCTTCAGCCATTACTGCTCCCTGAGAACCCCATTATCGTCTCCAGGGCTGAAAAAGAGTGAAAGAGGTCGGAGGAAGAAGGACTAATGGGGGTTGTCCTGGCCCCAGTGGGAGTTTTCCTGGTCTCTGGGGATAGAGAGGTGGAGGAGAAGGGGGAGAAGCTAAGTCCTAATGGCAAGCTCTTATCCTGTTTTCCAAGGAGTTACTGTCCAGTGCTTCCTTTGATGAAGTCTTCTACCCAGGTTAATCCTGGCACTGCCAGTGCCTATCTTGAGCTGACCTATTCCTTTTGTCGCCTGGCTTCTTCTTCCCTGATGTTCCCTACCATCCCAGTCCCCTTGCCTGCCTACTTACTATCCATTCCTAAGATGGTGAGCTGTCAGTGGCCAGGGTCATCTTTCTCAAGCATTCTCTTTCTCCTGCTTCTGGATAATAGGGCAGAGGCCTAGAGAGACCATGTTCCGCTAGCAGCAAGAGGCTGATGGACTTGTAGGGGCCCATCTTCCTGCATGCTCTCCCCCTGGGGGGGGGCGGTGTCTGTGGGCCTCTGAGGGAGCTGTCCAACTGTGCTGCCCTTGTGAGAGGACAAAGATGGCAGGTCCTACCCCTCTTTCTTTGTCTCTTCAAGGGCAGGAAGTGGAGGCAGGAAGGGAGCCAGGCTTCACATCAGAAAGTTAAAATCCCCTCTGTGGCTGCATGACCTTGGGCAAGTCCTTTCTCCTCTCTGGGCTTCAGGCATCTGTAATAGTGCACCCCACATATTTAAGGCCAAGGCCAAAGGCAAGATTCCCCCAGGTTAGAATTGGGGGCCAAGATGGTGGGAAGGGGTGAGGATGACTAGAGTACATCCTGTTCCCTTCAAGGTCCAACATAGGGGGAAGAGGGGGCCTGCAGAATCTGCTCCTCCCCGGCTGACCCCTCCTCCCCCAGAACCAGCTCTGCTCTTTCTGGGTTTCTAGGTGACTTGGCTGGCCCCTCTGGATGAGTTCTACTTTAAACTTGCTGTCGCTACTGTCTCTGTATTGGGGGGGCTCCCACAGGGGCCCTCAGGCACGAGCCCCCCCAGACAAGCCCTGCGGGAGGGGCTGCAGCCCCCACCTATCCTGTGCCCAGGAGCTGCTTTTCCCTCCTCCCACCTGGAATGTAGATTTCAGGGCACCAGCTGAAGGTCCCTGCAGAGCCCCTCCTCACCCCATCTTGTTTCGACCACCTAGGAGGCTTTGGACCCTCTGGGCAAATGCATGCCCAGCGTCCCTTTCACAGTTGCCAGCCGAGGTCCTTAGGGGCCGGCTTCAGATTCCGTGGGCAGGAGTCTGCAGCACGTGAAGTGGGCTGTTTTGAGGAGCCCCTGGAAGACCCGGACGCCTGAGTCCTTCTCTGGCGCCGCAGGCGCCGGTCCTCCAGTGGGTCAGGGAGGGGATGGCGCTCCCGGCGGGAGGCCCATTAGCAGCTAAGTGCTCCCGGGGAGGGGACTCTGTTGCAGATGGGGGTGAGGCGAAGTGAAGGCAGAGGGGAGTGGGAGTGGCTTCTCCTACATGGAGCTTAGTGAGGCTAAAGTGTAGTGGGGGTCAGGGCTCTGCGCCCGGTGGTCCTCCCCAAGTTTTGCCCTTCAATAGCATCCCAGGTCTAGTTGCTCCTCATATCACAATCAGCCGACCGACGCCGGACGCCTTCAGCAGCGGCCTCTTGCACCCAGTCCCCCTAGCTGCACCTCTAGCAGCCTTCCTGGACCCGAGTCTTCCCACATCCCTGAGCCCCCGCAGCCAAGTCGGAGCCAAGGTCCCCCTTTCCCACCCTCCGCCCAGCTGACTGCAGCGGCAGC
>NW_006400078.1:1404129-1447145 GCF_000299155.1 Elephantulus edwardii | reverse complement strand
GCCCGAGAAGGAGCAGCGGCGCCGTCGGGGGCCCCCCGTTGGCCCGCGACCCGCCCCCAGGCCGGCCATGGCGGGCGCCAGGCCCGGCGTCCACGCGCTGCAGCTGGAGCCGCCCACCGTGGTGGAGACCCTGAGACGCGGCAGCAAGTTCATCAAATGGGACGAGGTGAGCCCGGGGGAGCTGGGGGGGGGATCCTGCTCAGACTCCACCAGACCTCCAGGACCCCCCACCCCAGCTCAGGCTGGCCTGGACTCAGACCCGCATCCCCGTCCGGCTGCGTCCCGGAAACTTGAGTCCCCGTGCGTCCCCATGCTGGAGACTTTGTCCCCACTTCAGTCCCTCGACTCTGGGAATTTGACCCCCGACTCACTGGCGTGGAGACTTTGAACCCCAATAAATCCTGTCCCTCTCTTGGGGCTCCCTCCGACTTCCCCCTGTCGAGCTTATTCAGTTTGCTCTGACACCCGCTTCTGGCTTGGGACCCTGGCCTCTAGTCTGGCTGCGGGCACCCCTTTTCTGGTGGGTGCCGCTGGAACCCTGCCCTTCCCAGCGCCATGCCCTGAGAGCCCTCTCCCATTCATCGCTTTTTCACCCGATTCTGGTGGACACCCCATTGCCCTGCTTCGGGATCCCAGCCCAACCTTCTGCTCAAGGGGGGAGAGCTCCAGGGCCCTCCTAATGGAAACATTGAACCCCAAGTTCCTCCCCACCCTTGGAGGACTTTGCTCCCCACTCCTTGGTATGAGGACTTTACACCCCGATAAAGTCCAGACCCCCTTTCCAGGTGCTCTGTGCCCGGATGGCCTGGCCTCTCCCCCTCCGTGTCACCCCCACTCCCTGTCCCCCTGGGCCTCTGCTTCCCAGGGGCTCCCCCCGCCTCCTGCCTGGCTTCCTCGATGCTCTGCTCGGTCCCAGTCCAGGCCAGAGGCCCGGGAGACTGATCCTTTCCGGCTGGGTGGGGCGGGAGGCGTGGGAACTGGGGGGGGGAGGGCAGGGGCGTGGCCTGAGGCAGCAGGTGTGCCACCCGAGGTGCCCAGGGCGTCAGGAGACCCCTCCCCCGCCAGGCCAGCCTGGAAGGGAAAAGTTTCTCCTTTTCCTTCCAGTGTGATAAACCCAAATAAGGAAGTGGGAGCTGGGAGAGGGCCCTGGGGGTGGGGTGGGGTGCTTGAGGCTGGAGAGTTGGTGGGGGCCCCCCCCTCGGGACTGTCTTTGAAAGCCAGGTCTCTTCCGAAGGGTAGGGAGAGGCCCTGGGAGCAGTGCCCTCTGACCTCACCCCTTCTGCAGTCTGGGGTGGGGGGCCCCTTCAACCCCAGGACAGGGTTGTGAATTCCGGAAAGAGTAGCTGAGGATGATGGGTGTCAGTAGGCTGAGGGCGGCCCGAGCACCCTAGAAATTCTGGGGCCTTTCCTTCCCTCTGTCCTCAGATCCATTTCCTGCCCCTTGTAAGCAAAGCCTGACTTGGGTGGGGCCAGTGCAATTCCCATTCTCCAGCAGGGCAGACTAAGGCCTGAAAAGAGGCGCTCCATCCTCGGCTGCACTTCAAGACTGAGGCTGGAGCTCCCAGCCTGGCGGGGGCTCTGCACCCTGCTTCCCAGGCCTCTGGTCCTTCCCAGGGCATTGACGTCGACACGCCGCCTCCATGCAGATCCTCGCCCCCCTACATGATCCTGGGCAAGCTCCTTAGCCTCCCTGTGCCTCAGTTTCTGTATCCATAAAATGGGAATAGTACCACCTCCTTCCTAGTGTTGCTGCCAGGACGGCCTGAACTCACCCAGATTAAGTGCTTAGAAGGGCACACAGTGGAGCCAGGGGTGAGAGCAGTGGGCCAGTGGTGATCTAATGCCCACCAGACAGGCAGCGTCAGTGCCGGGGTGGCATCCATGGTGAACTTGCGTCCTCTTCAGCCTGATGGAACCTGGGGCAGGGGAGTTCTACCTGTGGCCACCTGACTGCTTCAGTCCTGGCTGAGTCTAAGATGACAGTCCCTTCTGGCTGTTGTCCCTCAGTCACACTGGGTGGCCCTGGGAGTTAGCCAGGGGCTGGGCCTTCCCCAGAAAATGGGGCCAGCAGGCCTGTCCCTGCCCCCTGCCAGCCATAGGGCTGTGAGAGGGAGGACAGTGTGTTTGGAGGGCTGGGACAGTCCTCGCTCTAGGGGGACTTAGTCTGTTCTTTTGTGAGGCTGCGGACGTCCTGAGGGCAGGGGTGCTGGGGTTACAGGGTGGAGTAGGGTGAGCCTATGGGGGATTCTGAGGATGCCAGGGGAACATGGACTTGGCAGTGGACAGAAGGGGTGCCCTGAGGGATGCCGAGGGGTGGAGAGCTGCGTTGCCCTCTTGCTTGAATCTCCGAAATCCCCTCTGTGAGCTCAAGTAGAGCCCCACCTTCAGGGAGCTGTGGAGCCCTCTGGGAGCTCCAAGCCTGGCAGAGGGTTTGGGGAACCTCCCCAAGGAGGGGGTCAGATTTCACTGGAAGAGAGAAAGGAAAGGCGATCCAGCAGAGGGAACAATGAGGTGAAGCCGAGAGTGGAGAAGGGTGGGCAGTGGTCCATGTGACAGCTTCTTAGGGCAAGAGGTAAAGCTGGGAGCATGGGGGCCCCAGACAACACGCTGCACGCTGAGGGCCACGCTGTGGAGGACGTGTGGGCTGGGAGGGGCTTTAGCTTCGGACATTGGCAGAAACTGTGGGTGGATGCTGAGGGGTCAGGGGTCAAGACAGAACTGGCCCTCAGCCCTGCCTCTCCAGCCCTTGCTCTCACGTCCTGTCCCCAGGAGGCCTCTAGTCGGAATCTGGTGACCTTGCGCGTGGACCCCAATGGTTTCTTCCTGTACTGGACAGGACCCAACATGGTGAGGGCAGGCGTGGGCATGGCTCTCTCAGATCTATGGCTCCCACCCCAGGCACAGATGGCTTGGGTTGGGGCAGCTGCTGGGTGACCTCTGCCACAGCTCCCTTGACAGTGCTGATGGCAGGGGCTGAGCATGGAGCTTGGGGCGGGGGGTCACTCCCTGGTCTGTGCGAGGTCAGGACAGGGGCTGAGTGTGGGGCTGAGCTGGTGGGTGGCCATTCCCTGGTCTGGGTGTGGAGCTCGGGGACTCCTGGCTCCCTCCCCTCAGCTCCACCCCGGCATCTGATCCCCCAGGAGGTGGACACCCTGGACATCAGCTCCATCAGGGACACACGGACTGGGCGATATGCCCGCCTGCCCAAGGTGAGCGCCAGGACCCAGGGCTAAGAATGGACACGAGGCCTGGAGGACCAGGGCATACCTCCTCAGCCTGAGTTATCACCTCCCCAGGACCCCAAGATCCGGGAGGTGCTGGGTTTCGGGGGTCCTGATGCCCGACTGGAGGAGAAGCTGATAACGGTGGTGGCTGGGCCAGACCCTGTGAATACGACGTTTTTGAACTTCATGGCGGTGCAGGATGACACAGCCAAGGTGGGCTGGGGCTGCGGGCGGCACCTGGGGAAGGCAGTGACTTGTACCTGATGTATGAGACTGCTTTCTGGCCCTGTACCTGGTTGTCCCTGGGAAGATCAGCATACCAGCATTATATGTGCCAGACCCCGGAGGGCATGGGTTGTGGCCAGGACGTGTCCACGGGCCCCTGCTCACCTTCCCCCATCTGCTGACCCCCAGGTCTGGTGTGAGGAGCTGTTCAAGCTGGCTATGAACATTCTGGCTCAGAACGCCTCCCGGAACACCTTCCTGCGTAAAGCGTGAGCCCTGGGCCACCACTGGGGGATCCCCGGGGGTCTGGGTGGCCATCTGCAGGGAGTGACCCCTTACTACCTTCCTAGATACACCAAACTGAAGCTGCAGGTGAACCAGGATGGTCGCATTCCAGTGAAGAAGTGAGCACACACCTCCTCCCCAATGCCCTTTCTCCTCCTGTAACCTTGGTGACCTTTGCCCCTGCCCCTGACTCCCTCCCCATCCGCTCCAGCATCCTGAAGATGTTCTCAGCAGACAAGAAGAGGGTAGAGACGGCGCTGGAATCCTGTGGCCTCAAATTCAACCGGGTGTGTGGGGTGGGAGCCCCCTGTGGTGGGGGGAAGGGCACCCAGTCTCTGGGGCCACTGCCTTTGGCTTCTCACCCCTCACATCCGGCCCCCAGAGTGAGTCCATCCGGCCTGATGAGTTTTCCTTGGACATCTTTGAACGGTTCTTGAACAAACTGTGTCTGCGGCCAGACATCGACAAGATCCTGCTGGAGATGTGAGTAGGCGGGGCTGGAGGGGGGTGCCCCCTCGCTGTTCCCCATGCCTGGACTCCACCTCGTGAGCAAAAGGGGGGCTGACAGGGAGCTAGAAAGCTTTCCTGACAGACAGCGAGCGGCAGAGAGGCAGGGGTGGGGGCCCATCTGCTGCTCATGTCACATGGTCAGAGAGGGGCTGGGGAACTGGAGCCCACTTCCCGAGTGCTGGAGGCAGGTGCAGACCAGGGTGTCCAGGGGGACCCCTGGGCCTGACCCAGCTCCTCACCTGTCCAGAGGCGCCAAGGGGAAGCCCTATCTGACGCTGGAGCAGCTCATGGATTTCATCAACCAGAAGCAGCGGGACCCTAGGCTCAACGAGGTGCTGTACCCACCGCTGCGCGCCTCGCAGGCCCGGCTGCTCATTGAGAAGTACGAGCCCAACCAGCAGTTCCTGGAGCGAGGTGAGGGTCCAGCAGGGCGCTGGGGCGGGGGCAGGACTGGGAGGAGGGTCCAGCTGACCCTGCCACCCACCCCCAGACCAGATGTCCATGGAGGGCTTTAGCCGCTACCTGGGGGGCGAGGAGAACGGCATCCTGCCCCTGGAGGCCCTGGACCTGAGTGCCGACATGACCCAGCCACTGAGTTCCTACTTCATCAACTCCTCGCACAACACCTATCTCACAGGTGAGCAGCGAGCCACCCTGGGCCCTTGCACTGTGCGTGCGCTGGCCAGTGCTGGGGTGCAGGCAGGGAACGGGGAGCAGGACCTGGGAACCTGCGGTAGCATCTCTGCATGGGGCAGGCCTCCCTGGGAAGAGCTGGGCTTGGCCAGCTCTGTCTCCACTGAGCTGTGGCCGGAGGAACATCCTGTGCAAAGGGCTGGCTGCAGGCGTGGGGCTGGGGCATGCTCGGGGTGCGAGGGGCAGGGGGGCCAGCTCAGGAGGCTGGGCCAGAGCAGGGGGCAAGTAGCAATATGGATGTGTCCTGAGGGGGAGGGAGAGGCCTTGGATGGTGGTGAGCAGGGCCCGGGGGGAGGCGGTGTGACCTGATATGTTTTTAGAAGGAGGACGCCAGGTGCTGTGTGGAGTGGATTGGAGGCAGGGAGGGGCCTGCGGGCTCCAGGCAGGAGGGACGGAGTCTGTTCTCAGGCAGAGGGGGTGGGACGAGGTGAGGGACTGTGGAAGCTGAAGTGAAGCTATTGGCAAAAGGCTCAGGGTCCAGGCTGGTGGGATGGGTGAATGGTGGGTGCTGGCTGTGAGAAGGTGAGCCCTGGCAGTGAACCTACCTCCTGGCAAACACTGGTGGGCACCGGCTTTGTGCAGAACCTGAGCTGAGCGAATGGGCATGCTCCTGGCTCCCCTGGTCTTAGGGGAGGTGTTAGTTGTTCCACTTTTAAGTCCTGATCAGGATGTGAGTAAGGGTTGTCAGGTAGTGAAACAGTTGTTAAGTAAAAGATGAGTGGTTCGAGCCCACCCAGAGGTGCCAAGGAAGAAAGGCCTGGTGACGTGCTTCCTCAAGGTCACAGCCTTGAAAGCTCCACAGAGCTGAGCAGTTCTACTGTGTGCCATGTGGGTCCCCATGGCTTGGCATCGACTGGAGCCAGGCTGATGGCTGCTCCTGGGGAGGAGGGCAGAGCGGTGGGTGAGGGGCCAGCCGGCAGGGCAGCCGGGGTGACACGCCTCGCCCCCAGCGGGGCAGCTGGCCGGGACTTCGTCCGTGGAGATGTACCGGCAGGCGCTGCTGTGGGGCTGCCGTTGTGTGGAGCTGGACGTGTGGAAGGGGCGGCCGCCTGAGGAGGAGCCCTTCATCACACACGGCTTCACCATGACCACGGAGGTGCCGCTGCGGGACGTGCTGGAGGCCATCGCCGAGACCGCCTTCAAGACCTCGCCCTACCCGGTCATCCTCTCCTTCGAGAACCACGTGGACTCGTGAGTGAGCGCCCCCACCCCACGACCGAGCTGTCCCACTGTCCTCTGACCTGGGGGAGCCAGCTTCCCCCCAAGGGGAGCTCTCCTGGACCTCTCCCCCTGCGGACTTCCCCTGAACCCGCTCTGACCTCTGACCTGGCCACACAGGGCGAAGCAGCAGGCCAAGATGGCCGAGTACTGCCGCTCCATCTTTGGGGACGCACTGCTCATCGACCCGCTGGACAAGTACCCGGTAAGGACCTAGCAGGGTGGGCGGGGGTGAGGGGCACCGCAGTGGCCCTGACTCTCTCCCCCACACCTAGCTGGCCGCAGGCGTCCCCCTGCCCAGCCCCCAGGACCTGATGGGCCGCATCCTGGTGAAGAACAAGAAGCGACACCGGCCCAGCACTGGCGTCCCCGACAGCTCTGTGCGCAAGCGGCCGCTGGAGCAGAGCAACTCGGCGCTGAGCGAGAGCTCGGCCGCCACGGAGCCCTCCTCGCCCCAGCTCGGTATGGCCCTGCGGCACTTCCACCCGGCTCCACTCAGCTCGGATGACACCCCCCAGGCAGAACCCCATCCATCGCCTGTAGACCCTGGTCCCCACCTCCCAGCTCTCATGGTGGGACTCCCAGCCCCGACTGTTCACACCCAGCCACTTCCGTCCCTGAGCTCTGGCCTCTGTCCCCTGTCACTCACCTCATGACTTAAACCCCTTAACGTGGATTCCATTCAGCTCCTGACTCCTCAGCTGGGATTAGATTCCCACCCCTGGGCTCAGGGAACCACATCTCTGTGTTTTGGGTACAACTCTCAGTCCCCTCGTCTGTGACCCTGCAACTGACTAGAACTTCAACCTGCCCTTGACCTCGCGCCTTAGAGGTCCCTCCCATTCCCAGCTGACCCCTGACCACCCTCCCGGGCCTCCTTCTTGGGTGTGGGTCTGATTGATGCCTGGCCTGTAGCCCCACCATGGCCATTCCCTCCATCGAGTCACGCTGCTGCACCCCAGTCCCCAACTTCTCCCCTCTCAGTAGCCCTGTTTGTCCACTGAATACAGCTCCAGGCCTGACATGTGACCCCTCTGAACTACCACTGAGTTCAACCCCATCTGACCCTTCTCTCAGGCGACTCCCCTTGGGTTGGACAGCCCCCAGCTTCCTGAGTGACTTGACCCAACTCCACGGCCCCCTCCCCATAGGCTCTCCCAGCTCCGACAGCTGTCCCGGCCTGAACAACGGGGAGGAGGCAGGCCCCGAAAAGCCCAGCCTGGAGCCCCGAAAGTCTCTGGGCGAGGAGGGGCCACGCCGGGGTCCTGACACTCTGGGGCCTACTGACCGCGAGGAGGAGGAGGAAGATGAGGAAGAGGAGGAACAAGCGGACCTCAAGAAGCCCACCACAGATGAGGTCAGGCCTGCAGCAGGAAGGCAGGGCGTGTTGGGGCAGGCGGCGTGTTTTATGTGCTGAGCACTTCTTTACTGAGCACCTGTTTGTTGTGTGCCAGGCACAGCTCAGGGGGAGCAGGACAGACATTAATTCCTGTCCTCTTGGGGGTCAGAGTAAATGGGGAGCAGGAACAGATCTTGGATGAGCACGCCTGAGCAAGTCTTTGTGAACAGCCGCTGGGGAGCAGAGCCTGGGCTCAGAGCTGGGGGAAGGGGAGGCTGGGGCAAGAGTTAAGAGAGAACAGCACATGCAAAGGCCCTGTGGCAGGTGTGGAGGTGGGCAGTACTAGGCAAAGAGTGGGCTCCGAGGAAGGTTTCTGAGGAGGAGAGCGAGCCGATGGGATCTGAACAGTGGTAAGAAAAGGCCAGCATGACTGTTGGGTAAAGCTGGACTTGAGCCAGGTTCAGGGGAGAAGGAGTACCCGCAGGTCAGCTTTGGACGTGTCGCAGTTGAGGCTGTTTGTCACCCGAGTTGGACACTGGTCCAAGGACTTGCGCTTTGGTGGGAAGGGTCAGTGCCTGCTCTCTGTATGGTGGGGGCCAGTGAGGTTTCCAGCTGATGGCTGGGGGTCATGACACTGCTGACTCTGGGTTTGGGGCCACAGGGCACGGCCAGCACTGAAGTCAACGCCACTGAGGAAATGTCGACGTTAGTCAACTACATTGAGCCTGTCAAGTTCAAGTCCTTTGAGGCTGCACGAAGTGAGTGGAGTGGGCAGTGCTGGGAGGGAGGGGGAACTTGCCCTGCTGGGTCTGACGTCCCCCCATGTGTTCCCCACAGAGAGGAACAAGTGCTTTGAGATGTCCTCTTTTGTGGAGACCAAGGCCCTGGAACAGCTGACGAAGAGCCCCATGGAGTTTGTGGAGTATCCTCCCGAGTGGACAGGAGCCAGGGTGGGGGTGTCCGCCCTTGCCCCCTTCACAGCCCCCTGGCCCTCCTGCACCCTGGTCTAAAAGGAGACCTTGTGTGTGGGCCCCGAGTGGGAGGGTTCACAGGAGCGGAAGCTGGGGCTGTCCCCTGGCACTGTGTGGCCCCTAACTGCTGACCTCAGATACAACAAACAGCAGCTTAGCCGCATCTACCCCAAGGGCACCCGGGTGGACTCCTCCAACTACATGCCCCAGCTCTTCTGGAACGTGGGCTGCCAGCTCGTTGCCCTCAACTTCCAGACCCTGGGTGAGAGCTGGCCCACCGTGGCCTTGCCCCTGACCTTGGCCCCAAGCTTCAGCTTAACCCCAGCTTCTGGCGTTGGCCGCTCTTACCCTTCACTGGGTCTGGAAGCTGATGCCCTTTGATAGCCTAGTCTTCATATCACCCTGTGAGACCCCTCCCGCACACCATCCCACCTGACCCTGCCCTCCCTGTCCCCTAGACGTGGCGATGCAGCTCAATGCAGGTGTGTTTGAGTACAACGGGCGCAGCGGCTACCTGCTCAAGCCTGAGTTCATGCGGCGCCCAGACAAGTCTTTTGACCCCTTCACTGAGGTCATCGTGGATGGCATTGTGGCCAACGCCTTGCGAGTCAAGGTCAGGCGGGGCTCGGGGCCCGGGGTGTCCAGGGAGCAGGGGTCTAGGCAGCTGCTTCACCTTCCTCGGCCCACCTGCCCCCCAGGTGATCTCGGGGCAGTTCCTGTCTGACCGAAAGGTGGGCATCTACGTGGAGGTGGACATGTTCGGCCTCCCTGTTGACACGCGGCGCAAGTACCGCACACGGACCTCACAGGGGAACTCGTTCAACCCCGTGTGGGACGAGGAGCCCTTCGACTTCCCCAAGGTGAGTGCCGCCCGGAGCCCCTATGGAAATGGGGCTCCTGCACCTCCAGGCCCTGCACCCTGGGAGTAAGCAGGGAGAAGATGGGAAAGGGAGGCGGAGGGGGCTCTAGCCTGAGGCCCCTCAGCTTCTTCCTGAGGAAAGGCCTGCCTGCCCTCAGAGGTGGGAAAGAGGCCCCCACCCGAGCCCATGCCTGCTTGTTCCTGTCGTCAGTCCCCAAGGGGCTGGCACCCGCTCCCCGGGGCGAGGGGCCTTGGCTCATGGCTTCCTTGGTGGTGCCTCAGCTGAGGGAGAAGCCTGCTGTGGGGCTGAGGAAGAGCAGGCCAGTGCTGCTGGGACCCCTCCACCCTGTTCTCTTGGGCCCGTCCCCGATGGCGGCTGGGTGACCACGGGGCCCAGTGTGCACACTTTGGCCTGGACCCTGCTCTGACCAAAGAGACTTGTGGTCAGTCATGCAATGAGTGGGGCTGACCAGGGTCCCTCAGGAGCTGTGGTCACCGTGGCTTCAGGCCTCCCTGGCTCAGCTCTTCTGTGCCCACAGGTGGTACTGCCCACGCTGGCTTCTCTCCGCATCGCGGCCTTTGAGGAGGGTGGCAAGTTTGTGGGGCACCGGATCCTGCCGGTCTCTGCCATCCGCTCAGGTGAGGCGTGCTGGGCCTGGGCATTGCTGGGGGGCTGTGGGTGCAGGGTACTGGCAGGCACAGCTGACCAGGCCACCCCCACAGGGTACCACTACGTCTGCTTGAGGAACGAGGCCAACCAGCCTCTGTGCCTGCCTGCCCTGCTCGTCTACACTGAAGCCTCTGACTACATCCCTGATGACCACCAGGGTGAGCTGGGCGCCCACTGGGAGTGGCCAAGCTCAGAAACCCCAGTTAGTCCTCAGGGACCTAAAGGGGACTGAGTAGGTTGGGGTGGAGTTAGTAATGGTGGTCCCCAGGGGCTCTGTCAGTGACCTTTGCCCTCTGGCATAGACTACGCTGAGGCCTTGATCAACCCCATCAAGCACGTCAGCCTGATGGACCAGAGGGCCAAGAAGCTGGCCGCCCTCATTGGGGAGAGCGAGGTAAGCCAGGATGGGCTGGGGCAGGACTGGGGCTCAGTGGGCGGGGCCTGGGGGCAGCTCTCATCGGGGACAGCGAAGTGAGCCACAGCAGACTGGGCAGAAGTAGGGTTCAGTTGGTGGGGTGGGCAGAGCCCTGGAGAGTAGGGGGACTCTGATGGCTGCTGTGGGTGTTAGTGGGGGGCTGAGGAAGACCTCGGCCTGGCCAGCTGCCCAGACTCCCAGCCTGATGGACCTGGTGGTCAGCCTCTGCAACCCCACTGGGCTGTCCAGTGTCTTCACACCCCACCATGCCATCTGTCTGAGCTTGGCTCCCCTTCTGGGTTCTTCAGTGTCACCCACCTCACAGAGGAAGGCCCTGTGAGTGCTGAGCGCCCGCTCCCGGCCCCGCCGAGTGAACCCTTTCACCGGCTCACGGGCCCTCTCGGCACCAGGGAGTTTGTGCTGCTGTCCCCAGGTTAGAGGGTGGACACAGAGTCCCTGGGCAGCTCGCCCCGCCTGCCTGGCCTGGAGCCACCACTGCTGCATCTTCCTTTCCCCTGTCACTCCCTCAGGTTCACCCCACGTCTTAAGAAATGAATTGGAAGCCCTCCTCTTACATGCCTCCAGCCCTGAGTGAGGTCAAACTTGAGGTGTGGGGCTACAGCCCTTTCACCCAGGTGGTTTGAAGCCAGAGAAGCTTGTAAAAGAAGGGAGTTGATGGAGCCACGTGGGGAGTAGTCAGGGCAGAGGCTTTTGGCACATCCAGAGCTGGTCCCAGGGCCTGCAGCTGGCAGAGAGGCGCTGCAGTTACGGCTGTGAGGGGCTGTTAGCAGGAGAGCTGGTGCCACCCCGCTGTCACTTCCTTTGTTGATTTAATCAGGAGCCAAACCCCCAGGAGGACGCACAACATGGACACAGGGTGGAGAGGCACAGAAAGGGGAGCAGACGCCAGGCAGGGCAGTTTCCAGCATAATCTGAAAGTCCCTGGGTACACTGATGGGCCTAGTGTCCTTCGAGGCAGTCTTCACCAGCTCCCCCACACCTCACATGACGAGAGTCAGAAACTTTCCCAGGCTCGTCTCAAAGGCAGCTGACCACCATGTCTCTGTGCTTGGCTGATGACAAGCTCCTGTCACAGCATAGTCTGGTGGCTAGACAGGCTCAGGGGACCTTCCAGGGCCAGTAGGAGCTGGGATGCCTGCGACACAGGAGCCCAGGGGGATAGGGTTTCTGGAAAGACCACTGCTTGTTTTCCGTCAGGCTCAGACTGGGCCCGAGACGAGCCAGGAACCCCCGTCTCAGCAGCTGGGAGCCCAGTTGTCCCTGAACCCCACACCTAGCTCTCTGGACACCACTTCCCCTCGAAGAACTCCAGGCCCTGCCACCTCGCCCACCAGCCCCTCCCTCAGCAGCCCAGGTAAGAGGCTCTGGACTTGGGGGGCAGGCTGGAGGGAGGGCTGCAGTTCTTCCATCATCTCCCAGTATACACGCTCAGGCTCACACGTGCTCTCAGACACACGCACTATCACACACATATACACGCACGCTCATATACACACATGGTCTCAGACATACATGCTGTTAAACATACACACATGCTCATACACACATATACATGCATGCTCAGACATTCACACTATTACACACATACACACGCTCATACACGCATGCTCTCAGACACACGCACTATCACACACATATACACACATGCTTATATACATACATATACACACATGCTCTCACATACACGCTGTTACACACATACACACATGCTCATACACGCATATACACACATGCTCATACACATGCATATACACATACATGCATGCTCTCAGGCACACGCACTATCACACACATATACACACAAATTGCGTATATACACACATATACACACATGCTCTCACATACATGCCGTTACACATATACACATGCTCATACATGCATATACACACATGCTCAGAAATACACATTATTACACACATACACACATGCTCATACACGCATGCTCTCAGACACACACTATCACACACATACACACATGCTCATATACACACGTACACATGGTCTCAGACACACGCTGTTACACACATACACACATGCTCATACACATGCATATACACGCATGCTCAGAAATACACACTATTACACACATGCTCATACACACATGCATGCTCTCAGACATACACATGTTCTCACACATACACATGCTCAGACACACACACTCATATAGACACATGCGCTCACACATATACTTGCACACACACACAATCAGGTTTGCTCTCAGTCGCACACTCACATGCTCACACTCACATACACTCTCACACACTTGCACATTCACATGCTCACGCATGCTGTAGTCAGTCATATACTCACACGCTGTCACACCCACACGTCACACCTGTATACATACACTCACACATTAACACACTCATACACACTGTCACTGTCTCTCATACACAGCCCCACACACACAGTCACTCTCACACACATTTGCACACACTCACTCTGTCTCCCCTTTGCTCCCCAGGCCAGCGGGATGACCTCATCGCCAGCATCCTCTCAGGTAGGGGATGGGGTGTGTGGGCTCTGCTGGGCTGCTCCCACCTCGGCAAGCTGCCGGTAACCCCCGGCCAGCGCCCGCCCAGCCCGCTTGCTCTGCTGCTCACAGAGGTGGCCCCGACCCCACTGGACGAGCTGCGAGGCCACAAGGCGCTGGTGAAGCTGCGGAGCCGCCAGGAGCGCGACCTGCGAGAGCTGCTCAAGAAGCACCAGCGGAAGGCGCTGGTCTACTCCCGCCGAGCGCTCAGCAACCTGGCTCAGGCCCGGGCCGCGGAGGGCAGGGGCCGGCGCCGGTGGGTGCCTGGGGCCCTGCACAGGGCAGGGGACGCGGGGAGAGGCCAGGGACTGTCTCAGCCCACGGGGAGGGAGGTCTGCTGTCAGGAGACGAGAGGGAGTGTGGCATACTCAGCCCCAGGAGTGACTCTTCTCGTAAGACTCTCCATGAACAGTCCTTACCAGAGACTCCTGTGACACAAGCATGCAATCGGTTTTCTCCCTCCAATGGTGCACCTCTGGGATTGGTGCCCCTTAGGTCCTGCTCCCACCACCTTCCCACCCCGAGCACACACCTGTGCTCTTTCCACAGAGGGGGCACCCCCGAGGAGGACGATGAGGAGGCCAGGCGCTACCAGGAGTTCCAGGAGAGGCAGGTGCAGAGTTTGCTGGAGCTGAGGGAGGCCCAGCTGGACGCCGAGGCCGAGCGGAGGCTGGAGCACCTGCGACAGGTGCGGGGCACATGGTGGCAGGAGGAAGCCTGCCTGGTGTGGCCCTGTCGGGCATCCTGTGTCACCTGACGGCTCTGGGTCTGCAGGTTCAGCATCGGCTCAGGGAGGTTGTCCAGGACGCACACTCAGCTCAGCTGAAGAGGATGAAGGAGCTGAACGAGAAGTGAGGGCAGGGATCTTGTGTGGGTGCAGCCCTGGCAGCAGGAGGAGGGCAGGGGCCCAGGTCCACCCTTGACCCTTCCTGTCTCAAACTGACAATTCCAGAGAGAAGAAGGAACTGCAGAAGATCCTGGACCGGAAGCGCCACAACAGTATCTCAGAGGCCAAAACGAGGGAAAAATACAAGAAGGAGGTGTAAGGGCTGAGGGCCGGGAGCCCCCGGGGTGTCAGGGAGGTGGGGCCGGGACTGGACACCGAGCTAGCCTGCCCTGCTCCTCTGCAGAGAACTGACGGAGATTAACCGGCGGCACATCACCGAATCAGTCAACTCCATCCGTCGGGTGAGTGACACTCAGCCCTGTCACGTGCCCTCACCCTCCTCTCGTCCTCAGTCCTCTGTGTCCACCTCCTCGGTGCCTGGCCTGGAACTACAGCCTGACTGAGAGGGGCTTCTTAGAGCCTTTCTTGGGCCCACTGTCCTCCTTTGCCCCAGATGATGTACAAGGTCAACTACAACAGTGCACCAAGGCTTTGCGCCTTCAGGGGTGCCGCTCAGGGGCCACAGCCTGGGGTCCTGGGCTTCCTGACTTCTGCTCAGCCAGACTGCAGGGTCTAACTGAGCCCTTGCCCACCCTGCAGCTGGAAGAGGCCCAGAAGCAGCGGCACGACTGCCTGGTGGCCGCGCAGCAGCAGGTCTTACAGCTTCTGGCGGAGGAGGAGCCCAAGGTGAGGCCCAGGGAACAGGCGGGTGGGAGGCAGCTGGCGGCCTGGGCAGCCCGGCCTCCCCCAAGACACTGCCCTCTTCCCGCAGCTGGTGGCTCAGCTGACCCAGGAGTGTCAGGAGCAGCGGGCGAGGCTGCCCCAGGAGATCCGCTGGAGCCTGCTGGGCGAGACGTCGGAGGGGCTGCGGGACGGGCATCTGGTGGCCTGTGCCAGCAACGGCCATGCGCCCGGGAGCAGCAGCCACCTGTCCGGTGCTGACTCTGAGAGCCAGGAGGAGAACACGAAGCTCTGAGCTGCAGGGACAAGAGGTGGCCACAGGGCCAGGGCAGATACTGGGCGGGGAGCCAGAGGATACTAAGACACTAATGCTTTTTTATTTTTAACTTTTTATCTTTAGAAATTTTATTTTTTTAAAATTAGGGGCAAGTACCCCACACTAACTCCTTTGAGTTCCCTTCCTCTCCCTCAAGTGTCAGGTCCCTCCTTTTTGCCCTCAGTGCCAGAAAAGGTACTAGGTCACCTTGAGGGGCCAGGGTCTCGGGCTCTCCACCCTTTCATGGCACCATATCCAGAGTGAGAGACATTCCCCTCACTTCCACAGGGGCTGGGGACTTGGAGCTCTGGGAAATAGGGGCTACTTTCTGTCTTGGGGATTTTTTTTTTATATGAATAAAAGTGGATTTCAGGGACCCTGTGTGCAGTGTGGTTTGGGGTAGGGTAGGGCTGGAGAGGTCTCTGGGCCCTAGGTTGGGCACTGTCCACTGTCTTTCGGGGAAAGCCTCAGTTTCTTCATCTGTGAAATGGGCATTTGGTTGGTTGAAGTAAGGTCCCAGCGAAGAGCTGATGGTGGTGGTGGAGCGTGTAGGCAGCCTTGTCTGGATCCACAGTCTTCCTGATGACGCTCCTCACCGTAATCCTGCCCCAGGCTTTCCCTTTCCCTGGCCTGCCTCCACTCCCATTTTCAACCCGACTCCCTGACCTTCTCCCTCCAAGCCTCTCCCCGGCCTTCACGGAGCCCCAGGACTGTTCCAGGAAACCTTCCCTGCCCCCATCTTCCTGTTGCCTGATATGACCCAAGTGCCCAGCATCTTCCGCCAGGGCCACTCTGGGTCTAGAAAGGCAGATTCTCTGCATGGGGCCTGATCCACGGGGGGCGGAGCTGGGCAGCACCAGGGGACCTGGCTTTCAGCCTAGGTGGGAAGTGGGTCTGAGGTGATCTCCTGGGGGCTAGGAGTGCCAGCTCCCCCTCACCCCTGTGAGGGAGATGGTTTGCCTGTCTTACAGGTGAGGAAACAGGCCCAGAGATGAAGTTCCAGGTCCCAGCTAAATCAAGACATCTGACCTGGAGGCACAGGGCAGGCGTGGCTCCTCTGTGGTGGACAGCCCTCACCCAGCCAGGAGGAAGAACAGCGTGGAGTGGAGCCTGCGGCAAGGGTGGGGTTCAGCCAGGGCTGACCCTTCTTCAAGGCCTCCCCCAGCTTCCTGGATCACCAGGGGCCAAGGCCTCCCTCCTGAGGAAGGCTGCCTCTTATCTGGACTTCTTGGCTGCCAATTGAGTGTTTGTTTTACTTTGTTTTTGCTGTTGCCTCAGACGAACAGTTGAGGTAGGGAGGCCAGGGAAATAGAGTCGGGCCTTCCCCGGGCTGGGGATGCTGTGGCCTGGGCCCTCCTCCCTCAAGGGTCAGTGGCATCACCTAAGCCATCCGGCCTTGTTTGACCCCCAAATTGGTTCCTCCATGTGGTGTCTAGGCCGCGCAGCAGCCAACTGCCTCCTTTTAGACTCTTCTCAAGTCCACTTGCAGAAACACTACCTGATCCCCAAGCCAATGCCAGGCCAGATGGGACATGCATTTGGCAGGACACTCAGAAGCCTGCTCCCCTTGTCTCTGCCTTCAAGCTTTAGCTCTGACTCCCTGAAAGCCCCCTGATTGCTTTGTGGAGGGGGCTGCCTTCCCCATGTTGGGATGCCTGACGGGCAGGGCCTGCCTGGGCATCACTGTGTATCCAGGACAAAGCACAGGGCCGATCGATAGGGGCGCCAATAAATCCTTGTGGAGTTGCTCTGGTCTCAAGTTCTAAAGGCCCCCTCCGCGCCCTACAGACCCTCAGCCCGGACTCGCCTTCCGCTCCCCGCCCCCGTGCGCCCCTGGTCCCCGAGCGGCGCTGGCCGCACGCCCGCCGCACAGTAGCTGCTCACAAGGACTGACCCAGATAGGAACAAATGACCCTCCCTTGGGGACCGGAGCATGGTTTGCAGGGCGCAGAATTCCAGCGGCCAGCCAGGCTGCAACTCCCAATTACCATATTAGAGATAAGGACCCGCAGGTCACTGACGCCAGGCAGCCCCACCTCCGGCCCACTGTCCCCGCGTGGGGTGCTCCGCCTGCTCCCCATCTGTATGCGGGGCACCTCCTGGCACTCCAGCACCACCCCGGCCCCGAAGCCCCAGCGAAGGACGGGACACCGAGCGGCACAGACCGGCCTTTATTTGCACAGGGCGTGGCGAACCACAGGCTGGGGAAAGTGACCCTCGCCTCGGCGCCGGCGGGGTTAAGCCCGCCTCCGGGATCGCGCATGCGTGGTGGGGCCCGCGCGTGCCGGGGGCGGAGCCACCCGCACTTCCGCCAGCGGGGGCGCGCACCGGAAGGAAGTCGGACACTGGCTCCGCTCAGTTCACTCCTAACGGACCCGAGCCTCTGTTGGCCGAAGGCTTCCGGGCGACTTCTGCCCGCATCAAAGTGGCCGCCAGCGGCGAGGACAGTGGGGCTCCGGGCGCGTGGAGCGGACAGTCATTGGGAGGGGCCGGAGCCACCTCTCCCCCAGTTCCGATCCCACCAGGACTGGATGACGCGGGTCCAGCTGGGGCTCTGCTGCATCTGCGTGGCGGAGCCCAAGCTCTTCGGGCGAGGAAGGCCCTTTGGAGGGGGGAGGTAAGGGTGAGAGCTGGGCCATCGGGGCAGGACTCAGGCTCAGACATCCCACCTCTGCACGAGCCCCGGGGGAGATCGGAGTCTGGCCCTTAGGAAAAGGCGCTGCTACCGCCAGGGCTGGGCCCGCGGACATCTAGAACCGAGAGCGACCACCTGAAGATGGGACCAAAACTGAAGACTTAAAGACGTGGCCTCCAGGCAGGGACAGAGGGCCTGGGAACTCGACAGGGCTGGCCAGAAACACAGATCTCAGACGGCCCTGGGGGACTCCAGGAGATCTGGAGGGAGGGTGAAGCCTGGGGCGCAGCAGCCCCCTGGAGGGAGGTGCTGGCGAGGACAGGTATGGGTGCCGCTGAGATCTGCATGCTGCGGACCAAGCAGCTGCAGACCGGCGGGAGGGTGGCCTGAGACAGAGGGAAGGCAGATCCCCGCACCCCGGGGCCCAGGACTCACCTTGAAGGAGCCCTCGAATTCATCGCTCATCCTGCGGAGCTCGCGGCCATATCTCTGTGCAGCCCAGAGGTTGGGGGGCGCTGAGAGCGAGCGGCCCCGAAAGGGGCTGAGCTCCTCCCCTATCCCTTCATCCTCTTCGGATCCCGCGGGATATGAGCTGTGGCGACTTCGGGTCTCCCCAGCACCTGCAGAGAGGGTCACAGAGTGTGGTCCACGTGAAGCTCTACCCCTCTGGGCCCCTTGCTCTGCCACGACCCTCAGCAGGGATGCTGCCTCCCGGCGCCTTCATGTGCCAGTCCGGGAAAATCCAGCTCTCGTTAGTCCTCCCGAGTTTACTGAGCTCAAGGAATAAATTAAGCTCTTAGTTTAAAGGGGCATCACCAGCCCACTGTGTGTGGGGTCAGCCTTACAGGGTGAAGACCTACCCCACCAGCTCTCATCTTTACAAGAGCAGACCCTAGGTCTTTCTCCTTTCAGAGACTCGCTAGTGACTCTCTTTACCTTTCTAAGTAGCCAGAGTACTTAGTTGTTGCAACATCTGAGCTCCCTGACCTTTTGGATGCTGTTGCATGCCCTTGAACTAACGACAACTTAATAGTGACCCTGTGAACAAAGATTGAAACTCTGCCCTATCCTGTGCCATCAGCATGATCATCCTGCTCAAGCCACCCACCATGGCAGTCTGTCTTCTTGAGAGTCTTCCTCTTTGGCAAGCCCTTTGCTTTTCCAATTATTATGTCTTTTCCAAAGACTGGCACCTCTTGACAACATGCCCAAAGTATGTGAGACAGCATTTCCTAAGAAGCACTCGGGTTGCACTTCCAGGACAGATTTCTGTAGTCTTCTGGCAGTCCGTGGTGTATTGAATACTCTGCAAACACCACAGTTCTAATGCATCAGTTCTTTTGGGGGCTTCTTGGGGTCTCTCTGGTGGCCTGATCTGTAGGGAGTTGCGCTGTGCACTCAAAGGCGGTGCCTCTCTGCAGGAGAAAGACAAGCAGTCTCCTCTCACGCGGTTTACAGCCTCTGAAAACCTGATCAGCTCTGAGGAGGAGGAGGATTCACTGTCTAGCTGTCAGGTGCAGATGAGCAATGGAGGCTTGAGTCAGGTACACGTTGGTTTTTAAACTGGCATCTTTGCTCTTTTTAAAGAAGTTCCTGGCAATATATTTTCCCAGTGCAAAACATTTTTTATTTCTTGACTGCTGCCGTCATGGGTGTTGATTGTGGATTCAAGTAAAATTAAATCAATGATAACTTCACTCATTGGCCTTCCTGTATTAATTACTAGAGCTAGTCCTTCATGAAGGTGGCCTCGTGGGTAAGGAGTTGCCAATCCACCAGGTGTTCAAGAGAAAGATGGGCAGTCTCATCCTCTGTGATTTACAGCCTCTGAAATCCCGCTCAATGGTCAGCTCTCAGTCAATTCCAACTTGACAGTGAGCGAGCAGAGGAGCTCTGGTGGGGGTACTGCTAACCAAAAGGTCTGTGGTTTGAATCCACCAGCTGCTCTGCTGAAGAAAGATGGGCCATCTTATTCTGTAAAGATTTACAACCTAGGAAACCCCATAAAGGGTTGTTGTGAGTTGGAGTTGACTTGAGGACAGTGTGTGTGGGGGGGTGGTGGTAGTCCTTCAAGGGTCCTCCTGACACACCCCTGGGTTATCAGCCCTGTCATCCTATCCTACTTAACATAGTCCCCTGGACAGGAAGGCCTCTGGCTCCAGAAGGCAGTGCTAGAATCCAGCGCTACACGTGACCGCAGGGACCCTATGTGCGGCACTGTTGACAGTTACGGGATTGTGGGCCCCTGGAGAACAAGTGTCTGACAGCATGTCTCCTGCATCCTCCATGGTGCCTGCCTTGGTGCTGTGTTCACACCGTCTCTTAGGTTCTATTTATGGGGCCCGCTGTTCATGTGCCAGCTTGTCCTGCTGTGATGACTTTTGTGATGCTGGAAGCTATATCAGGATTTCAAAAAAACAAGCAGGATCACCCACAAAGACAGGTTTTGGTAGAGCTTTAAGACAGACTGAAGATGGATCTGGTGATTGACTTAAAAAAAAAATTCCCCCAAAATTAGCTAGTGAAAACCTTATAAATGATTTATCAGTGGACCGGTGTCTGGCATAGTGCCAGGAGCTGAGCCCCTCGGGCTGAACAGCTTCTATACGAATGTGAAAGAGCTACCTCCTCACAGTGAAAGTCCAAGACTGTGAAGTTTGAAGCAACTCATGGCTGACCCTCCACTGGGTTTCCAAGGCAGTGAATCGCATGGAATGAGATGACTTCCCCAGCAAAGCAGCTGGTTGTCAGAGAGGCATGGCCTTTGGGTCAGCAGCACAGCTCTGTGCCACCAGAGCCCCCTCTGCCAATACAAAATGGGAAGAACCTGCTCGCTCACTCGTGTTGTCTCTGACTCCCTGCTGACCCTCTCGTGGATTTCCACCACTGTCAATCAAGCAGGCTGACTGCCTGTCTTTCTCCTGGGGAGTGGCTGGTGGAGTTGGGCTGCAAGGCAGCCTTCTACAGATTGTACCATCGGAGCTCCCGGCCCTAGGCGTTAGTGAGCTGTAGGGGACAGTTAGTGCCACAGCCAATCACACGATCCTGTGGTTTACAAGGGGATTCACTGTCAAAACGAACATGTCTGTGAACTCTGGTGGCCTAGTGGCAAGAAGCTGCACTGCAGTCCCAGAGGCACACAGTTCAAATCCACCAGATACTCTCCTTGAGGAGGAGGAAAAATCTGTACCAGTCAGATCTCATTTGATGGTATACACACACACACACGCACAAATTAAAAAAAAAACCCAAATGAACATGTCTAGGTCTGTCCTGAAGTACACCACCATTAGTGATAAACCACATGCCTATAAGGAAGACCAGTAAATACCATTATTCTTCAAAACTACAAAAAGTAATTTATACGGAAGAAACTAGATTTTTCATATATGCAGTCAGGATGCATTGTTAATTACTGGTAAACGGAATGAGAGTTGGAAACGGGAAAGAAAAGTCGGTGATGGAAACAACACTGAGGATCACATGATAGTTTTGCGAGACCAGTAACTTGTGCGCTGAAAATGCCTGCCCCCCGCCCTGTAACATTACAGACAACAGTTACAGAGATGGAGCTTGCTGGATTGAGTATACAAGAATCAAACTGTAGAAAGAATCAGAACCAACCAGGAGGCCAACTGCAGAATAGACCATTAGCTTCAAGTTGAAAAGCTGCAGAGAATTTTAACAAGACCATGAGAGCCAAGTACAACCTCGAGCCTTGCTGTTGGGTGCTGTCTAGTCAGCTGAGACTGAGCAACCCAGTGTCCGGAAGGGTGGCACTGCCTGGTCGGGTGCCATCCTCAGTCCTGGCCGTCCATCTCGCTGAGGGGCTCCCTGACCTACGTAACCAAGCATGATGTCTTTCTTCAAGGATTGGCCTTTCCTGATACTATGCCCAAAATACGTGAGATGAAGTTTTTTTCATCCTGACTTCTAAGGTAAGACAGGAGGTGTCTACTCCCAAGACAGATTTGTCTGTTCTTTGGCAGTCAGAGACTATCCAGTGTTCCCTGCCAACACCACAATTCAAAGGCATCAATCCTCCTTTCCTCCATAGTCACTGTCTAGTTTTGCATATACATATTAGGTGACTGAAAATACAGTGCCTTGGGCCAGTTGCACCCTGGCCTTTAAACTGACACTCTTGCTGCTTTTAGCACTTTTAAAGGTTTGGAAACAGAAATGCCCAATGCAACATGTTGTCTGATTTCTTGACTCCTGCTCCATGGTGATGACTGTGGAGCCTTGTAATATGGAATCTTTGTGAAATAAAAACAACTTGTTATTTTCTTCATTTATCATGATACTGTTTCTTGTGAAGAATTTTGTTTCATGGTAAGGTATAAGCCATACTGAAGGCTCTAGTCAGATCCTATTTGCTAAGTGCTTCAGTAATCTTTCCTTGTCTGCATACCAGGTTTTGTCAAGCAGGCAATTGTATGTCAGTTGTTAGCAAATCTTCCTCCAATCCTGATGCTCTGTTCTCCTCACAGTCTGGCTCTCAGAATATTTGCTCAGCGTACATATTGATTAAACTTGGTGAGACATGCAATCACATACTCTTCCTGACTTATATCACTCCTCCAAGAAAACACCAAATGGGTGATGACACCGGTACAGCGGGAGGCCCCGGGACCCTGGGATGGGAGCCCACAGCGGCTTTGGCAGCAGTCTGTGGGGTCAAGGCCACAGCTGTGGGAGGGGCTGCGGAGCTTGAGGAGGCCAAGCCGAAGACAAGAAGTGGCTCCCTATCACCAAGCTAGGCCGTCTGTTCAAAGATATAGAGCAAATCCTTGGAGGACATGTATCTCTTCTCACTGCCCATCTGAGATCACTGACTTTTTCCTGGGGATGACCGTCTTGAAAATCATGCTTGTGTAGAAGCTGACCAGTGGACCAGGTTCAAGGCCTTTTTTGCCATTGGAGACTATAATAGCCATGTTGGCTTGGCCGTCAAGTGCTCCAAGGAGGTAGTGTCTATCATCCATGGGGCCATTTTCCTGGCCAAGCTCTCCACTGTCCCTGTGAGGCATGGCTACTGGAGGAACAAGATTGGCAAGCCTCACACCTTTCCCTGCAAGGTGACTGGTTGCTGTGGCTCTGTGTTGGTGCGTCTGATCCCTGCACCCCGAGGCACTGGAATCGTCTCGGCCCCTGTGTCTAGGAAGCTGCTGCAGAAGGCTGGAGTTGATGACTGCTACACTTCAGCCAGGGGCTGCGCAGCCACCCTGGGCAGCTTCGCCAAGGCCACCTTTTTGATGCCACCTCCAAGACCTACAGCTACTTGACCTCAGATCTCTGGGAAGAGTCTGTGTTCACCAAGCCTCCCTACCAGGTATTCACTGACCATCTTTGTAAAGACTCACATCAGAGTCTCCATGCAGAGGACCCAAACTCCAGCTGTGGCTACCACATAGTGGGTTTTATATAACAAAGTTAATTACGTTCTAAAAAGGAAAAAAGAAAAAAATATATGCAGTATTCTCTTACTCTGTTCAAATGATTCCCTCTGGGTCTATGTACAAATTCCACACGAGCACAATTAAGTGGGAATTTGTCCGTGTTGGAACTGTTAATAATCTGATTGTTAAGATCCACACATCCAGTGGCTTTGCAGAGTCAATAAAACACAGATGAACATTTTCCCGGTGACCTTTGCTTTCAACCAGCATCCAGCTTCAGCAGTGATAGTCATTCATTCCATGTCCTCTTCCATATCCTGTCCCAGCTTGTGTATATAAAACTTGAATGTAGAGACCATCTCAGTGAAAGATTTCATGCTTTAATCTGAACACTGTTACAGATAACCAGGTAAATTGTGAGATGACATAATACAGAAAGAAGGCAAAAGGTCATTAAAAAGATAGAAAAGACCAAGTGGATGTCAAAAAAGACTGACACTTGCTCTTGAACTTACAGAGTAACTAAAATGATTGGAAGAAATGATGAGCTGAACAGAGGATTTCAGAGGCAGCTGGAAAGTATTATAATCAAATGTGCAAAATTAGGAAAATACTTGGCCGTTTCTTATGTGGACAAATTCAAGCCTCAAACTGAAATACTGAAGGATTTTTATGAGCAAAATAGGCAGTGATGCAAGAAGCATCAAAAGATGAAAACACAGACACTGAATTAAGAAGAAACAGTCAACATGAAATCATGTCAGAAGGTGGTATTTGATCAAGAACTAATGGAATTAAAGAGGTAAAAAAAAAAAAGAGGTCCAAGATACTCTAAAGACACTGGCAATAAGTAAGGTTTAAGGAATTGAGGGAATCCTAGTTGAGATGTTTCAACAAACAGATGCAGTCCTGGATGTGCTTACTCATTCATCCACAGTAAGAAATCTGGAAGACAGCTACCTGGCCAACTGGCTGGAAGAGGTTAGTGTTTGTTCCCATTCTAATTAAAGATGATCCGGTAAGATGGAAATCATCAAACAGTATGTTACTGTCATACACAAGTAAGAGTTTTTGCTGGTTGGAGCAGTACATCAACAGAGAATTGCCAAATACACAAAGAAGGCGTTGATTAGGCATTAGAATAATCAGTGGTAATTAATGTTAAAAAATTTAAAAATCTATGTTTGAAAATCAGTATGATTTGTAAATTTACATTCAGAATTACATTACGGATTTTTTTTTTTTTTTACATTATGGAATTTTTAAAAACCCAAAATAACTGCCAGAATTTAAAGCCAGATTAATAAGAGGACATAGAGCAAGAGAGAGTCAGAAATTTACTCCCCAGAGAGTACAGAATGCCAGAGAGGTGTTTGCCTGCGTTTTATTGACACTGTATAGGTGTTAATCTGGAACATAGCAAGTTATGGATAATGTTATGAAGAACCAGAACTCCAGAATGCTTAACTCTGCGCCAAGTGGAATCTCTACATAGACCAAGAGGCAGTCTGATCAGGTCCTGTGTGGTCTGAAATGAGAACAGGCGTGTGATGGGTTGCGTCCTTTGACCACACTTCCTCAGCCTAAACAATTAAAACTGAGCAGATAATGTGAGTATCTGTACTACATTAAGAAGAATATGGCAAAAGAACTGGAGGAAGACTCATTAACAACATGTACAAATGACACCACCTGCCACAAACACTTGAAAATCAGGAACAAGAGGTGCATTGCAAAGTTGAACAGGGGAAGAGGAGGGAAGAAAATGTACAACACTGAATGAATTAAAAAAAAAGAAAGCGGGGAGCTCTGGTGGCCTAGTGGGAACATGGTTCGAATCCACCAGATGCTCTGCTGGAGAAGGAGGGACAATTTCCTCCTGTACCAGTCAGATCTGATTTGACGGTACATGCACAAAAAAACAATAAAAATAAATAAAAAAGAAAGAAAGCACTTACTGATGATCACAACTTCAAGTATGGATTATCTCTCTACATAAAATATCCTCACAATCAGACTGATAAACAGAGAAAATACTGACTTTGACGAGGGTTTTACGTGATCCACAGTTAGCACCCCTGGAAGCAGCGATTCAGGAACTGATGCCTTTGAACTATGGTGTTGACAAAGAATACTGAAGACAAAGAAGAGCCTACACACAGTCTTGGCAGAAGTCCAGCCATGTTGCTCCGTAGATGGTGAGGACTGCATCACGTCCTTTGGACATACTATCCGGAGGGACACATTACCTGGAGAAGGTCATCATGCGTGGCGAAGCAGGTCAGCGAGAAAGCAGAGGCCCCTCTATGAGCTGTGCTCACCGTGCTGCGGCAGTGACTGCGGATGGCCCAGGACTCCGCGGAGGCAGAACACACTGGCGGCATCAAACAACCACTACATTTATGGAGCGTCACGGGGTGCGGGGCCTGGGCCTCACCTGTCCTCCTAACTGTTTTTAAAGTTACGCTGTTTTATCGATGAGGCAACAGAGACTCAGGTTAAAAAATTGCCCAGGGCCCCACAGCTGTGAGGTCCCAAGGCTGAAAGGTCCTAGAAGCTCATGAGAATTCCAAATCTGGTGGTTCCAGTGGAGCTTTTGTCCAGCCATCCTTCCTGTTCCCCGACCTTCATGTGGGGGCAGTCTTAATGGCAGTGCTAAAGGTAAAAAATAAGAAAGTGTGGAAGTGCATTGTGGGTCATTATGCGGCAAGGAGCCTCTACTGTGGGTTGAGGTGGGTCCCATCTGTGTACTCTGTACTCTGTTATCACCTCGATTCCTGCCAGCCACACCTCCAGATCCAGGCCCACAAAGCCCCAGAACCACTCCCTGGAACAAGCTCAGCGCTAAGGAACAGCAAGTCAGGGCCGCACACAGGCGAGCTTTTCAGAGGCTGTAAGACTTAGGCCAGATCTGGAGCAAGGGGGTGGGGGTGAATGGCGGTATTTAACCTCGCTCCAAGAACCCTCAGCAGAGTCCTTTGGTCACAGGTCTCCACAGGTCTGACTCCAGATCCGTTACTGAGAAAGTCGAGAAGACCACAAGGAGGCTGCATCCAGGACCGCTGAGGGTGTTGTCAAGGCCACCTGAGGTCAGAGGGGTCCTCCAGGCTGTGAAGGGCGAGGGAGCAGCTCAGGGCTGGAGGAGGGGAGCAGGAGCTGAGTGGAGAGGCCTGTTTACAGAGCGCAGTCCCTTCAGCCCAGCAGCAGAGCGGGGCAGTAACCGGATGGGCCCCTCACTGACCAGGTTTCTGCTGTGTCTCCAGCCCCTTGGGACATCAAGGTCCCCTCTTCCAGAATCCTTAGGCAAACAAATGAGACAAGGAGGGATCTCTGTTCTTTGCCTTTCACATCTCCAAGCCTCCGACCTCCTCGTAAGGCCCACAGTGAGGGGCTTGCAGGTGGGTGCTGGCCCCTTGCCCGGGAACTGGGGAGAGGTGGACTCACTGTGCATCACGTGGGACATGCTCGCATGTATCAGTCAGCCCTCACCACTCAGGGAGGTCTGTCGTTGTTAGGTGCCATCAAGTTGCCTGGACTCATAGTGACCCTATGTACAATAGCTCTGAACTCTGCCCTGAGATTATCTCACTGACTCCAACACACCTACCCCATTATCGCAATCAGTCTCATTCAGGGTCTTCCTGTGCTGTCCCTGAGCCATTCCAAGCATGATGCCCTTCTTCAAACGCTGGTTCCTCGGGGAGCTCTGGTGGCCTAGTGGCAAGAAGCTGTACTGCAATCCCAGAGGTACACGGTTCAAATCCACCAGATGCTCTGCCGGAGAAGGAGGGACAATTTCCTCCTGTACCAGTCAGATCTGATTTGACGGTACATGCACAAAAAAAATAATAATAAAAAACAAAACAAAACACACTGGTTCCTCCTGGTAATGTGCCCAAAGTATGTGAGACGGAGCTTCAAAATTCTTGCCTCCAAGGAACAGCCTGGTTTCACCCTCTCCAAGATAGACCTATTTGTTCTCTTGGCAATCCATGATATGTTCAATACTCTTCTCCAGCATCACAACTCAAAGGTATAGATTCTTCTTCTGTCATGCTTAGTTATTGTCCAGCTTTCTGACGCATAGCAAGTAATTGTGAAGAACATGGCCCGTATCAGGCACACCTTAGTCGCTAGACTAGCATCATTGCTCTTTAGCACTTTGAAGAGGTCTCTGACAGCAGATTTTCCCAATGCAATTTGTCTTTTGATTTTCTGACTGCTGGTTCCAAGTGATGCTTGTGGAGCCAAGCAAGTTGAAATTGTTAACAATCTCAATTTCTTCTCCATCTGTCATGGTGCTGCCAACTGGAGATTACGCTCATGATTTTCATTTTATATGGAGACATAGAGAGGCTAAGTAACTTGCCCAAGGTCATACAGGTAGCAGAGCTGGGATCCAAGTCCAGCATTTCAGTTCTAGGGGCTGTATGCTCAACATTCCGGCTCTGCCCACCCCAGTACCAGTAGGGGCTGTGTGCTAGGTATCTTGGCTACCTCCTCTGTGGCTCAGGCTGGGGAAGAGTCCCCTGGGCTTTCTAGGTGGAAGATTCTCCTTAAACCTACAGATCTAGGAATGCCAAGCTATGACATCTACTGTGTAAACAGAATTTTACAGTGTCTTCCTATTTACTGGGAAAAGGCTAGATTTCCTGTGCATGCCTTGAGAAAGGAGGTGTGGGGGCCCTGAGCAGGGTCAGGCTCCCCCTGAGCCAGCCCATCCTGGATCATCTCTCAACCCACACCCCTCAAATGGGGCAACCTCTCCTGCCTTTTCCCTTTTCTGGGAAGGGAAGGGTGTGGCTCCTTTCTGGGTAGCTGCCCAGGCCTGCAGCTGAAGCACCCTCCCTACAGCCTGGCCCTGAGCAGTGGGGGGTAGGTGGACTTGCAGCTGCAGTGCCCCAGCCACAGAACCCTCCAGCTTTACACCCTTCACACTCTGGGTTTCTGCTTAAGTGGCAGGTGGGGAGGAGGGGCACACCCCTCCCGGCCCCCCTCGTGTGAGCTCCCTCACACACTCCATTGAAAATGTGCTTTTCTAGGACTAGAATGGGAGTCAGGAAGCAGCGCCGTGGGTGGGGGGAGAGAGGCTCAGATTCTACCTTCATCACCTAAGTCAGTGCCAGCTCAGACGGTTTCATGACTGATCTCCAGCACAAACATGTTCACACATGAATAAGCATGCACACCTATGTGCAGACCTGCACTGCCCCTTTAAGAGGCAGGCCCTCCACTGCCCAGCGGGGCCACCCAACCTGGCCTGGCTTCCACTCCTGAGTGCTAAAGCCAGTGCAGAAGGCCCTTCACCTGCAGGCCTGTGAAGACATGCCCCCCTCCCCCTTGCAGGGAGCCAGTGATGCCAGAGAACATGTGGACATAGGTTGGCTTTGTGGGCCATCTGGTCTCGGCTCTGTGGCCATCCCGAGTGCAGCCCTGGACCCTGTGAACATGGTGGACGTGACTGTGTTCCAGTGAAATTTAATTTACAGACACCTCCACAGATCTGAGTCTTCTTCATGTGTTGCACAGAATCATTTCCCCATTTAAATATATGAAAAATTTTAAAAGGGAAATTCATGTTCATGTTCATGAGCTGTATAAAACCAGATGTCACAGCCTATCACCATGGTTTGACAACTGCTCTGGTAAACCTGGCAGCCGCTGCCCTTCGCTTCACGGCCACTGGCTCTTCAAGGCCTACAGACGATGTCTCCAGGCCTCGGGGTGGCTCTAACCTGCACTTGGACTGTCTGACGCTGGGGGTGTAGTTATCCATGGCTCTGTCCCTGGTGCTTTGGGTAGACGCCCACTGCTCAGCTGGTTCCGACTCTGACGCTCCACTGGGTTTCTGAGGCTGTGAACAGGAGGCTGCCTATCTTGCTCCCATGGAGTAGCTGGTGGCTCCGAACTGCTGACCTTCTGGATAGCAGCCGGCACGTGACCCACTATGCCTCCAGAGCTCTTCTTGGTATAACATAGGTGCTTAATTTGAGACCTGGTGGTGTAGTGTAGTACATGTTGGACTGCCAACTTAGAGAAGTCGACAGTTCAAATCCACTAGCCACTCTGTGGAAGAAAGACAGGCAATCTCCTTCCATCAGATGTACAGCCTCTTACAATGACGAGTCACAATCAAATGACAGCAACAGGGTCTCAGTAAGAGGTGCTTAATAAGGCGCAATCCTGTCTGGGAGCTGGTGGTCCGCTCGGCGCACCACCCCCACGCCCACTATCACCAGCACCATCTGAGCGGTAAGAGCAGCTGGGGCCTTGGGTGGTGCAAATGGCTAACCTGCTTGGCTGTTAACCAACAGGCAGGCAGTTCAAATTCACCCAGAGACCCATGGGAGAAAACCCCGGTGACCTCCTTCTAAGAAGCAGCCATGAAAGACCTTGTGGTGCGTAGGGACCCGTGTGGGTATGTCAGAATCAGCGGTGACCAATCTTAGTTAATATGAATGGTAAACACATACACAGCGGCTCCTCTGTGTTAGGCACTGTTCTAACTGTTTCCTGTATTAATTTATCAGATCTCCATAACCAATAAGGCAGGACTAGTTCTAGTCCCATTTTACAGAAGAGAAACTGAGGCTGAGGGAGTTAATTTGTTTGGGCTCAGTCAGATTCTGAAGGGCAGCGCTGTGGCTGGACCTGGCGATCTGGCCCAGAGCTGCTGCCTGCACTGCGCTCCTCCTCCCTGACATGTGCGAGCTCTGGTGGCCGAGTGTCAAGAACCTGCACTCCAATCTCAAAGGCTCACAGTTTGAGGCCGGTAGTTGCTCCACGGGAGAGGGATAGGCAATCTCCTCCTGTGTAGTTAACTGCCTCTGAAAACCTTCCAGAGGGTACACAACATTAACAACAACAACATGAAGATCTAAGTCCCATGTGGTAGAGATCACCCTTATTTCTTCAGACACAAATGCACAAGGGGTGGGGGGGAATCCCAACCTGAAAACAACCATGGAGAGTATTTCTGCTACCCAGTCACCTGCAGGACCTGCACAGGCCCCAGCAGAGCTGCCCAGGGTGCGTCCAAGGCTGCACGCCTGTGCGGAGACAGCCGGGCTCCCCCGACCCAGCACCAGTTCTGGGGGTGGGGTGCTCACGCCAGCTTTCCCAAGGCGCCCTCATCTTTCCCCAGAGGAATAAATGGCTGTTAGTGGCCAAACCACTGACTGACCTTTTAGTAGCAGAATGCTCTAACCACAGCACCACCAGAGCTCCTTACATATAGGTCCCAGCGTTATCATTGCCTTAGAGTTGGAACCGACTCATAGCCGACCCTCTGTCAGGTTTTTGAAAGGTGTAAGTGGCGTGGGAGGGGGTAGTCCCTTTTCCTCCTGTGGACCGAACCCCTAGAGAGGTGCAGCCTTTGGCGGCTCCCGATGGACGACGCCAGCAGGGTTTCCGAGTGTAACCTCGGTGGACTGTGCTCTGTACTGCGGAGTCGGGTCTGACTAGTTGACCCTCCAGCAGTTCTCAGATTGCCCGTCTTTCTCCCTTGGAGCAGCCTGTGGGTGGAACGATGTGCCTTTGTGCTCACAGCACAACTCCGTCCCACGAGGCTGCAAGAGTCCTTCACAGGCATACACACTCAGAATAGGAATGTAACACACTGCCACAAATGACGGGTATAGCCGTCCTGCACATTTTCATTAACAAAAAAAGCAACATCATTTGTACGCTCAATTTCATATGACAGTCATAAACAATTGAAAAAAAACGTATGTCTAAGCATGGTCGTCAATTTAAAAGTGTGAGGCAACGTGTTAAGGGAGCTCTGGTGGCAAGAAGCTGTGCTGCAATCCCCAAGGCACGCGGTTCGAGGTGACAACCAGCTGCTCCGTGGGAGAAGGGTGGGCAATCTCCTCCTGTGTGATTAACTGCCTCTGAAAACCCACCAGAGGGTCAGCTGTGGGCCTGTTCTGACTCTATGGCACACAACAACAACAACAACATGAACTTAAAACCAGAAATACATATTCTTTTGTGAGACTCATTGACTCTAAGACATTAGTCAATCAGGAAATTTCTTTACTTAGAGAAAGGTGTGGTGAGTGAAGGAACAGAAATGGCTAAGGTCCCTTTGACTTGATGCAGGGATAGAAAAGACAGAATTGCCTTTAACCGAGCTCTGAAACACACCCAAGCCTCCTCCCTAACTGCCAATTTTTTTTAATTATTTGTGTGTGTGTGTGTGTAACATCAAATGGGATTTGACTGGTACAGGAGGAGATTTTCCCTCCTTCTCCAGCAGAGCATCTGGTGGATTTGAACCATGTACCTCTGGGGTTGCAGTACAGCTTCTTGCCACTAGGCCACCAGAGCTCCCTTCTAACGGCCGTTCTTTTTTTTTTTCTCCTAACTGCCATTTTTTTTTTGCCATTCTTGAGAAGATGTGCCACCTGGCTCCTCCATAACTGGAGAAGACACGGTGACGCTATACTAAGGTCACAATGGCCACTGCTGTGCGGAGCCAGGCGACAGGCTCACATATATACCCTGCACCCCACCATTCACTGAGCGAAGGCACGGCTGACACCAGACTCCTCTCACCACTGCCCAGGCTGGACCCGACCCCGGAGGGACCTCTGCTGAGTGTCACTGCGGTCAAGATCCTTTGCTTCTGTGCCTAATCTGTTTTTTTAATCTGTTCTTTTTACATCTCAAAAGTAAATGGTCTTAAAACATACCCAATAATGGATATGATCTTATTAACATAATAAAGAAAACTGTCCCCAAATAGGACTACAAAAACTGTTATGTAGTGATCCTATGTACAACAGCTCTGCAGCCTACCCTGTCCTGAGCCAGTCTCACTGACTCCAACACACCAACCCCCATTACCCCAGTTACTGTATCCATCCATCATATCCGTGGTCTTCCTCTCCTGTGTTCCACCCTTCCAAGCATGATGCCCTTCTCCAAGGACTGGTTCCTCCTGGCACAAGTATGTAAGAGCTTCAAAATCCTAGCCTCCAAGAAGAAACTTGGAGTGTTATCCTCTCCATGACAGACCTATTTGTTTTCTTGGCAGTCCATAGTATGTTCAATACTCTTCTCCAGCACCACAGCTCAAAGACAGTCATTCTTCTCCTGTCATCCTTAGTCATTGTCCAGCTCTCTGATACATAGCAAGTAATTGCAAAGACCATGGCCTGAATCAGGTCCACCTTAGTCTCTAGACTCACATCCCTGCTTCTCAGTACTCTGGAGAAGTCTCTGACAGCAGATTTTCCAGGTACAATTCATCTTTTGATTTCCTAACTGCTGGTGCCAAGAGTGTTGACTGTGGAGCCGAGCAAGCGATAATTGTTAACAACCTCAATCTCTTCCCCATCTTTTGTGGTGCTGCCAATTGGCCCAGTGGCAAGAATCTCTATCTTCCTGATGTTGAGCTTCAATCTATATTGAAGACTACAGTCTTTGACCTTCTGCAGCAAACACTTCAGGTCTGCCTCAGCAAGCAAGGTTGTGTCATCTGCATAATGTAAGTTGTTGATGAGTCTTCCTCCAATCCTGATGTCACATTCCTTCTCATAAAGCCCAGTCTCCCAGATAATCTGTTCAGCATATAGACTGAAAAGGTATGGAGACAGGACACATCCCTGACACACTCCTTTCCTGACTTTGAACCATGAAGTGTTTCCTTGCTCTGTTCTCAGGACTGCTTCCCGGTCTGAGTATAGGTTTCCCATGAGGAGAGTCAAGTGTCCGGGAGAGGGGTTAAGATTTACAACATATCCTTTATAACAGGTGGTAATATAATGTATTTATAAGTGGCAAAGAAATGATTCAAACCCAGCTCTTTTTCTAAGGTCCTTCAGCTCCAATATCCAATGGCTATAACATTTGCTGCACAAGATCAAAGACTAGGTAGCCTTCAGTATGGATTACATCTCAACACTAAGAAAACAGAAATCTTTACCAATATATCAATAGGAAACATCATGATAGATGGAGAAATGATTGATGCTATCAATGACTTCATTTTACTTGGATCTACAATCAATGACCGGGGTAATAGCAGTCAAGAAATCAGAAGACGTGGTGCGTTGGGTAAATCTGTTTGTCAAGGACCTCACCAAGACGTTGAGGAGCAAGGATGCCAGTTTAAAGACTGAGGTGCATCTGATCCAAGCACCTTTTCAATTGCTTGTTTTGTATGTGAAAGTTGGACAGTAAATAAGGATGACAGGAGGAGGAGTGGAACTGAAAATTTCATGCGCTGTCAAAAGACCAAATACAGTCTCTTTCCAGGCAGCGTGGTGCGATGGGCATCTCCTGGGACAACTGGCACAAGCACCACAAGACCAAGGGCAAGAGAAAGCCCTCCCACAAGAAGTAGAAGTATGAGCTGGGACGCCCGGCTGCCAACACTAAGATTGGCCCCCGCCGTATACACACAGTTCGTGTGAGAGGAGGCAACAAAAAGTACCCTAAGACTGGATGTGGGGAACTTCTTGGGGGGCTCTGAATGTTGTCCTCCCAAAACAAGGATAATTGATGTTGTCTACTACGCCTCCAATAATGAACTGGTCCGAACCAAGATCCTCGTGAAGAACTGCATCGTGCTCACTGACAGCACACTGTACCGCCAGGGGTATGAGTCCCACTATGCACAAGAAAGGGGCTAAGCTGAGTTCTGAGGAGGAAGAGATTGTAAACAAAAAGCGATCAAAGAAAATTCAGAAAAAATATGATGAGAGGAAAAAGAATGCAAAAATCAGCAGTCTTCTAGAGGAGCAGTTTCCACAGGGCAAGCTTCTTACATGTATCGCTTCC
The DNA here is from genome assembly GCF_000299155.1 of Elephantulus edwardii. Taxonomy (NCBI): domain Eukaryota; kingdom Metazoa; phylum Chordata; class Mammalia; order Macroscelidea; family Macroscelididae; genus Elephantulus; species Elephantulus edwardii. The sequence goes on along the minus strand of NW_006400078.1, from coordinate 1,413,474 downwards.
CAGCCAGGCCAGTGTGGTTGTGCAGAAGGTTATGTGCTAGAGGGAGAGCGGCTGGGATTCTCTCTGAGGAAGATCAAGGCTTGGAAAGGCAAATAATCTCCTCCCTCCCATTTTAGCACATGTGTTTATTCTAAAAAAAAAAGACCAAATACATCTTGGAGAGAGTGCTCCATGGAAGCAAGGATCGTGAGGCTTCATCTCACATATTTTGGGCATGTTGGTAGAAGTGGCTGGTCCCTGGAAAAGGACATTGTGCTTGAAAAGGTGGAGGGTCAGTGAAAGGGATGAAGACCTTCAATGAAATGGAATGACACCGTGACCCTCTCAATGGGCTCAAGGGTATCAGAAATCATGAGGAAGACGCAGGACAGGGCGAGGCTCGGGTCTTGTTCACAGGGTTGCCCTGAGTCATATCTGACTGGATGATGCTTAATAACAACAACAATTGCATCAAGAGACAGAGTTGGTTCAGTAGAAATGAATGAAAAATGTACTAAGTCCACCAGGTCCTGAGCTACTTCCAGGTGCTGAAAGTAGAAAGGACTCAGACAGAATCCCAAGCGCTAGGCCTTCTCCTTATCAATTCCCTCTATCTAGGTCCTTCTAATTTACAGTCTACCTTTCACATGCATCTGGGACGCCTGAGAACACCAGGTGCACCTTTGTCCTCAATGTGACATCTTTGTTTTTAGCATTTCAAAGAGGTCTGCTTCATCGCGTTGGGCCAATGCAGTATGTCATTTGAGTGCCTGACTGGTACACCCATGGGTATTGATTATGGATCCAAGTAAAGTGAAATCTTTGACCACCCCAATACAGGCTGCACAGTTGCCATGTTCTCCTTCATCTTACAATCCAGCCCTGTCTGTCTTGACTGTCCCTCCCAGACCTCCTCCAGCCTTCAGTCGCTACTCCACCTTCTCTCCTCTTTGCAGGAGGACAGCTACCACAGGTGGGTTCTTTTTCATCTCTGTCCTTTTCTTTCCATTATCTCTGTCCTCTGCAATCAGGTACACTGGACTCCCTGTCAAGTGGCTCAGGCTGTGGCCTTCATTGGCCACCTCAAGTTCGCACTGAGCCAGCTTTCCAGACGTCTCAGATCCGGATTTCTCTTGACTTCAAGCCCACCTCACTACCTGTTCCTTCTCCATTTTAAAGGCCACCTGGGCCTTTCCCCTGTGGAACCACTAAACTTAAATAGCCTGAACTGGGTCCCCATCGGCCTCTACCCACAATGCTCCACCTCAATTAAGGGCAACTGCATCTTTCTGGTTGCATAGGCCACGTACCTTGGCGTCATCCTTGACTGGCTCTTTCTAGTACCTCCTTTACAATCTATCCTGCCACTTTCACAGCCTCCTTGTCTCAAGCTACACTTTCTTCTAATGATTAAATTATTGTGATACCACAATTCTTACTTTTGCTTATTACAGATCAGCCTCAAAAAGGCAACTTGGTGGTTTGACCAGGTCCTCTCTGCTCCCAATTTCCACTCGGAGGAAAGATCAGTCCTTACACTGGCCAAGACCCTGCCCAGGCTGCCTGTCACCCTCATTAACTTGGACCCCACCTTCAACTGTTTTCCTCTCTTCATAGACCTCACAAGTCTTCACGCGTCCCGTCACCTCTGCTTTGAACTCTCTTCCCAAAGATCCCAAGATCACTCAAGACCCCATCACGCATTTGCTCAAACTTTGCTGCTCCTTAGAGAGTCTGAACCTAGCCACCTCTTTAAAGTCCCAGGGCCAGCTCTCAGGGTTCTCTGTCTCCTTCCACACACGCCTCTCCCCGAGGCACATACCACCTTGTAAGGCACCACTTCATTCCCCTGTTGGTTTATGGCCTGCCTCCCCAGTCCCAGCCAAATTTAAGCTTAAGAATTTAAGGGCCAGGAACTTTAAAAGTCCCTGTGGTACATGATAAAGGAGCCCAGATGGTCCTGAGCCTGAGGCGAAACAGCTCTTCACCACAGGAGAAAGGCTACAGCCTGACTGACTGTTCATCCCTGTCCTGTAGTGTTGCTGCGAGATGGAACGGAGTTGACTGCAGCAGGGTTTTGAGTTTTGGTCACTGATATCCCCTCCAGCAACTGGACAATACTTGGCAGTCAATAAAAGGAGGAAGAGAACACTGAGGGGGTCCAAAAGAGGGGCAGGTCCATGGCATCTCATCCTTCGTTTCTTTGGGGTTGATTCTGATGTAAGACAAGTTCATTTAGGACAGGCAGAGCTGAACGTCCCGCAGGTGATTCCAATGCCTTTTCAGAAGCAGATGGGCAGGTCTGCCTTTCCAGGTGCCCTCCACAGGCTCAAACGACCAGCCCTTCTGCTAGCTGTCAAGTGCCTGGCCACTGGGGCCTTGTCTCAGGTGTGTATCGAGTATGTGCTGAGTGGAAATGAGTATGGTGAGGGAGCTTGAAAAGCGGGAGGAAGAGCCAGGTAGGGTGTGGGAAATAGCTGAGAGCAGAAAAAGCATCTTGAGAAAGCCCTGGAATTCACTGTGAAGATGCAGGGTGTGTGTGAGGGTGGGGAAGGAGGCTGCCCGAGCCTTCTCGCTCTTCAAGAAAACAGAAGTTATGTAGGCTTCAGGGGGTGACATGATCTGGTTTGGGGAATTTTTGGAAGGTCTCTGTGACTGTCCCAGGTGCTGAGGTCTGTGCAGTGGCTCTGTCCTCCAATGTTTCTCCATTCTTCTATCTGAGCTGAGACTCACGGCTGACAGCCAGTGCTGGAGGGCAGATTTTTCTAGTAACTTCCCCACATACCCGAACATGGCTGCTGAAAAGTGGCAGCACCTGCCCGTGGCACCCCTAAAGATGGCCTGGTCCCAGGGAAAACATATCTCCCTGTGCAGGGCGTAGCCTGGCCAAGGCATCAAGGAGCCTGCCAGTCTTACCTTCTACCAGAGGAACCTTACACACATCACTTCCCCTTTCTCGCTCTCTGACTGCCCCTCAATGATTCTGTCCTGGACAGAATCAGCTACTTTTTATGGGGGAACACCTCCTATGTGCTAGTCCCATGATAAAGTGCTCTCCACACATTACTGTTCATCATTCTGACAATCCCAGTGGGCCTCTTGTCCCTTCCCCTGACTACTCAGTTTACAAAAGAGGTCAAGGAGGCTCGGAGACGCTCACCAAAGCCAGCCAGTGAGCATGGATGTGGCTGGGTAGGTGGTGGTATTGGGGGTGCCTACCTCCATGGTGGCCACGGCTTGCTGACTGCCCCTGCGGGTGACCAGCATCTCCCGGGGGGCCTGGGGCCGTGCGGTAGCGCTTGCTGGGAACGGACACTCGTTCCTCTTCGGTGCTGGGGCCCAGGCCCCTGTGTGCAGGGCTGGAGTCTTCCTGGTCACTCTGCTCAAATTCTGGGATCTGGAACATACTCTGGGCTGTGGGGACAAGAGGGTGGGAGGTTAAGGCACACACAAGTGGTGCAAATCGGGAACGATAGAACACTCTCGTCCCAGGCTCCTTGGCAGCCCCGTTAGCCCCCAGCCCCACCGTGCCTCCCCGACTCATCCGTCTGCCAGGGACCCAGCCAGTGCACCAGGGACCTAAATCTCCCTCGGAGCACTGGTGCGGTGGGGCAGCCCTCGACCCTCGTGCAGGCCCCGTCCCAGGCCGTCTGCCCTGGGGTGACGGCGCACAGATCTCACCCCAAGCCCGATCTTGAGGCCCCAGAGCCGAGTCTGCCGCCGCCTGCTAGTTCTGAGGGCGCCCTGCCCTAGTTGCTTCGGTAACGGGAACTGTCACCGACGCGGGCCAATCAGCTCGTGAAATGTCATCAGGGCGGGCCGGGAGGCGGGGCCAGCGCGGGCCGGTCCCGCCTCCGCCGCGCAGCCCGCGCTCCCCGGACGCCCTCCTCCGGCGTCCGTACTCGAACTCCGGGTGCTCGGCTCCCGCATGCTCATGCCTGGGGCGTGGGGGAGCCGCGGAGGGATCCCCCCATTCGGAGCCTGGAGACTTGCTTCTCTCACAAGCCCTTCTGCTCCTCTGGGCTTAGTTTCCATCGCTGTAAAATGGGGCTAATGACACCTCCCTTAGGAACTAGTGCAAACTTTGTAAACAGAGTGGTGATTACTGTGGGTGCAAGCACTTGGCAAAGCCGGATGCAATTACTGTGGCTGTTGTTACGGTCCTGTCTGACTGGTATCCGGATCGGGAAACCCTGCTCCTTCCTCCCCCAGCGTGGAAAGCGCGCCAACCGCGGCTGGGCGCCACTCCCCGCGCCATCTCGGGAGCAGTCGAGATAAGACAGGGAGTCCCCACCTTGGCAAGGATGGCTGCTGAGGCGCAGAAGACATAGTGGGCCCTGTACGGGTGACCCACAGGACTCACGGGGGCTTCGCGCCTGGCAGGTGGCCGGCCAGGTGAGGGGGCACGACGGGTCAGTGCGCGGGACCAGTCGCCTACGGTGCCCCGAGGCTGGCGGGTTAAGGGGGGGCGGGCCCGGGGCGGGCCCGGAAGCCATCTTGGGTATGGGCGGAAGTTTCCTTCACAGACGAAGCGAGGGGAAGTCGTTGCCGCCCCCAATCGGGCGGCACGATCCCGCTAACGGGGAGAAGGGTGGGAGGTGGCGGCCCCCCAAACCAGCAAGAACCAGTGGTCCAGGCCATGGCCTCGCCGGGTCGCAGCCCGTGTCGGCGCGGCCCACGCGTCTCGCTCGCCCGCCACCTCCCGTAACCCCTGGTGCCCGCTAGCGGCGCAGCGCGCGCCAATTCTCGAACCACCCCACGCCGGGAGCGCTGCGGCGCTGCGGGGTCCCGGCTGACTCCTGCGCAATTGGCGTAGCGCTGGGCTCCCGCGCAGGCGCAGGAGGGGGCGGAGCCGCGGGAACCGGGGAGCCGGAGCCCCGGGTCCCGGCCACCGGAGCCGGCTCTCCCTACGAGGGTCTGAGGACCACGAGGCGACTCCCTTCCGTCCCCCGCGGCTAGAGAAAGGACGCGGGGGAGGGGAGAGTGGGTCGAAGCGCTCAGAATCCCGAGGAGACAGAGGCGCCTCCATTCGGATTACTGGGGGGGGGAAGAACCCCCCTTAGCTTGAGGAGGGGGAGAGCAGGGCGTTGGGACGCCCCCCTGCAGAGGCCGCTGCCCGGAGCGGACGGGCATCAGCCGGCTCTCCCCCTCCAGCCGACCCCAGGCCGAAGCCACCCACTAAGGCCAGAGACCCCTCTGCTGCATCCTCCAGCATCCTTTCCCCAACCTGGTCCAGGGGCAGCCCCGGGAGGAGATCCCGTTTGCCCTGGGGAGGCGAGGCTGTCTCCCACGCCCCTGAGCGAGGAGGCGGGACCCCACAAAGACGAGGATCCCTCTGGTGAGGGCAGAGGCCTGGCCAGCCACAACTTCTCACCGACACCCCCCCCCACCCCCAGGTCCCCATCGCTGTCCCAGCACCTGCAGTCCCCTCCCCGCCGTATTTATTTCCCTGGCCCCCGGCCAGCCCCTCCATCTCCATCTTCTCCGGGATTCAGGCCTCCCTCCCTGCTATGGAGAGCAACCTGTCTGGCCTGGTGCCTGCTGCCGGGCTGGTGCCTGCGCTGCCGCCCGCCGTGACCCTGGGGCTGACCGCGGCCTACACCACCCTGTATGCCCTGCTCTTCTTCTCCGTCTATGCCCAGCTCTGGCTGGTGCTTCTCTATGGGCACAAGCGCCTCAGCTACCAGACCGTTTTCCTGGCGCTCTGTCTGCTCTGGGCTGCCCTGCGGACCACCCTCTTCTCCTTCTACTTCCGAGACACCCCCAGGGCCAACCGCCTGGGACCCCTGCCCTTTTGGCTTCTGTACTGCTGTCCCGTCTGCCTGCAGTTCTTCACACTGACGCTTATGAATCTCTACTTTGCGCAGGTAACTGGGGTGACGAGTGGAGGGGGTGCCTGGGGGGGATCCCCAAGAGCTGCTACAATGGTGGGTGTTTCTGCCCCCAGGTGGTGTTTAAGGCCAAGGCGAAGCGTCGGCCAGAGATGAGTCGAGGCTTGTAAGTACTTGGGACTCTTGGGGGAGCTCCCCGAAGGCAGGGGCAGGGAGCAGCCTGGCATCCGTCCTTTCCCCCTTGGAAGGACTGAGGACAGCCCAGGGAATGTTGGTGAAAGCCCTCCGTATTGTGTGGTGCCGTCAGTTCTGTCCCTAGCTCAGGGTGGTATGGTGGAACACAACGCTTACTACCTGATCCTGGGCCGTCCCCCCAGGGAAGTTAAAGCACCTGGCACAGATGGCTCAGCAGAGGCGTTGCAGATGAGAAAGGCAACAATAATAGAAGCAGTCGTGATACTGCAAGGGGAGAGGGGACCAGTGTCAGCCAGGATGGAGGATGTTACAGAACCCCACTGCGCCCCTGGGCCCCCTGGGGGCTATGGTCCTCGTCATTGTAAAATGGTCCAGAGCTCATGAAGAGTTCTCTCTGCAACGTCTTCAATCTTTAGAACTATTCTGTCAGATCTGCCTTCATCCCATTTGAGAGATAAACCAAGGCCTGGTGAGGTGAAGGGACACATTCAAGGTCACAGCAGCTGGTTCCAGGCAAAGCTGGAACTCAGACCCCCCAATTTCTGACTCCCTGTCTGGGGTTGTGTTCTCTCTGCTGTATCACAGCCGTCAGTCATCTCCTTTGGGCCTCAGTTTCCTCGTCTGTCAAAAGTGGAGGAGCAGTATCCAGGCTGGGAGATCTGGGGTACTGATCAGCTCTTTTGGAGGCTGGGTGAGTGGTGAGCACCCAGGCTGACTTGGGCTGACTGTGCCGTGGCTGCAGGCTGGCTGTCCGAGGGGCCTTCGTGGGGGCTTCGCTGCTGTTTCTGCTGGTGAACGTGCTGTGTGCAGTGCTGTCCCGCCGGCGCCGCACGCAGCCCTGGGCCCTGCTCCTGGTACGCATCCTGGTGAGCGACTCCCTCTTCGTCATCTGTGCGCTGTCTCTGGCTGCCTGCCTCTGCCTCGTGGCCCGACGGGCCCCCTCCACTAGCATCTACCTGGAGGCCAAGGTAGGGTCGCTGGCTCTTGAGGCCCAAGTGGCTCTGGGAAGCTGTGTTTGTTGGGCAGCTGTCTTTAGGTGGAGACTGAAAACGGCCCCTTCCCTGAGGGTCTCCTGTTGTCATCTATGCCAGGGAACCAGCGTGTGCCAGGCTGCTGCAATGGGTGGCGCCATAGTCCTGCTCTATGCCAGCCGGGCCTGCTACAACCTGGCAGCCCTGGCCTTGGCCCCCCGGAGCCGGCTGGACGCCTTCGATTATGACTGGTACAACGTCTCCGACCAGGTGGGTATTCGGCAAATGGACTGCCTCCTTCGAATCATGATTCCTGGCCCCCCAGCCTGGGTCTGTCCCGGTGCCGTGTTGGCACAACTGAGGTCTGGTCCAAGCCTCTGCCTTCCTTCCCGCAGGCGGATCTGGTGAACGACCTGGGGAACAAGGGCTACCTGGTATTTGGCCTGATCCTTTTCGTTTGGGAACTGCTGCCCACCACCCTGTTGGTGGGCTTCTTCCGGGTGCACCGGCCCCCACAGGACCTGGTGAGGGCCCCCACCCTTCTCTTCTAGCCCAATGGGACAGGGTGGACCCTGGGACTTTCAGGGCTAGGCTGAGGGCTGAGCAGGTAGCTGATGGCGGCCACTCTGTCCCACAGAGCACCAGCCGCATCCTCAATGGTCAGGTCTTTGGCTCGCGGTCCTATTTCTTCGACCGGGCAGGGCACTGCGAGGACGAGGGCTGCACCTGGGAGCACAGTCGGGGGGAGAGTACCAGGTAAGATCCCCACCTGAGCCACAGGGACCTAAAGCAGGGTGCTGTCTGTCTATCTGTCTGAAGGTAGGCCTTCTTCTATGCCCCTCTACTCTGCCCAAGATGCAGTGTTTATAGGCTCAGGCCCTGGTCCTTGAGGTGGGGATTGAGAGCTCCTCCCAGCAGGCTCCGAATCGAAGCTGCGGTCCCTGCCCTGCTCTGTGAGCATGTTCCTGTCACTCCCCAGGACTGACCTGGTTTCTCTGCCCGCAGCATGTCCGGCAGCCTAGGCTCTGGCAGCTGGTACGGCGCCATCGGGCGTGAGCCGGGCTGGTGTGGGGGCAGCCAGACACGGACCACTCCTCTGCTCTTCTCCCAGGTGCTGGGACCAGGCGACCACCACCACAGCCTCTACTCCACCCCACAGACGTGATCTCCCACCCCCCTTAGGGTGCCTAGACCCTAGTTCCCCTGGTCCCAGGCCCCCGTGCCAAGTTCATCTGCCGCTTCTTGCCCAGGATCTGGGGGGCTGTGGTCACCTCCTCCCTCAGCTGGCTCCTTGGCTGCTCCTATCGTAGTGAGCTTATGCCACCCCCCTAGGGTGAGGGACATGGGCCTGGCTGCCAGATGCCACAGCACCCTGGCATGACCTGCCAACTCCGCTTCCACACTGGAGCCAGCTACCTCTCCTGCACCTGCCAGTCAATAAACAGTGTGTGTTTCCTGTGTCTGTTTATCTGTCTGTCCGTCGGTCTCCTTTGTGTCCCTCCAATCTCCATCCATTTGGTTGGCTCCCAGTCTTGACTTAAGGCCTACTAGACACTGGTCCTGAGTGTCCTGAGGCTGGGCTCTGGGCTGGACTGGGGCCATCTACTGCCACCAAGCCCGGTGAGCAGGGAGAGAGCCTGCTGTCTGCACTGGGGAGATACCACCTGGACATTTGTTCACTAAGCTCTGTTGGTCAATAACCCCACACACACTGTAGTCCCTTCTGTAGGAAGTTCCTGTGCTTTCTTCTAAGGTTGCCTCCTTCATGAAGCCCCATACTTAATGTCCTCTTGTCCTCCATTTGGGATTTGGCTGCCCCTGTTGCTTTCATTAGGCCAGGCCCTGCAGAGGTGTTGACACACAGTGACTGCTTGCTCACACCTATACTAAGGTGTGAGTTTGGCCAGGCGGGCAGGGTGCCCCCACTTCTTGAAGGAGTCCCCTTTCCTCTGCACCCTCAGCCTGTCATCCTACCAAGGGCGCTGGGGCCCTTTATCAGAGGGACTATCTCCTGCCCACATATCTGAGCACCCAAGTACCTACCTGTTCCCAGGACCTAGTACCAAGCCTCCTTGGCAGCCCTGAGGTCAACCAGAGGGGCCACTGGAGACCACCTCCAGAACCACTTGTGGAAATGGACATTGGGAAGAACATTATATTGTGTGCCAGGCTGTTTTGGGGCTATTTACAAATCCCATCCTCTGCACAAATCCCATCCTCTCCTTCACAGCAGCAGTTAGTTTGTTGGTTTTTTCATACCTGGTGAGGAACATCCCTTTTACTGGAAGAGGCTGGTGAGCTCTGAAGCCCAAACTTGAAACATGTAAGGAGGCTGAGCTCTGTGCAACAGGCCAGGGAGTATGGTCTGG